>NC_085137.1:80207511-80550360 GCF_035046485.1 Aedes albopictus | reverse complement strand
AAAAACAATTCGCATCTCATCATTCGGTAAGACCTTGAGCTATAGCAGCAGCAGCAGCACTGACTGGCGCTGATGCGCTGATGAGGATTTGCGCTCATAAGCGGAGCGTCGACGATGACGTGCAGCTGAGCGAGCAGGGGCTGTCCATAAACCACGTGGTCATTTTTTTGGGACTTCTCAACCTCCTCCCCCCCCCCCCCCGCGTGGTCATTAGTCCATACAAATTTTTTTATTCGTCCATACAAAATGCTCATTGGCCGAACCCCCCCCCCCCCCTTATGACCACGTGGTTTATGGACAGATCAAGACAGATTCAAGATGAAAAGGAAAGTGGCATAATCCAGCGAAATTGCTTTTCGCCTACCGTCGTCGTCGTCCTCATCACCGTCGCGTATTTTCCGGCAAGATTCGTTCGTTTATGCGCTGCCGTTCGATTTGGCGAAGATTTGTCGTTCGCTCCGGAGGCGGAATTGATCTCTCTAAAATAAAAACTCTCATTTTTGAGTAGCGTCCATGCCGCACAGGGACTGTGTTGGAAACACACATTTTTTTAAATTGCTCGTACGCTCACATATTTGCAAAATATCAATATTTTTCGGTATTTGAAGGTGGTTTATAAACCCAGTGAGGTTACCATGTCGAAATTATTGCAAAATACATGCTCATGTGAGCGTACGAGCAATTTAAAAAAAATGTGTGATTCCAACACAGTCATGTGCGGCATGGACGTTTACTAAAAATGTGCAGGCCGAACACATTTTTGAGCCTAGCCGTTTTTGCGTGATTATTCATTTGAAATGTGCATAGTGGTGGAAAAATTCGTTATGGATTCTTCGATGTGGAGAGTCGAGCTGTCTTAGGACACTTATTTTTAAAACTTTTTCAAGTTTACAGTAAAAGAACAGTAACACAATATGAGACAAAAATTAATTTTCAAACCCTTTGAATAATTAAAATGAGCATAGCATAGATGACCGTACAATTCGTAGTTGCTACTCCGTGATTGACCAGAACAATCGAAATTGCACAAGGAACCAACAAACGGAGCTTGGGAGTAACTACCGCTCTCAATGTGCACAGCTCGAGAATTCTAAACTTTATTAGTCAACAATGGCGCCGGCCACGTCCTTAAGGTCATCGAGGAAGGAAAGGAATGTTAGTGTGACGTACGTTGCTACTAGAGACCGAGATCACCTCATCTTCTCCACGACTGTCACGGGAAGGAGTTTTTGTTAGTGGGGAGGGGGAGAGTCACATGATTTGGATTCACTTTGGTAAGTGATGTGATTCATGCAACCTTTACTTGAGTCAAAACATTTATTCATTTTGACTAAAATATTACAAATCCGGAAAAATTCGCGATAAGGTCGTAACTGACAAAATGTACACAATTTGAGCGATTATAAGAGTGAAAAGATGCTAGATTTTCCTACTAAATACTCACAAACTTTCCTTGATATCACTTTTCTAACTATTGAAAAACACGGGTTGAGTGGAAGGCGTAATTCCATTCTGTGTCGCACGAAACAAAACAAGAATTACGCCTTCCACTCCTGGTGCTTTTGTTCACGAAAGTAAAAGGCGAAACTGAAATCACAACGTAAACACGGCGATAGTGAAAGGCGAAACTGAAACCCTTTGAATAATTAAAATGAAGGATAATTTATTTTGAATGTCTGGCCACGGTAAAAAATCTCAAGAAGCAAGCCCGGGTGCCCTTCCCCCCTTTACCGACACTTCATACACTAGGCGCTCCACCTTTTGTCGAAATTAGGAAAAACCCTTCCCTTGGCGCCACTTCTGTGCACGGGCCTGTCAAGAAGCAATATATTTTCTCTTTGCTGTCATTAAACTGATCCAGTCCAATCTTTTTTTTACTAGTTCATTTATTGGAGGCTCAATCACGTTTAACGTTTTACGAAGCCGAGATTCTTTTTGTTATATTTAAATACAAATCAATAACTTCTTAATTGCAGTAATTAGTTCTGGATGGAGGCCAATGTACTTGTGGCAACTCGAGGTTAGTAGGTCACATTTTTCAGGGATGGGCAAGGTGAGGTTTGGGCAACGGGAATCTCTAGAACTTATCCGGGGTTACTGCGTATTTTGTAAAGTGCTCGGTGCCTTTTGGTGTTTGTACCAACTTGTTGCGTGGGGGATAAAACACAAGTGAATTAAACTTTTATACCAGAAACTCGAAGAAACTCGTGCATATAGATCCACAAGTTTCTGGAAGATGTTTACGAGACGTAACAAGGCGAAACTAGATGCATTTCTTGATTTTTTGGATTTTGTTTTTTTTTTCGATTAAATAACGAAACAGTATTTTCATTATCGGTTTCTGTTGACGCCGAGAATAGATTTGACCGTTCTCGGGCCTGAGGGTGTTGGTGGGGTGAGGAACAGATTTCACAGATCCAGTGATAGAGCGAAGTTTCTTCACAAGAATTGCGTGCATAACATAAATAGTTCACATAGTCCATGCCCTTTATTGCTTTGATATAATTATTTACACTATATACACAAATTACAACTACAGGTACTCTTCGATATAACGTACAAAAAAGTTTCCTCTTTGTACGTTATATCGAAGTGTACGTTATATCGAAGCAGAGAAAAAAAATTATATTTTTTATGCTAATATTGATGATTTCGACGTGAAATTAATTCCAAATAATGATTTCGGTGAAATTCACAAAAGCAATAATGAAAAACATGAGTTTTCACGAAAAAGTTATTTCGTTTTTTGTGCTTCGATATAACGTACATTTTGCTTCGATATAACGTACACTAAATTTTTCCCCAAATTGCGCTAATTCCAGGTAACAAGGTTAATACTGCAAGAAAACATTGGTTTGAGTGGTTTCGTTGCTTATCTGAGGGTTATTCCTGGGAAAAATTAAAATTTTAAGTGTTGTACGTAATATCGAAGCAAAATGTACGTTATATCGAATTCGCTATATCGAGGGTACGCTATATCGAGGGTACGTTATATCGAAGAATACCTGTATTCCAGTTTGCACCTATTACCGGTCGGTAGATGAACCGATAAGGTGCGTAGGCGCGCGCGGGGCGCTGTACGAATGCGCTTGACGACCTTAGTTCGGCGATTAACTTTTGAACTGATGGGCTCACAGCTAGTAGTTGGTGTAGAAGATGCGAAGGGGGGGGGGCATGTACGGAAGAGCACTACTCTATCCCGTATATCTGTACTGGATACGGCAGGCTAGATGTAGTTTGTTCTCTACAATGCCATCTCCCTTGCATTTGCTGCAAAGAGTGTGGAATCGGTTGAAAACAAGCGATTATTGTTTCAGATGACTGCCTGCAATCAGCTGGCTGATCGCAGAAATCGCTACTGGGCAGTAGATACTAGCATGCAGTGGACGTCCGTTCTGCACAGTGAGGCGACTGATAATTGACAGTGGTCAAACTATTATGTTGGGAACATAGTTCACGTTTGGCGTGAACAGTTTCCATACACAGTTAGAGGCATCTGCTGATTTATTTTCATGCTGGACACTTTTTTTCGAGATTTCGTTAAAAATGGATTCTGTCAACTCCCTGCTAGACCCTTCTTCCTATAAGAGGTTTTTAACTAAAATAGAAATCCATTTTGAGGGAACGAGGGCAAATCAATTCGAAGGATTTCACTCACCAAACTCAACATCGTTTATAAGTCGTTGGAAATTGGTCCATGGTCACCAGCATCAAGGCACTTTCTTTTCCTCACTCACATGAGTAACAATCTATCACACAGCGATATTATCCGGATGAAGTAGCTTGTGATGTTTTCCTTGCACCCAGAGATGGCATACACCTCAGAGCGCTAAGTGAGAAGATAAATGACGCCATGGTCTCGGAGAAATGAGCGAAAACGGAGAGCTGTTTGCAGAATTTTGTGGCAGAAAAATCAAATCGATCACATCTGTATCAGCCGAAAATGGAGACGGAGCCTTCTTGATGTGTGGAACAAACGTAGCACCGACATTGTGTCCGACCATCATCTCTTAATCGGCGAGATCCGACTGCGCATTGCAAGGATTTGTTGACTGGAGGAGAAAATCGGGCGTCGGTTCAACACACGCCGACTGGCAGACGCTGCGGTGAAAAGGTCCTTCGTCGAGGAGCTAGAGAACTGCGGATATTCCAGAAGGTGGAAGCGTAGAAGATCAATGGAACGCCATCAAGAGCGCCTTCATCACCTCCGGCGAGAATAATTTGGGTGAGCTACGCACTAGGAGAAAGCAGTGGATCACAGATGATACCTGGAGGAAGATAGAGGGCGAAGGAACGCCAAAGCCGCGATAGAGCAAGCGAAAACACGAGGAGCCAAAGCCGTAGCCCGTTGGCGCTATTCGGCTCTCGAGAAGGAAGTGAAATGCTCATGTAGACGGGACAAAAGAGCATGGACGGACTCCCTAGCCGACGAAGGCGAGAAAGCCGCAAACACCGGCGACATCCGTCTCCTCTACGATGTCTCACGTCGCCTTAGTGGTACCAAGATGAATGCTACGATGCCCATGAAAGACACGGCTTGACAGTTACTGACTGACCCGGCTGACCAGTTAAAACGCTGGTTAAACCTTTTTCAAGTGTCAGTCACGCCATCAACACCTCAGCATGATCCGCCAAGGGTTGGACGCATTACCTGTGTCAACATCGACGCTGCATCAGTGTAGGAGATAGAAACAGCCATCCGTAGCATGAAATCGAACAGGGCCCAAGGGGTCGATCGCATATCAGCTGAGATGCTCAAAGCTGACCCCGTTGTATCCCCACAACTACTGCATCAATTATTCTGCAACATATGGGAAACCGCAACATTTCCGACCAACTGGATGCAAGGCGTCTTAGTAAAGGTACCCAAAATGGGTGACCTGACTGTATGCGATAATTGGCGGGTCATCATGATACTGTGTATCGACCTGATCCAGGATTCAGTGCCGGACGATCCTGTGTGGAACATATTGTCGCGCTCCGTATCATTCTGGAGCAAATCAATGGATTCCAACAGTCTCTCTACCTGGTGTTCATTGATTATGAAAAATGCTTTCGACCGTCTCAATCACGGAAACATGTGGGGAGCCCTCAGGTGTCCCTGAGAAAATCACCGACCTCATTGAAGCACAGTACAAGGCATTTTTGTGCAAAGTACTGCACAACAGATATCTTGTCCGATCCCTTCCGGGTTGTTGCTGGATTGAGGCAAGGATGTAACTATCACCGCTACTGCTTCTCACTGCGGTGCCATAGTACCGCGTCAAAGTGAGAATGCGCGTCCAAAGGATTTGCTGTTTTTGATATTATTATTCACAGCTTCGCACACGCGCACTCTCACGTAACTTGTAGCCAGCCCGGGCGATCCGTCTCAAAACACGTGGCTTAAGCGCCACTCCACAAGGGAGACCACATGCCCAATTTTAATTGCCCGGTTGAGACTCTCCTGAGGGCGAGTCCAGAGATTCTCCTCGAAAGGAATTTTACAGATCGTTGGCTGGCTTACGAACCAAACGTCCGAACGGGTTCACCCTATTATCACAACGAAATTCTCTACTCCCAAAGACACTCAGAGATTCCGGTAAGAGATCCACTCATTCTCCCAAACGATGCAACATACTGAGTCACTCGTTATTTCTCATCACGGGCAGACTCTCCGATCGTCGCGCAACAAATCAACACATAAGAGATGGACTGACTGCCCATTAATCAAACCCCAACTGGGTGGAGGACGGGAACCGATACTTATCGCGAAGTGAAGTGCAACACATGAAATTAACTTAACACCAGGGAGCTTACACAACACTAACATTTATTTCTGAAAGACGGAAACGGAATTCATGGAAGTTTTAGTTATAATTTTATTAACATCTAACAAACATTTCCCTTCGATTGTGTGTGTATTGGGTTTGGCTAGCTACTCCCTATCTTGTGTGCATTCTCTTGCCCTGTCTGTCTACTCTCACTCTGTGCTCATGTGCTTTGCGTTATCTCGCGTGACGTCACGGCTTTAGCAGCGCAGATGCGTATTAGTCTGCGCTCCTGGTTCTACGGGGATCGACACGGCGGCAGTTTGTCACGCACGTGTTCACGATCCAAGGTTTCGTGTTCGCTCTAGATGCGCATTTTTCTCAGTCTTTGGACTGGCAACAAAAAACTCCGAGGCGCCCTCATCGGACGCCCCACTTCACTCCAAAAAAGATTGTCTGGTATGACTCACCGGTTTCGTTGGTCTACTCTACCACAGTCGATGACCTATGGCTGGGTCAACGATCTCGTCCACCGAGTTCGTTCAAAATGGACGAACAGCGACTGAATCGTCAATGCTGACAATGGATGTCCTAGGATGGCGGTGGATGCATTCACGAGGTCCCCTGAACCTCGCTCGGCCGATATGTTGACGAATCGGGCGACTTCCAGCTGGTTGACGGTCGCTGGGCACGTTTTCGTCCGTTGAGGGGCAGGTTTTGGGCGCTTGGGTGCGAGATGAATCTGCTGCGAATAAACAGCCTAGCGGCTAAATCGAACACTAAGCACAGGCACTAAACGCACATGAAAAGCACAATTACCTTGCTATGTTTGGCTTCCTATCTAATTTCGCACACAATTTTCAAAACTACGCACACTTTCTAGGAACTGGGAATAAATTAGACATTTAATTATTTTACATGCACATAACGTCACTAACTTTCATACTTTTTAGGAAATCGAACAAAATTCTCAAACGCGCACACCTCTGATTAACTGAGAAGTCACGGACGAAATGGACGAATCTGTGGCTCCTCAGATTAAAGAACATGGACCTCGGACAAACCGGACTTTGTCATTTCCCGAACTCCCGTCGTGCACTTTGTGACTACAGAACCCCGAAGGATAACTCAGTACGAAGGTCGTGCCGCTGTCCTTTTCCAACCTTTCAATGAGACGGAGGAGCCCGCCCGGGAAAGATTTTGCAAAGTGCTCGCAACTCATGATTGCATAAGCTAAGGGATGCTTCATATTTGAACTTCTTTTCGTTCATTAATCTGATTGACCTTTCCAATCTTATTGAGATATATATTTGGACTACATTAATGGAATTCATGCCGGTATATACATATAAACTATTTACAAAATTCCTGACTGCTACAAACTATAACGGTACCCTCATCGTAATCGATGAGATCCTAGTAGGTGCGATTGATCGTGTACACCCTAAAACGAAAGTACACAGCGAATGAGTAACTTGCGAAAAGACAAAGGATTTTTCACTCATATTTGCGTACGACTGGATCAGCACAAAAAATGTGCTGATCCGGTGTTACACAAATTTGCGTGAATTTTCACACAAGTTTGCATGAAATCTTTTGTCTTTTAGATCGCTGCGTGAAAGTTACTCCTTGCTCTGTGTACATCGATCTTTCCGTGTAGCAAATCGTGGGTTGTTATGGCAGCCCATTACCATGGAACACCTAAATCACCTCGAACTGGTATATGACGTTGCTCTTCTAGCTCAACCGCGCTCTGATATGCAGAGCAAGCTCGATGATCTTGCCAATCGCTCCTCGGCGACATGTCTCACCAACAACGGCAACAAGACGAAATCGTAGGATGTAAACAAGGTCAACCCTTCCTGCTTTTCGGTAGCTGGGCAAGCAGTGGAGAATGTTGAAAGCTTCTAATATCTTGGTAACCAAATGGCGGCCGATTGCGGCATCAAGATCAACATAGATGCATGGATTAACCTTCTTCGTGCATTAGCTTGCGCTCAATTCGCTGACCTAGTGCACGTTTAGGGATCATAATAACCCCAATGCACGACTAGGGTTAAGAAGGCGAGGGCTGCTTTTACGAGTTTAGGAAACGTATGGAAAAACAACTAAATTAGTCGACGCATCAAAATCCTAATTTTCATTGCGAATGTGAAATATGTGTTGCTATACGCCAGTGAAGCCTTATGTGTATCAGTGGAGAACATTCAACGGCTGCATGTCTTCATCAATAGATGCCTGCAGTATATAATTCGCGCATGGAAGCCTCACAATTGGATCTTCAACGTGGAGTTCCGTCGTCGTTGAAGTCATCAAAAGCCGATAGCGATTGAAATTCGGGTGCGAAAGTGGAAATGGATCAGCCCTCACTCTAGGCAGGGGCGGAAATGAAATCTGCAAGCGAGCGTTAGAACCCAGCGTTGGAACCCAGCAGGACATCTCAGCAGAGGAAGACCCAGAGGCTTATGGTGGCATAGCCTTAACAAGGAAATTAGGTAAGTCACCAGAAATTTGACCTGGCCACAGGTCAAGGCGATGGCGGACAATCGCCAAGGATGGAGATCTTCCAATTATTCGGCCCTCTGCACCATCATGTGTGCTCAGGACTGAAAATAAGTAAGTGGTAGTGTCGTGTGTAGAGATAGTTTGTGCTCAAATATTATATGAATTATTATACCTAAATGTCAATAAGTACTTAGAAGAAACATTTTCGAGGAGTTTGAAATATATTTGACCAGTAACTATGATTTGAATGTACTTAAGGGTCTTTTATCATGAATAACTTAGAACAAAAAAAAACAATTTTCAATGCTTTTCCCGCGAACAAACCGTACATCCCCCAATGTGCAGAATAAAGAAACAAAATTAAACACATAAATTTATCGAATTTGTCTGAATCCCCGAAGCAAACTGTATCACGTCTACAAAGCCCCAGTTTCTTCGCCCCCTCGTCAGTTTTTCCTAATAAACCAATTCAAATTCCGTTGATTTGCTTCGATTTGTGCATAAATTTACTCACTCTACTTGGCAGCTGATCTGGGAAACTGTAACTGTTACTGAAAAAAAAGTCGTGCACACAAACCATCGATTTCATCGCCGCATTTAAAATGACACAACGGGAATGAAGAGATTGTCGAACCCTTTTCATGGACGAACTCAGTCTCTTATTAGTGGGGGTGGATGTTGATTTTGTTTCTGTCTAATTTAATTTCGGGTCCATAATTTCTTCTCGGGCGAATCACGCGTTTTCGCAGCACCAAGCATCCGATTAAATAATTTAGCACAATGAATGAAATGAGGTCAGCTCACGGCAGTCTCGGCAGCTTCCTAGCTGCCGCCGCGCCGTCAGGAATCCCGATTGTTTGAGAGGGTTGGTAGTTCTGTGGTTGTTTCCAGCCGAGGTATCTTTTTCTTCCGCTGTGTGCTGTGTGGTCTCTTCCATTCTTCCATCAGCAGTGTTTACGAGGAAAAGTTCAAGGACTTTATCTGCTATCTGGAGCACGCCATGCGCGCCCGGCTGTTGTTGTGGTGCTGTTGAAAACAGGAAAATATGTCGGACCGGAAGCGGATGGTGTGAGTGTCGGAAATATTTTGGATGCTGATGCTGTTTTGTTAAATACATCGTAAAGAATGGAAGAAAACTTGCTTTCTAAGATACGAGTTTGTTGCAGAAAACTTTTTTTTTTTTTGAAAATAGAGCTAAACGGATGCGGGAATTATTGTTTTACACGGAAATAGGAGTGAGCATCCGGAACGTAACAATGACTGGAGAAGCAAAAAAGAAGTGTGGAAGTTTTAAAATAAAAGTATTTGGTGCTATATTATCAATTTTCCAAGATGGTCTATGAAATGGGGAGCATATGAAGCACATAGCCAGATATAGAAGGGGCGCACGAAAAAGATTTTTTAAAGGATATGTTTGGTTGTGCTGAATGGCGCATTCTACCGTGACGTTACAACGTTTTTTCATCTTTTCGGTCAATTTTTCCACTATAACTCGTAAATACGACAGTAAATCTCGATTATTTTTTTCATATTCGGATTCCCAGTAAAATTTGCAGTAAATATGACCGATTGAATATTTGGTTACATTGCAAAACCTTGTTTAAAATGGGAATTAGTAGCGTGACGTTGGCACGGTAAAGGCTGGGTATGCTGCGCAATTCAGATCCCATTGTGATCCACTAGCCTCTGCCCAGCAACTCCTATCTCTTCTCGCGGTACCGACCGGAAACTATGAGCAACCTTAGGGAAGATCGGGTAACCAACCCCGGTGGGAACTTTGGTCGTAGGCTGACAGGGAAGGGGGGGTTTGCTTCGGCAAACCTGAGCGTCTGTTCTCCAGGAGGAGCGGCTCACAACAGCGTCTGATCCCCATGTTAGGGGCGGATGATCTACGTCCGAGTGGCAGGGAAGGACTCTAAGCTCAACTGTGCACTATGGTCCTCCGGAAAGTAGGGGGTTGGTGTCAGGCCCTACGAGCCAGCCATAAAAAACCATTGTAACGGAAAATCAGCAACAGAATAATACGAACCGAGACCAACGGCAACGACCCCAGCGAACAAAAAGGACTTGCGATTGGAAACTCGGTACGTGGAACTGCCGATCTCTTAACTTCATTGGGAGCACCCGCATACTCGCCGATCTACTGAAGGACCGCGGGTTCGGCATCGTAGCGCTGCAGGAGGTGTGTTGGACAGGATCCATGGTGCGAACGTTTAGAGGTAATCATACCATCTACCAGAGCTGCGGCAACACACGCGAGCTGGGAACAGCTTTCATCGGGATGGGTGATATGCAGAGGCGCATGATCGGTTGGTGGCCGATCGAAGAAATAATGTGTAGGTTGAGGATCAAGGGCCGATTCTTCAACTTCAGCATAACAAACGTGCACAGCCCACACACCGGAAGCACTGATGATGACAAGGACGCATTTTACGCGCAGCTCGAACGCGAGTACGATCGCTGCCCAAGCCACGACGTCAAGATCATCATAGAAGATTTGAACGCTCAGGTAGACCAGGAGGATGAATTCAGACCGACGATTGGTAAGTTCAGCGCCCACCAGCAAACGAACGAAAACGGCCTACGACTCATTGATTTCGCCGCCTCCAAAAATATGGCCATACGTAGCACCTTTTTCCAACACAGCCTCCCTTATCGTTACACCTGGAAATCACCACAGCAGACGAAATCTCAAATCGACCACGTTCTGATTGGCGGACGGCACATTTCCGACATTATCGACGTCAGGACCTATCGTGGCGCCAACATCGACTCCGACCACTATCTGGTGATGGTCAAACTGCGCCCAAAATTCTCCGTCATCAACAATGTACGGTACCGGCGGCCGCCACGGTACAACCTATAGCGATTGAAACAACCGGATGTCGCCTCAGCACTTGCGCAGAATCTCGAGGCCACGTTGCCAGACGAGGGCGAGCTCGATGAGGCCCCTCTAGAGGACTGCTGGAGTACAGTGAAAGCAGCCATCAACGACGCAGCCGAGAGCACCATTGGGTACGTGGAACGGAATCGACGGAACGAATGCTTCGACGAACAATGCAGAACGGTTTTGGAGTAGAAGAAAGCAGCGAGGGCAGTAATGCTGCAGCAAGGGACCCGACAGAACGTGGAACGTTACAAACAGAAGCGGAAACAGCAGACCCGCCTCTTTTGGGAGAAAAATCGCCGCCTGGAAGAAGCGGAGTGTGAAGAAATGGAACTGCTGTGCCGTTCCCAAGAAACACGGAAGTTCTATCAGAAGCTCAACGCATCCCGCAAAGGCTTCGTGCCGCGAGCCGAAATATGCAGGGATAAGGACGGAGGCCTCTTGACGGACGGACGGGAGGTGATCGAAAGGTGGAAGCAGCACTTCGATCAGCACCTGAACGGCGTGGAGAACGTAGGCACGGGAGCCCACGGCAACGGAAGAAACGACGACGCCAGTGCAGCGGAGGACGGAAATGAACCAACTCCCACGCTGAGGGAAGTTAAGGATGCCATTCACCAGCTCAAAACCAACAAAGCAGCTGGTAAGGATGGTATCGCAGCTGAACTTATCAAGATGGGCCCAGTAAAGTTGGCCACCTGTCTGCATCGGCTGATAGTCAGGATCTGGGAAACCGAACAGCTACCGGAGGAGTGGAAGGAAGGGGTAATCTGCCCCATTCACAAGAAAGGCGATCATTAGGAATGTGAGAGCTTCAGGGCGATCACTATTTTGAATGCTGCCTACAAAGTGCTATCCCAGATCATCTTGCGTCGTCTGTCACCTAAAACGAATGAGTTCGTGGGAAGTTATTGTGGGAATTTAACTAATGGTTTTCGATGAGAATCGCCCAGCGCAGTGATCCGATACACTGCACGTCCGACGTGGTCGAACGCTGACCAAAGAAAGAGGAAGAGTCGTGGCCTGCTGTGAAGTCGTCAGCAGCTGTAACTCGATAGCGTGGGCGTTACCCTGGGTGGGGAATGTGCGTGCGTTATCAGTTGTCTGTTGACATATTGGGGGATAAGACTCTAAATACACTAAAGATGCTTACTGTCAGACATACACCACACAGTTATCAAGCCGGCTTCATCGACGGCCGGTGGACAACGGACCAGATCTTTACCGTACGGCAAATCCTCCAGAAATGCCGTGAATACCAGGTCCCAACGCATCATCTGTTTATCGACTTCAAAGCGGCATACGACAGTATCGACCGCGCATAGCTATGGAGAATTCGTTTGATTGACGACAATAAATAAATAAATAGAATCATGGACGAAAACGGCTTTCCTGGGAAGCTGACTAGACTGATTAAAGCAACGATGGACGGTGTGCAAAACTGCGTAAGGGTTTCGGGTGAACTATCCAATTCATTCGAATCTCGCGGGGACTGAGACAAGGTGATGAACTCTCTTCAACATCGCTCTGGAAGGTGTGATGCAACGAGCCGGGCTTAACAGCCGGGGAACGGTTTTCACAAAATCCGGTCAATTTGTGTTTTTTGCGGACGACATGGACATTATTGCCAGAACATTTGGAGCGGTGACAGAGCTGTACACCCGCCTGAAACGCGAAGCAGCAAAGGTTGGACTGGTGGTGAATGCCTCAAAACAAATTACAAGCTGGTAGGCGGGACCGAAAACGACCGAATCCGTCTGGGTAGCGGAGAAGGATGAACCACGAGCTCGCTGCACTTTACGGCGAACCCAGCATCCAGAAGGTGGAAAAAGCCGGAAGGATACGGTGGGCAGGGCATGTTGCAAGAATGCCGGACAACAACCCTGCAAAGCTGGTGTTAGCAACTGATCCAGTTGGCACAAGAAGGCGTGGAGCGCAGAGAGCAGGATGGGCGGACCAGGTGGAGCGTGACCTGGCGAGCGTTGGGCGCGACCGAGGATGGAGAGCGGCAGCCACAAACCGAGTATTGTGGCATACTATTGTTGATTATGTCTTGCCTTAAATGTGATGTTGAACAAATAAATGTATGTATGTAGCGTGGCGGTGGGATCTGGTATTCGCGGCATTTTTGGAGAATTGGCCGCGCGGTGAAGATTTGGTCCGTTGTCAAGCGGCTGTAAACGAAGCTGGCTTGATAACTTTCCACAAACTCATCTACTCTAGGTGAAAGACGACGGAAGATGATCTGGGATAGCACCTTGTAGGCTGCATTTAGAATTTTGATCACTCGGAAGTTCTCTCACTTCAACTTGTCACCCTTTTCTTGTAGACGGTGCAGGAATAAGATCTTCACGAGTTCAACTCCGACTTCGATACCATCCTGTCTGCTGACTCATTGTTCTTGAGCTGCTGGATAGCATCCTGTTTTTCCGTGTTGGGGACATTATATCTTTTATCGTTCTTTTATTTCGCTTCACGCTCTGTTGGGCCCCGTGCATGACCGGCCTCGCTGCGTTCTTCTCTTCCAAATCTCTCTACATTCATCGTCAAACTACTCGTTTCGGCGACTCCTTCCCACGTACCTACCTGATGGTGCTTCCGGCTGCGTTGTTGATGGCTGCTTTTACTATTCTCTGGCAGTCCTCTAGAGGGGTCACATCGAGCTTGCCCTCGTCTGGCAACGCTGCCTCGAGATTCTGCGCGTATCCTGGCGTATGGGCGACACCCTTCTGTGGCGAGCGCCAGTACCGTACATTGTTGATGACTGGAGTTTTGGGCGTAGTTTGACCATCGCCAGATAGTGGTCGGAGTCGGTATTAGCGCCATGATAGGCCCTGACGTCGATAATGTCGGAGAAGTGCGATTCCGTCTGCTGTGGTGGTCTGCAGGTGTATATTATATATATATATATATATATATATATAAGAGAGCCTGTGTTGGAAAAAGATGCGATCGTCGGACTGAATTCGTTCTCCTGACCTGCTTGAGCGTTTAGGCCTTCTATAATTATCTTGACGTCGTGGCTTGAGCAGCGGTCGTACTCGCGTTCAAGTTGCACGTAGAATCAGTGCGCAAAATTTTCGAGCAGACGCGCTGAAGTTAACCGGGCGGAAATTTTCATTCACTTGCTTGCATATTCATAGTCAGCTGCTCGATACTCGCTTGTCAACTGAATGGAAGTCAATGAATATTTGTAAACAAGTTACAAAGTGTTAAATTGCTGATAAAATATTAACGTTTCGATTACATTTGATGGTGCTTTACACAGATTTTGTCCCATTTGATTGTCGTGGAGTGTTTATGGTGGGAATCGTAGCCATAAACGTAGGTAATTATGAAGATTTTTCTCGATCAGATTCAACGAAACGACTGACTGTGTGAAGAGGAAGAGCGAAAATGAAAATATTTGATTTCAATGACTTTGAACATTTTGCGCCCTGCGTAGAATATGTATTTATCATCAATCACTAAGCACAAGTAGTAAATGAATATTTTTGCAGTACAGTTAGAAAGAACAGCCATTGAAAAGAAGAAAGCAAAATTTCTGATTGAAAAATAAGTCCCTAAGGAGTCAATAATGATTTCAGTTACAAAAGTTAAAAGAACAGCCTACGAATTTAAGAAGGAAAAATTCCTGAAAAAAAAATTTAAACTAAATTGGCAATAAATAAATACTACATTAACACAACTTGAAAGAACAGCCTATACACAAAAGAGGTAAAAAAATCCTATAGAAATATTAGTGACTGAAATGCATATGTTTTCTATAACACCCCGCATAGAAAAATACGATCAATGCAATCGTTCATATTATAGGATATTTGTTAGTGGAATGATTACAACAAAGGTTATAATAGTTTAATGATTGGACGATTGCAGTTGAAAATTTGGCATTATTCAGTATGTTTCAAGTATCATACCACTTTTCATGATGATTCATCCAATGGTCAATTAATAATTTTTGAAAATATGGTTTTGTGAGCTCGGCAAATAACAATAGTTTTGGCGAGTTTTTTCAACATTCAATCCGAGATTCAATCACTGCCACACTTTCAAAACGGTTTAAACTGTCTATTTGTGTTCCATGTGTCGTTATAATCGTCGGAAATCAGCACTTTTGAGTTCAAGCTTTTCGATCGCTGTAGTAAGAAACAGCTACTTTTAGCGACCGCCGTGCACTAGCCGTTGACTAATAACAATTTCATTCGCGAATTCTCATGAAAATTCACCTTCATTGGCTGCCACAGCATGCGAGGAGACCAAAAGAAGATCTGTCGTTGATAGTGGACGGTTTCTTACTACTCTTAGGAATTATCCTACCGCAGCTTCTGTTATTTTAATCTCACCTACCCACTTCCCCTGATGAAGAACTTTCACGCATTTGAGCCACCCGCGAGCACTGATCCGATTTAGAGTATGTAAACACCGCGCGAGAAGCAGTAGAAGCAACCTTGGAAATCACACGGTTCGATTCCCAATTGAAGAAATTTAGCACAAAAAAACCACAAAAGTAAATAATGATTCACGTAATCGTAGACAAATTTGACCAAGAATTTGACAGTGCCCGACAAATGCCCGCAGGGGTGGACTTTTTTCTCAGTCGGTAAAACAGATTTGGTGAAATATTTCCGTTTTGTTTTTATTATTCGCTGTATCATAATATTGATGATAAAGCGATCATAAAATGTATGATTCCACAAATTTTTTGTTCGAGTAAAATGGCATTTTTGAATGGTAACGATACTTAACAACCCATTCGGTCTATCATCGAAACACCGAAAATGATAACTGCTATCATGAATAAGATATGTCGAATCATCTATGTATCATCCAGTTTACGATAACACGAATGATCAGAAAATGATACACTGTAGAATTGGTGTATGATACCATTTTATTCGGGACCACTACAATGTTTCTCTCAATGAGAAGAGAACTTCTCAAAAATGTTTGTCTTATAAGCGAGACATATTTTTTGTTCATTCGACCTTTTGTCCCATTCGACCTTTTGTATATTAGACCTTTTGTCCATTCGACCTTTTGTACATTCGATCTTTTGTCCTTCGACCTTCTGTCCCAAAGCCTACCATAAGTATATCAGCAGTGCAAATCTGTGTAATAAAGCTATCTTATCTAGATGTCTTCGGTGTTTAACTTTAACACCCACATTAAAGGATTCACCACCTTCAGGCCCCCGTTTATGCTTGACCAACTTTCATCGATTACCATCATGCCCATGCTGCAGACCATTACGTTGGCTAACCATTACACTGAAACATTCGAAGATCCTCATCAACGCTAGTGAGAATAACTACCATTGAGACTGAGTTACCACGTGCTTTTTTCCGCTCTCGAAGTGATGCTGCTCATTTCACATTTGTGACGTCATTAAGTTCATTCGTTCTCTTCATCTTGATTGCATGTGGCATGCTCTTCTGAAATGAATGAACGACGCCAGGTTTCCTCTCAGTCGCATGCGAAGAGTTTCATCAAAGCGTGGTGGTAACGATGACGACGACAACGATAAAAGTGCTTGGTTCGCTTGGACGCCCATCTGTTTTCAGTATAATTGAACTCGTTGATGGGGATGGATCAATGAAGAATGAAGTTTGCGTAAAAGCATGATCATACATTGCACATCCCATCGTATATCAGAGATTGCCTACCTTGATTCCTTTATGGCTACAGTATTGCTCTATTTCAGCGCATAGTAGAGCTTAGTCTTCGTCAATCTTGACGAGCGATGTGCCTCCAGTTTCCTCATGTATGTTTTCAGGGTCTAAAACCATCGCTTGCCGTCTGGTTACAAGTGCTACTAGTGTTCTGATATTCATTGATGTACAACTAATTCTAATGCATCTCTCTTTGTATTCATACCACTAGGCACGCCTTTGTCTCTACCTGCTACCATGTACCTACTTTGTTTTGAAAAAAGTTCATTTTCAAGCCAATCCTCACTGTCACTCCATCTCTCTGCAGGGGAGCACACGCTACCTCCACTGTGCGATCAAGTGACGGTGGTGCCCTTGCATTGAACGTCAGTTATCCTTTAATCGTTCTTTAGATAAATTATTATTTTCCCCAAATTTCTACACGATTTACCACGGCTCCCCACCATAAAACTCACCTCAATATCGTAAAGATAAACACTTTCTCTACCTTCCAAAAATGAATTTATCTATCTGCTGAAAATAATTATCCTCGTTGAATATTTAATGCCAATCATCATCGTCTTTGAGCTAGTAATACCTGGCGCAGCGCCTGACAGCGTTCAGCCTACTACTGAATCATGGTGGCGGGAAACTTTGATAATCCCAACGCGGTACGTTCCAAGCAAGGACGCATCCATCTGGCAATCATTTGCGCCCCAACAGCCAACAGCAACAGCAATCAGCTACTGTTGTAACCAGAAATCAACCTACCGACCGACCAGCCATCCGAAGTTTGAGTCGCCTTGGTCGATATGATCTGTTCCGCATCACCGCCAGCCAACATCACAAGGATCGCCTCAACTCAACACCGCCGGACGGACGACCGACGGATGGCGAAAAGTTTTGCGTTCCCTTCGTCATCGTGTGGGCGCGCAGCGCATGCAACAACTGTGTGGAAGGAAACAGGAAGCGGTGATCTTTCACTGTCGTCTCTCACGTGATGATGGAACGCCCCCCATCGCATCGGAACGCGCGCGCTTGCCAGGATACTGCTATTGCTGCTGTTGGACGAGGAATATAAGTTTGATTTATTAATAAAATAACTTTTAAGCTCATCTTCGAACCTCTCCACGGCTCCGAAGCCATGCTGGAGGAATGATAGTGCATGTGATGATGTGTCTCTTGGTGGATGTACGAGCGGGGGGAAAATAGGTTGGAGGTGGTTTATGAAGCGTGAAAATAATGAAACTTTCTCATGGGGAGCACATTTTGTAGCTGTAAAGTGGGACGATACTCGGGAGCACATGAAACGAAAGTGATGAAAAGCGTTTCAGCTTTTCTGTATTATGTTTGATCAGCCAAGGGCTTTGAGTTGAGGTTTGTGCATTCCAGCATATAATTGGAAAAGGAGTCAAACCACATTTAGAAGCGTTAGAAAAAAGCTTCTTCTATAAATTAAAGCGGCATCATTGCTAATTATCAGGTTTTCTGGAAAGAACTGATTTTTTTTCTAAACCATAAAGGGAAAAATCTGCTCAACAAACACCCTAACAGGAAGGTTAGGGTAGTGTGGGGTTAAGGAAGTCGTCTACAACAGTAGTAGAAGCCAGGACTACTCTCTTCCCGACCCACTAAACCACATTTCTATGGTCGCCAAACCCTTCATCTCTCCGGAACCACCAAGAAGGCATTGCTTCAGAGAGGGGCTAGTGCACATCGCACCTTCAAGGTTAGCTGCGTAGCCTGCAGCAACGAACATCGATGACTCGCTTTGGAGAATCCATCACGGTAGCATACTAGCGCTTAGCCAGTTTCCCGAGTGGTCCTCACCACTCCCTTTGTCCTCGGAAGGCGGGCAGGGTCAACCCCGCCTGCGCCCAACTGCTTTGCAGACATCAAGAACTGATGCCCACGTGCAACCCGATCTGACCTGCTGAAGGCAAGGGTATCACTACCCTTCAGGCCCTATCAGCTGCACCAGAAGGTTGCTGACAGCAGGGTCTTCACCTACCCCGACCCTTGCCGGGGACCCCTTTCCAACCGCGGGCTCGGATCCAACCCAGTAGACCGACGCCACGACAGCACCACTACCGGGACTTCCTCTCCGCGGCCGCTTAATTGCTGTAAGGGTCAATCTCGACCGCAGGGCACCGGTATGACCTACGAAGCCGACTCCGAACCCCTGGACCACCTCTTGTACTGCATCTGGACTAGCCATTCTCCGAGTCCTCGCGCCACCTCCTCTGTAGCTCCCAGACGATATGGGTGATAGCCGTTGAAACGGCGTTCCAGCTAATCTCATCCCTACCCAGCTAACACAAAGTCTTATATTATGTTGAATAGGATGCTAAAGTGGAGGCCTATACGTACCTTCTTCCATTTAACCGCGTGTAAAGTGTGCGTATATCGCCTCCACTTTTGCATCCTATTCAACATCATATGCGACCAAATTGTCTGGAGTTGGTCCTCCCCGCATGTCGCAAGCATGCGGTCACGCATTGTGCGAAAACGCGGGCACACGAACAAAATGTGTGCCGCCGTTTCCTCTAAACCATTGCACACTGGGCATTCAGGAGAATCCGCATGCACCATCAGGCCTTTTACAGGCATAATCGACGTGGCTACCGAAGGTAAGCTTATCGTCGATCATCACGCTCAAGTGTTTGACGAAGCGCTTTGACAGAATAGTGCACTCACCTACACTGATCTCCGCTTGCTGCTCTGACTTCCGGTTGTTAACAACCGTCACCTCAGTCTTGTGGTGAGCCAGCTCCAGTTTCCTGGACCGCATCCACGCCTCCACAACCTTGATCCGGTTGGACGGCGCCCCGACTGTTGCAGTAGGTTAACCATTGATATTCTCCTTCGGTCATAGATGTCCGACCTTGGGGATCATTGTGGCCTTTGACTTCTGCCGATCTCCTTCCGCTACAGTTTCCGACCTAAATGTTTTGACTCAAATAAAGGTTGCATGAATCACATCACATACCAAAGTGAATCCAAATCATGTGACTCTCCCTCTTCCCACTAACAACAACTCCTTCCCGTGACAGTCATGGAGTAGCAACGTACGTCACACTAACATTCCTTCCTTTCCTCGATGACCGTAAGGACGTGGCCGGCGCCGTGTTTGACTTATAAAGTTTGGAATTCTCGAACTGTGCACATTGAGAGTGGTAGCCAATGTTGCTGAACACTGATGAAACATGCGAAGGGCGATGAATATTGCTTCGCCATGTACATGTGAACTGCGAGTGAACAGGTTTGCCAATGCTTGAGCTTTGTTCGTCATCATCAAAGCGTCGTCGTCGCTCGTTACGACTGAAAAAAAAAAAACTTCATCGCCCGAAGACATGATTGCTTCGATGCATCATGCGTGCTCTTCGCGAAGATCAGAAAACCATTCGCACGAGCGGCTTCGTGAACGGCACCCGCTGCACGGCATTCTAGCTAACATGGTACCCTGGTACCTTCTAAATAAAAATGGTCATATTTTTGTCATTTTATCGCCGATTCTAGCAATCTTGGGCTAATTCGATTCAAAAAATCACCTTCTACTGAGAGGGGGAGCCGGAGCGGTCACCGAGGATTGCGGAAAATCCGGATTTCGGCGTAGAATTTTAATGCCTGATGCCAGGTCTTTCCTAACCAGATTAGCCGCAACGCAACTGTCAAAATGCACTCGCAACGAAGAGGACGATTGAAGGAGTGAGCACCATGAACGAATGGAAGTCGCATGTGGTCTGCACAAATGATCAACTTATTTCCTCGTTCACTGCTCCCATTGACTTGCTAGAGTGTTCTTCGCGAAGCATAAATGAAAAAACCTCATTAATCCACCTAGCGGTGATGGTGCCTTTCTCGTACTTTAAAATATCCTTTCAACAAAACTCGAGCGACATGTAATGACATTGACATAAATACAAAATGAAAACTGCTTGCTAAATCTACTCAATATGGATGCGTTTTATATTAGCATAACATCCAATATTCAGAAAATATAAGACAACGATCCAAAACTCAAACCAAATAAGTGTCATGAAGCCGCAAAATTTTGAAACGTCATTTTAGATTTTCCGGTCATCATTTCATGACTCCGGATATCTACCCCAACTAAACTAACCGCCATCTTGAACATTGAGACACCATCTTGGATGTACCAGTTTTGGACGAAGACCGGCATTCTTCCCCATTCAAACTATAGTCATATTGCAGACCTTGTGAAACAGCGCACAGCTTGGGTTTTCTGATTACAAATTTTGAATTCCGGACATATTTTCATACAAAATATGCCCAGAATGCAAGAATTAAAAATCCTATAAAATAGGCAATAACTTGAATACTGGACCATTATCTTGGACTTTGGACCGCTATCTTGGATACTCTGGTGGACTCCGAACATATTTCCCATACCAAATACACTTATTTTACATAGTTTTAGAGCTCAAAATTCCTTAAAACAGCCACCATCTTCTGTTTACGCGATCAAATTCTTATTTTTTCCATTCAACGTTGACCCATCCTGCTATAAATTTACACCTTAGGAATCTGAAATGGTACGATTTGATGAGATCGCTTTAGTTTTGTCTATATTTTGTTCTCATATATGAGAACTTAGACCTATTCGTCACTGTTGTTCATACCTAATGTTTATCAGGCCATTAAACAAAGCCACGATTTAATTTTTCACATGAATGTTGGTTCTGCTACACAACAGCTAGCCTCTAATGTGATCTAAGGCTATTTTCTTGCTAACCGTTCATTAGATTATCAAAAAATCTGCGATCTGATGTGTCGTATGTATGGTTTTGGTTCATTTTTATATTTGGTAATTTCCGGTGCGATAGCCGGATCTGATTCCATGAGTCATGGACCATGACACTACCGGTTGTCCTAATTATGGTCTGCGAATATTTTATTGCTATTTATTCACCTTTACCTAATCACCGCGATTTGATATATCGCATGAATGGGTTTGCTTCACTTTTACTTCTAACCACTTTCGAAGCCACAGCTGAACCCGCAACATTACCGGGAATCTAATGTGGTCTGACCCTATTTTTCCATCAGGTTGTCGATAAGTCGGGATCAGTCTTGTTAGAGATCATAGTCATTTAAACCTTTTCGTCGATATTCGGCCTCCTTTGTCTCCGACATTCGCAACACAAGCAATCAAACTACTGTTCGAAACAAAAATGTCAAACGAATGCACTTCACCACGATAGCGGCTTCGGGAGACGGTTCGGCTTTTGTTATTCCTGTCTTCTTCCATAATAAGAGCTTTGTTGCCCATCTGTGTGTCGTATTCAATGCAACATGCAATAATGAACTAATATTAACATTCATAATCGGAATTGGCTGAAAATGTATGCGTAAAGCTAGAATTAGACACATGTCATCGTGTCAGATGACATTGATTTGATCCTTTCTTATGTTTCTTGATTTTCGTTCTACTGCTCGTGTTGTGTGTAGGTAAGAGGTAACGATAGCGCACGAATGTAACAAAGCCGACTGAAACCTTGACTGAAACCCGACTGCGGCAACGAAATGAAGGTAGTAAAAAGTGTCGAATGTTTACAAGACTGGTCGTGATTTGATGTACCGCATCTATGGGTTTGGTTAAGTTTTACATTTTACTACCCGGATCTGATTCCGGGTAACTACCGGCTGAACCAAATATGGTCTAACATTATTGTCTTGTTAACTGCTCATCGGTTAACCAAAAACGCTGCAAATTGAAGGTGTTACATGCAGGGTTTGACAATTTCGACGGGACTCTCGGAACCAATTCCGGAACACTACCAGTTGTCTTTAGTGTGACGTAAGGCTATTTTCTAGCTAACTGTTCATCAGGTTATCGCAAAAGCCACGATTTGATGTGTCACATGCCAGGATTTGGTTTACATTTGGCCTCTTCCGGCCACTCAAAACCGATTCCGAAACACTTGCTGGCCGTTCATTAGGTAATCTAAAAAGCCGCTATATGATGTGACGCATGTACGGGTTTGTTTCTCTTTCAGATTAAACCACTTCGGCGGGAACCCCGGAACTGGTTCCGGAACACTACTGGTTCAGATATGGTCTGAGATGGTTTTACTGCTCATTGTCCATCAGGTCATCGAAAATGCCGTGGTTTGATGGGTCGCATGTATGGGTTTGGTTCGATTGTATATTTGGCCACTTCCGGTGGGACGCCTAGAACCGGTTTCGGAACACTACCGGTTCAGATATGATCTGAGACTATTTTCCTGCTTACCGCTCATCAGGTTATCGAAAATGCCGTGGTTTGATGTGCCGCATGCATGGATTTGGTTCAACTGTATATTTGGCCACTTCCAGCGGGACGCCTAGAACCGGTTCAGGAACACTACCGGTTCATACAGTAAAATCTCCATGAGTCGGTATTGAAGGGACCATCGACTCAAGGAAATATCGAGAAGTGGAGCAAAAATCTTTTGGAAAGCTTTTTGAAGGGACCATCATTGTAACCCAGAAATTATTTTTCAGTATGGAAAAATTTACCTCCATGAGTCGATATCGAGTCAAGGAACATCGACTCATGGAGGTTCGACTGTATATGGTCTGAGATGATTTTCCTGCTCATTATCCATCAGGTCATCGAAAATGCCGTGGTTTGATGTGCCGCATGTATGGGTTTGGTTCAATTGTATATTTGACCACTTCCAGCGGAACGCCTAGAATCGGTTCCGGAACACTACCGGTTCAGATATGGTCTGAGATGATTTTCCTGCTCATTGTCCATCAGATCATATAAAATGCCGTGGTTTGATGTGTCGCTTGCATGGGTTTGGTACAATTGTATATTTGGCCACTTCCAGCGGGACGCCCAGAACCGGTTCGGGAACACTACCGGTTCAGATATGGTCTGAGACTATTTTCCTGCTTACCACTCATCAGGTTATCGAAAATGACGTGGTTTGATGTGTCTCATGCATAGGTTTGGTTCACCTTGATATTTGCCACTTCCGGCGGGACACCCGGAACCGGTTCCGGAACACTACCGGTTCAGATATGGTCTGAGATGGTTTTCCTGCTCATTGTCCATCAGGTCATCGAAAATGCCGTGGTTTGATGTGTCGCATGCATGGGTTTGGTTCAATTGTATTTTTGACCACTTCCAGTGGAACGCCTAGAATCGGTTCCGGAACACTACCGGTTCAGATATGGTCTGAGATGATTTTCCTGCTCATTGTCCATCAGATCATATAAAATGCCGTGGTTTGATGTGTCGCTTACATGGGTTTGGTACAATTGTATATTTGGCCACTTCCAGCGGGACGCCCAGAACCGGTTCGGGAACACTACCGGTTCAGATATGGTCTGAGACTATTTTCCTGCTTACCACTCATCAGGTTATCGAAAATGACGTGGTTTGATGTGTCTCATGCATAGGTTTGGTTCACCTTGATATTTGCCACTTCCGGCGGGACACCCGGAACCGGTTCCGGAACACTACCGGTTCAGATATGGTCTTAGACTATTTTTCTGCTTACCGCTCATCAGGTTATCGAAAATGCCGTGGTTTGATGTGTCACATGCATAGGTTTGATGCATTTTCATATCTGGTCCCTTCCTGGGGTACCGTTCCGGAACACCTAAATGGCCATATCTCCGGAACGGCTGGACCGATCCGAACCATTTTCAATAGGAAACAATGGGACCAGATTCCGCGTCGAATGAACCGTCGGTCATTGAAATCGGATGAGGTTTACTGCCAAAAAGTGATGTGAGTTTTTTTTGTACACACACATACACACACACATACATACACACACACATACATACACACAGACATCACCTCAATTCGTCGAGCTGAGTCGATTGGTATATGTGATTTGACCCTCCGGGCCTTCTATCAAAAAGTCATTTTTGGAGTGAACATATAGCCTTTCCAGTACACTTAGTGTACGAGAAAGGCAAAACGAATGCTTGTGAATAATGGATCGCGAAGATGCAAAAATGAATGCTCGCGAGGAAGATCCAACGCAACATTGGTGGTAGCTACTCTCAATCTGCGTTTGATGGTTCCTTGTGCAATTTCGATTGTTCTGGTCAATCACGGAATAGCAAATACGAATTTTACGGTCATCTATGCTCATGCTCATGTTCATCTTGGAATTGCTTCTGGAGTTAATTTATGATGATATCGGTTTCTCATGGGATCTTCAAAGAGGCTCAACATTCGTGATCCAATTGTGATGCCGTGTATGTGGTCCATAATCTTGTGATGTACAAGGGTGCCACCTAATACAGAGGATTCCTGGAGTCCACTAGAATTTTCTTCAGGATTTTCAGAAAATTCCGACAGGAATTTTCGGTTGGAAAATTTCTTTCAAGTATATTTTTACGGATCTCGACCAGATATTTCTTCTGACCCGTCAATGCATTCCACAAAAGATTTCTTTCTGACTTGAACTAGGACAGTGCACGATTATACATGTTTGGGATACTCCTAAATTTGACTTGTTGTCGAAGATAAACATATTGTATACAGGGGATAGACAAAATGATCGGGACAGGCAATATTTTCACTTTTCAAATAATGTTCAAGTGGCTGTAACTTTTCGTAAAGTGCATCAAATGTTCTCAAATTTTTACTGTCAATAGATCAACTAGTTGTGTATCAGTGGTCAAAATTTGGAAAACATCGGACTGTTCTGCACGAAGTTATAAAGATTCTAGAAAAAGGTATAATTATTCGATAGCTAACTTTGAGCTGTTATATCGCCGGAATCAATGAACCAAATGCAATGAAATTTTGACCATTTATGACTTCCATGATGAGCTTTGAAAAACGTTTTACTCAACTTAATTTTTTTAATAAGAGAAAAAGTTATAGCGATTTCATTTATTTTATGTTTTTTTAGTAAATTGGTCTATTTTTAATATGCATTCCATTACTTTTTTCAATTTATTGCCGGCTATGTAGTTACATTCCATCAAAACATATTTATATCCGAGTCAATTAGAGGGAATTTAAATAAACTATAATTAGCACCTTGAATTTTGAAACGATTTTGAAGTTTTGGATAATTTGGTGTTATATTAGAAAAATAATCTGGATCTATGACATTTGGTCGAAAGACATTTAGTCGAATGACGTTTGGTCGAATGACATTTGGTCGAAAGTACATTTGGTCGAACGGACATTTGGTCGAATGGACATTTGGTCGAAAGCCATTTTTTGGAAAAAGAAGCATATGACATTTAGTAGAATGGACATTCGTCGAATGGACATCTTGTCGAAAGGCACTAACTGATGAAAAGAGATGTGAGTGGAAAATAATATTATGGATTTCGGTATCATAATTATTTATATGTTATTGAACAAGCAAGCCTCTTTGAATAAATGTACGACTCGTGCTGAAAAAAATCATCATTTTGCAACTTGTTGCATAAATAACCATTTTGGCTCGCGTTCAGTTCATATGTAACACTGCGTCAAAGAATAGCCTATGTTTAAGGACAAATGTCTTGAATTCCCACTTCAACAGCGCATCAGAACTGCAGACGCACAATTCTCTAGAAGCAAGCTTCAAACAACAGTGCATTTTATAATGCTGTTTTTGCTCACTTATAATAAGCTTGAAACAAGAAGATCATGTGCGCTGGTTTTGTTTACGAAGAGATTTGTACGCTCGAAGTCGCGAGTGAGTGCCAAAGTCGGCCATTGTGGGATCCTAACCAATCTGTCCTTAAAAGAATGAAAAATATCCGATGAAAAAGTCTGCAGCTATAACATCCAAATATCAAACGGAAGAACTGCTTGTATTCAAAAGGAGAAATTGCTTCTGAAACATTCATTAGTTGGTACAGGAAAACGCAATGAAATAAATAAACGTGAAAGAATAGCCTACGCTTCAAAGAAGGAAAAATTCATGATAAAAAGACAGCAGCCATAATATTCAAACATAGTACGAATTTTGAAACGAATTTTGAAAGAATTGCCTATGTTCAAAAGAAGGAAAAATCATAGATGAAAAAATCACAACCATAATGTCCCCTCTTCACTCTCAGCACAAATAATACACTTGAAAGAACAGCATATGTTGAAAAGAAGGAAAAATATTTGATGGAAAAGCCAGTATGTTCTACACAAAAACGCAATGAAATGGTGAAACTGGAAGGAAGAGCCGAAACTTTTTTTTTTTTTTTTTTTTTTCCTTGTTGGGGACATAATGCCACTGCGACCATTGATTTGATCTATTGTGGCGAAACTTACACTGCACTACAATGTTTGCTTTTTTATGTTTGATATGATTAAACAAGATTAAATTGTTATATGACTTAACGTCCATTCGACCAAAGGTACTTTCAACCGAATGAGTTCAGTAGCATATAAATAATGATACCGAAATCTATAAAATTATTTTCCATTCAAAACTCTTTATCAGTTAGTGCCTTTCGACCAAATGTCCATTCGACGAATTGTCCATTCGACTAAATGTCATATGCTTCTTCTTCCAAAAAATGGGTTTCGACCAAATGTCCATTCGACCAAATGTCTGTTCGACCAAATGTACTTTCGACCAAATGTCATTCGACCAAACGTCATTCGACCAAATGTCATTCGACCAAATGTCCTAAAGCCTAAGTCATAAACGTTCAAAATTTCATTGCATTCGGTTCAATGATTCCGGAGATATAACAGCTCAAAGTTAGCTATCGGATAATTATCACCTTTTCTTAGAATATTTATTACTTCGTGCAGAATAGTCCGATCCGTTCCAAATTTTGATTACTGATATACAGCTAGTTAATCAACTTACAGTAAAAATTTGAGAACATTTGATGCACTTTTCGAAAAGTTACAGCCACTTGAACATTTTTTGAAAAGTGCAAATTTTGCCTGTCCCGATCATTTTGTCTATCCCCTGTATATGAAACATTCTTATTTGCTGTTGATCTCTGGTGGCCGTTAAAAAACTGGTAATAGATTCAACTCAATAGAGCTGAATAAAATAAAAAAAATGGAGAATCTCAAACAGAATAAGGACTGTATCGTTAATTATGAGTACTGTCGACGCAGAAGATGGCCAGCTGGCAACCTTGCCACCAACCGATTCGGAAGCGTCGCTTTCCACAGTCGAAGCGTCGCGGCGATACGAGTGACAGCTGTCACTATTAGTGAGCGAGCTGTCAAATACCTGTTTCCGGTGATCAGTTCCACATTTTCGTCACACTGTAGTGAAGTGAACCTCGGACGCAGAAGAAAGTATAATTCTAGTGTGAATCGTTAAGTTGGATACGGTTTAGATTAGTCACCGTATGTTATCGATTTCGCAGGCAAGCTTTTCAAAGTAGACAAAGTGGAGCTTGTATATTTAGTTGAAGTTTTTGGCACCCAGTTACGAAGTGAGGTTAGTAATTAGAGTCCCCCTTTGTTAATCCAACTAATAAACGATATCCACAGTCCGCCACGTGAAAATCCTTGCCACAGTCAGCTTCTATAAAAGTTCGTCCGGTCAGTTCGTGCTACAATCAAAGTAAGAAACAATTTAGTGCTAATATCAAATTGATACATAAATGTTAAATTTATACAGGTAGCGAAAATCAGAACAAAAGTCGTGAAACATAGTAGGGTGCGCCAATACGGAGAGGCCACCGAATTGTGAGTTAGAACTCCCTCATTAGTTATAAATAATGTGTTCTCATAAGAAATTTACTCGTTACAGTTGAAGCAACAAATATAAATATTCGCTCTCAGAACGGTCGCTCTTTGATTCACCCTACCACCCTCGACAATCTTCAAAATTCGAGCCAACATGGATGAGAGCCGGACTTCAAGGGCAACCGAAGGACACGTGGAGGACTCCAGTTGTGCGGCCTGCCAACGTCCGGATAGTGCGGAGGACATGGTCCACTGCGACCATTGTGACATCTGGAAACATTATTCGTGCGCCGGAGTGAATGAAAGTGTCGCAGGGAGATCGTTTGTATGCGGCGACTGCACCGCCCAGCAAACCGATGACGTCATCTCAGTGCGAACCACTTCAACCCGATCCAGCGCAACATCAACAATCTCAGTCTGCCTGAGTCAGTTGGTTGAACGTCAACGATTGGAGCGCGCTCGTCTGGAATTAGAGCTCCAACGTCGCCATTTGGACGAGCAGCAGCAATTAATCGATAAAGCGTTCGACGAAGAGACGGACAACCATCACGGCGGCAGTTTACTCAGTGGTCTGAACGTCAAGATCACTGCATCGGCACCCAGTAAACACATCGGAACAACAGCTCTTGCCGAAACACCTGTGGGCTCGTCGGATCGTCGTTCGAAGACGCAGTTTGACGCCCCCAAGTCAGCTGCTCCAATTATGGTTTCGATTCCCCTCACAGCGTTGGAACCGAAAACCGTAAAATACCTCCAAGGTAAGAAGAACCCCCAAGTTGCCTTCCAAGAGCTCAAAGCCCGGGTTGAGCAGTGCGAGAAGCGCGCCAATCCAACACGAGACGAAATGTCAGACCTACATGCCCAGTTGGAACTGTGTCGTAAGCTCTTGGAAGGATGTCAGACTACAGGAGCAACTCAAGAGTTTACTCAACGATCGGATGCGGAAAATCCGAAGAAGAAACCACCGCCACAATCAGCAGCGAGCACGTCGCGCGTTGTGAGCCAGACGGGAACCATACCGAAGGCAAATCGATCGTTGCTTGCGGTCACCGAAGACGATCGGATGCACTCCGATTATCAATCCGACGCCGGAGCAGTAGGAGGATCCACATCACCGGATGAAATCTGGCCGTTGAAGCATTTGGTTGGCCAAACAGGCCAGCCCTCGTTAAGTCGAGCAGCTGAACCAGCTGAAATACGTCCGAACGACATGGAACCCCCAGGTAAGCGTCAAGCCTTGAGTCATTCTATTGAAAATACGATCAAATTCGTCCCTGATTGTTGCCCCACGACCAATAATCCAATTGCCCGAGAGCAGCTGCGATTCGTCGCGCGCCCAAATGAAATGATTTCGCCTCCCACTAACTCTCGAGAACAGCTGCGAGATCTCCCCGCGCACTCGAACGATTTCGAACTTCCTGACATTCAGCGCAAGTCTCAGTCAACCGGGTTGTTAACGCGTAATCCCCCCTCGCGTACGGTTGAAACGTCTCAGTTCCCTCGTCAGTCTGAAAGCTACCAGCAAAATCAAGTGATTCCCCAACAAGATCCAGTTCGACCCACACAGCAGCAGCTAGCAGCAAGGCAGTCCCTGGCCAAGGACCTTCCTCGATTCAGCGGTGACCCAGCGGAATGGCCGATCTTCATCTCCAACTATCGCTACACGACCGAAGCTTGCGGATTCTCCGACGGTGAAAACATGCTCCGCCTCCAGCGGTGCTTATCAGGATCCGCGCTCGAAACGGTGCGCAGTCGGTTGGTGCTACCAGCAGCGGTGCCGCAGGTAATTGAGACACTTCGTTTGAGGTTCGGACGCCCAGAGTTGCTGATCAACGCTCTGCTACGCAAAGTACGGGAAATTCCGGCCCCCAAGTCGGACAAGTTGGAGGGGCTTATTGATTTTGGTATGGCAGTGCAGGCATTGTGTGACCACATCGAAGCTGCGAACGAACGCGCTCATCTCTCGAACCCATCCCTGCTTCAGGAGCTCGTAGCAAAACTTCCCGCCGATCAACGGATGATGTGGGCCGGCTACAGACGAGGATTTCAGCAAGTCGATCTGAAAACCTTCGGCGACTATATGGCGTCGGTGGTAAGGGATGCGACCAGTGTAGTGACCTTCGAGCCGGAGAAACGGAACTATGGACGTGATCGACCGAAGAACAGAGCGTACGTCAACTCTCATGCTGCGGAGCGATCCAGCAGAGCGGCAGATTCGTTGAGTGATCCAGAGCCTCCGAAGCAGATTGTCTGCGCCCACTGTAACAAAGGAGGACATCGAGTACGCGAATGTAATGCGTTCAAGCAGCTGCATGTCGACGATCGCTGGCGTCGAGTTCGGTCGTTAGGCTTATGCCAGAACTGTCTGTTTAACCACGGACGTCGGGGATGCCGAGGCCGAAACATTTGCGACATCGACGGCTGCCAGTTTCGCCACCACACTCTTCTTCATTCTCCCAGAGGGCCACCGAAGTCAGCAGAGCACGCGATGCAGATAGCAGAGAACCACACCCATCGCCGCTTGACCTCATCGATGCTATTTCGAATCATCCCAGTGACTTTGCACGGGACTAAGGGTTCGATCAATACCTTCGCTTTTCTGGATGAAGGTTCCGATCTGACATTGGTGGAAAGCGAGTTGGTGTCCTCGCTCGGGGTGAAAGGTACCAAGCTCCCACTATGCCTTCGGTGGACGGGAAACACATCGCGCGAGGAGAAGGACTCTCAGCAGGTCACGATCGAGATCAATGGGATCGGCCAGGACAAGCGACATAAGCTCCTGAATGTAAGAACCGTCAGCAATCTTGGACTGCCCTGTCAAAGTTTCGAGGTGGATGAAGCAGTAAAGAAGCACGACTACCTGAAAGGAATTCCCCTCACAAGCTACCGCGATGCAACGCCAAGAATACTCATCGGCGTAGACAATTTGCGTCTGGCCCTTCCGCTGAAGGTGCGCGAGGGTGACGGTACATCGCCAGTTGCAGTGAAGACTAGACTTGGATGGTGCGTCTACGGTCCTCGTGGAAACAGTAATAGCGAATCCTACAGTTTCCACATTTGCGAATGCTCGTGTGACAAATCGCTCCATGAGTCGGTGAAAGATTTCTTCGCCATTGAAGGAGCAGGCGCCGGGCCGACGGAGATCCCGCTGACGAAGGAAGACGAGCGAGCACTGATCTTAATGGAAACTACAACCCGTCGAGTTGGGAACCGTTTCGAAACGGGACTGATTTGGAAAGAAGACGACATTGAGTTTCCGAACAGCTATCCCATGGCAGTGCGGCGTTTGGAATGCTTGGAGCGCAGAATGGATCGCGACCCGGTACTTAAAGCGAATCTTCACCGGCAAATTCGCGAATACGAGGTGAAAGGATATGCGCATCGAGCGACGAGCACGGAAATGGAGGCCGCAGATCCCAGACGAGTATGGTATCTGCCAATCGGAGCGGTGATGAATCCCAAGAAGCCGGGAAAAGTTCGAGTCATCTGGGATGCAGCCGCCAAGGTCGAAGGTGTATCGCTGAACAGCGCACTCCTGAAAGGGCCGGATCAGCTATCTTCTCTTCCGGCAATTCTGTTTCGATTCCGCCTGTTCGGTATAGCGGTTAGCTCGGATATCCAGGAGATGTTCCACCAAATCAGAATCCGAGAAGAAGACAAGAATTCCCAGCGTTTTCTGTGGCGCAACAAGCCGTCCGAGAAACCGTCGGTCTACTTGATGGACGTTGCCACCTTTGGCAGCACGTGTTCTCCAGCATCAGCGCAGTTTGTCAAGAATCGGAATGCCGAACAACACCGCGAGCTGTATCCTGAAGCTGCCAAAGCCATTGTGGACGACCACTACGTAGATGATTATCTAGCGAGTTTCAGTACGACAGACGAGGCTGCGAAAGTTGCAAGCGAAGTACGGATCGTACATGGCCACGGAGGATTCAAGCTACACAACTGGCGGTCGAACAGCGACGAGGTGTTAGAACGCATTGGGGAAATACAAGCCGACGCAGATAAGCATCTAACTCTGATGGACGCCGCAAAAACAGAAAGGGTTCTGGGGATGCTCTGGACACCTCAAACCGATAAGCTGAGCTTTTCTACCCAGATGAGCGAAGAGGTACAAACGTTGATGCAAACGTCTACGCGGCCGACGAAGAGGCAAGTACTGCGGTGTGTGATGACATTGTTCGATCCATTGGGACTGCTCTCGCCTTTCCTCATCCACGGCAAAGTCCTGATCCAAGACCTCTGGAGAGAAGGTACCGAGTGGGACGATCAAGTCAGCGCGGAAGTTTTCACGAAGTGGCAGCGATGGATACAGATGATCGAGTACATCGCTGAGATACGAATTCCCAGATGTTACTTCCGCCACGCAGATCAGACGACCTACCGCGACTCTGAACTCCACGTATTCGTCGACGCGTCCGAGGTGGCCTACGCTTGTGCAATCTACCTACGTACACTGAGCCACGGAGCCGAAGCACAATGCTGCCTGATCGCAGCTAAATCTAAAGTCGCTCCGCTGAAGCCGTGTTCGATTCCAAGACTGGAGCTGCAAGGGTGCGTCTTAGGTGTACGCTGGTCCAAGTTCGTCCGCGAAAACCACGACGTTCCTGTATCGAAGATGGTTTTTTGGACAGATTCAAGAACGGCTCTAGCCTGGATCAAGGCTGATCCCAGGAACTATCGGCAGTTCGTATCTTTTAGAGTCGGCGAAATTCTAGAAAACACTACCGCAGCCGATTGGAGATGGGTGCCGTCGAAATCTAACCCAGCCGATGAAGCGACCAAATGGGGTAGCGGCCCGTACTTCAACCAAGACAGCAAGTGGTTTCACGGACCCAAATTTCTGCGTCTGCCGGAATCCGAATGGCCACGTCCCAAAGAAGCAGTGACCGAAACCACCGAAGAAATGCGCGCAACGATCCTCTTCCATTTCTCGTTCGACCCCGTACTGGATTTTGTTCGGTTCTCCTCCTGGAACCGGCTTCTGCGGGCAACCGCTTACGCCCTCCGATTCGTGAGTAACTTGGGCAAGGTGAAGCCGAAACGAACCGGACAGCTTCAACAGGATGAACTCCGAGCAGCAGAAGAGACGATCTTCAGACTAGTGCAGCGTGAATCCTATCCGGATGAGATCGCAGCGCTTTCAAATGAGATCGCAAACGAACCAGGACACCAAGTCATCGGAAAACATAGCTCCATTTATCGTTTGCTACCGTTTTTGGACGAAGACGGCCTGCTGCGTGAACGTGGTAGAATCGGTGCAGCTGAGGACGTCTGTTACAGCGTGCGCCATCCTATCATCCTCCCAAGAAACCATCACGTAACGCAGCTACTTGTCCGCAGATATCATCAGCAGTACCGCCATTGCAATTCGGAAACTGTGGTCAACGAGATTCGTCAGCTGTACAACATTCCAAGACTTCGAACGATAGTTAGACAAGTTAGCCGCGACTGCATCGTCTGTAAGATCCGTCGGGCAAAGCCTGCAATTCCATTGATGGCACCTCTACCTCCTGCTCGACTGGCGCACCATGAGCGGGCCTTCACCTATACTGGGGTGGACTATTTCGGACCGCTGCTGGTGAAGCTGGGACGCTCCAACGTCAAAAGATGGATCGCACTGTTCACGTGCCTGACAGTACGAGCCGTCCACCTCGAAGTCGCCTACAGTTTGTCAACGGAGTCGTGTATCTCCTGCGTCCGCAGATTCGTGGGTCGCCGGGGCCCACCTGCTGAATTCTTCAGCGACAATGGGACCAATTTCCAAAGAGCCGAACGAGTTCTGCGACATCAAATTGGCCAGGGACTGTCGAACACCTTCACAAACGCCAACACGAAATGGAACTTCATCCCACCTGGAGCACCGCATATGGGTGGAGCGTGGGAACGCATGGTACAGTCTGTGAAAGCCGCAATGATGGATGCGTACGCCGAGGGGAAACTTGATGACGAGGGACTGCAGACACTGGTCGTGGAGGCTGAAAACATAGTCAACTCAAGGCCTCTGACGTATATGCCGCTCGAGTCTAGCGAAGCAGAGGCACTCACGCCTAACCATTTTCTGCTGTTGAGTTCCAACGGGGCAAAACGATGCAGCGAAGCAGTCGGAGACTCAGTTTGCACTCAAACCAGCGAACTCGAACGCCGAGAAATCTTGGGAAGATCCTGGGAACTGATACAGCGCCAGCTAGATACTTTCTGGAGACGCTGGCTAACGGAATATTTGCCGATAATCCGTCGGCAGCCAAAATGGTTTGAAGAAACCCGATCGCTGAAAACAGGAGACCTGGTAATGATAGCAGAGCCGACGGGACGCAACAAGTGGGAACGCGGTCGAATCATCCGTACTATTCCGAGCCCGGACGGCCGGTATCGACAAGCCGTCGTACAGATTGGAGACAAGACTCTACGAAGACCGGTGTCACGGTTGGCACTGCTGGATTTACAACTTCGTGAAGTTCCGGAGGCTTCCGGACTACACCCGGGGGAGACTGTCGACGCAGAAGATGGCCAGCTGGCAACCCTGCCACCAACCGATTCGGAAGCGTCGCTTTCCACAGTCGAAGCGTCGCGGCGATACGAGTGACAGCTGTCACTATTAGTGAGCGAGCTGTCAAATACCTGTTTCCGGTGATCAGTTCCACATTTTCGTCACACTGTAGTGAAGTGAACCTCGGACGCAAAAGAAAGTATAATTCTAGTGTGAATCGTTAAGTTGGATACGGTTTAGATTAGTCACCGTATGTTATCGATTTCGCAGGCAAGCTTTTCAAAGTAGACAAAGTGGAGTTTGTATATTTAGTTGAAGTTTTTGGCACCCAGTTACGAAGTGAGGTTAGTAATTAGAGTCCCCCTTTGTTAATCCAACTAATAAACGATATCCACAGTCCGCCACGTGAAAATCCTTGCCACAGTCAGCTTCTATAAAAGTTCGTCCGGTCAGTTCGTGCTACAATCAAAGTAAGAAACAATTTAGTGCTAATATCAAATTGATACATAAATGTTGAATTTATACAGGTAGCGAAAATCAGAACAAAAGTCGTGAAACATAGTAGGGTGCGCCAATACGGAGAGGCCACCGAATTGTGAGTTAGAACTCCCTCATTAGTTATAAATAATGTGTTCTCATAAGAAATTTACTCGTTACAGTTGAAGCAACAAATATAAATATTCGCTCTCAGAACGGTCGCTTTTTGATTCACCCTACCACCCTCGACAAGTACACCTTTGAGGCTCTGTATTAAAAAAAATATGTCTTATTTTGACAACTGCTATGTGTCTATGTGTTGCTAATGTTGTAAACAAACGATAACCTTCATAAAAAGTTAAAGTTTTTCCTTAAGCGGAACAATGCGAGGGTTTTCGGAAGAGAAGCGGAAATCGATTGTGACCAGATACTGCAATGAAAAATGATTATCGCTAAGAAACTTAGCAAAAGTTGAAGGTGTTAGGGTTTTTGTTGTCCAAAATGCTATCAAACGATTCGATGCATAACAGACTGAAAGACTCACCTGGACGCGGCAAAAAAACAGGTGCGTCCAAGTCAAATTTTGACAGCAAAATTTGCTAAATCGTTAAAGGAAAATAGGAGGTATCCATCAGAGATTGCGCAAAAAAGTGTGGAACGACTGTTGGTATGGTTCAGCGCGCCAAGGAGCGCAATTCCCTGAAGACCTACCCAAAACAGAAATGTCCAAAACGGAGTCAAATTCTGACGGATTATGTGAAAACTCGGTCTTGGAAACTGTACGACGATGTTTTGAGCAAAAATTACATGTGCATAACCATGGATGATGAAACGTATGTCCAATTGGACTGCAAGACACTTTCAGGGGCACAGTTTTTCACTGTGAAGCGTGGCACGGATGTTCCGAATTAGGAGAAGTCAATTTTTTTGCGAAAAAATTTTTGAAAATGTGTTGGTTTGGCAAGCAATTTGACAATGTGGTATGAAATCGTCACCTTTCTTCACAGTCCCTAGTATGAACGTCGAAATATACCGGAAGGAATGTCTCCAGAAACTTATCCTGCCACTCATCTGAAAGCACAAAGGTCCTACATTATTTTGGCCGGATTTGGCATCCTGCCACTATGCGCGTGACACCTTAGACTGGTATGAAGAAAACAATGTTCAATTTGTGGAAAAGGCAATGTATCCTCTAAATTGCCCGCAAATAAGGCCCGTTGACAAATAGTTAACTTTTATGAAAGGAAAGCTACGGAAATAGGATTGAGGAGCAGAGGACGTCACCAAGTTCACGAAAAACTGGGTCTACCCAAGCAAAACCATCGTCGAAACGGTTGTCCAAAACCTTATGAAGAACACCAAGAAGAAAGTGCGAGAGGTGGCAAGATCCACGAATAATTAAATATACAATGACGTCATGGGCTTTCCTGATAGTCTATAAACAATGTAATTGAATTTAATTTACAAAATAAATAAAACAGTACTCATAATTAACAATACAGTCCTTACAAGCATACTGCAATCATCAGCTAGCAACACAATCGCCAATAAGTAATTTTAAAGTGTTACAAAGCCATTCTGAATGATGCGTCCTAAAGCTCGTTGATATTCGCTGAATATTCTACACAAAGGATAAACATTAATTGATTCACTAGCAGAATTGAGAAAGTTATTGAAGCTGCCTTGGGGCCATAGAACAGGTTAAAGGTCAAAGTTCCCAGAAAAACACTTAATTTCATAAATGGTAAATATAGATCCAATACCCATTCACAAATAGTTTAAACACACTATGCGAGCTAACTGAACTGACTGGCGTTATTGTACTGCTTCTCGGAATTCAAAATACTGCAATGAATTCCGCGCTCTATCAAAACGGAAAACCACGTTACCTTTTCACTGCAGGTCGTTGAAGGTGTAGTTTGCAATAAAACTTTTTTTCACGCCAAAAGGGACGTTTCAACTGTTGGCCACATTCAGGTGCATTCGCCAGAGTCAGATTTCCGTTCCCACGAGGTGTAACATTGCACACCACACGTGTCCGCCTATAACCTAGGTCGGACGGACTGCGCGCGTTGGCGTTGTTGGTTGTCTGACCACACGGGTTCAAACTGTCTAGGGTAGAACGACGACGACGATGTCGACGCCGACAACAGGGTGCCTGGCTAGGTGGTGCAAATTATTCTAGCTGCATATTTTTTGTGCAGTCACTCGTTCAACAAAGTTTATTAAAATAAACGAACAACGTAGCACAGGGGGCAAATGGTGATGGTTCTCTCAGCTCAGCTCGGCAAAGGATGCTCTGTTTGGACCATTTGGGGTGCATTTCGTTAGTTAGTGTGCATCGTTGTCGTTACGCTGCGCTGGACCAGCAACGGCAACGAAACTCATCTCCGATGTCAGCTTGGGGTGCATCCCAGCAAGCAAGCAAACATGCAGCATTCCAGCAGTAAACATGTTTTTGATTTATTGGGGCACATGGAGTGCGAATCTTTACTCATCTTTGGTGTTTTAGTTGGCCCGGGTACGAATCTGGCTTCGTATAGCTGAGTGGAAAAGCATTCCCTTGAGAAAAGTTTATCGTGGCAGCAATTCATATCAGTTTCGCTCCATGAATTTCTGAAAACAATGCAAGCGCCATGAAAATGGGATGTATGACAATTGCGGTCTTGTTGGGCTTCCTTTATTATCCAGGCAGGAAATAACAGCTAAATGTGACGGTTTCGCCTCGAACCGGGGTTTAAGTAAAACGAAATAGTTTATCTTTGGTCGGTTGTAGAAAATTAGCTTGAACGCAAACTCTTAGGGACCATTCATAAACTACGTAGACTTTGGGTGGGGGCAGTCTACGAGGAGCAGGGGGGGGGGGAGGAAGTTGGTTGAGACGGTTAAAAAAATTTTCTTCGATGTTTATAACAAGCCCCTCAGGTATGATAATATATTTTGTTGAATTTTAATGATCCAACAGATGAACGTCTGATTTTTATTCATTTCTTTGTTTTTATGTTTGGATTTCTCCCGGATAAAAATCAGAGCTTCCTAGAACCTAAAATATATCATCAGGGTTGTGGTTTTACTTCAATCTGGATTTATTCAGGTGTTATTCTACACGGGAAATTGAAGTATTACAAAATATTTAAATGAAGCATTCCCAGCCCAAAAAACGAAAAAATGTTATTTTTGACTCCAAAAATTTTTAAATTTAAATAAGATTTTGTTCATGTCCTGGATTATATGAACCATTTACTCTTACATCAAAACAACCATTTTTCTCACCTAACTTATAAAAAGGGCGTATGAAAAAAAACCTTATTTTTTCTCAAAAAAATAAAAAAAAACTCGAAAGCGGTTTCTTGTTTTGAAATGATGTCCTCGTAGATGTTTGAGGTTTTTAGAGGCATTTTATAAAAAAGCTCACTAATGATAATACTCATCGCGGATCTATATAAGATGTCACATAGTTTCAATTTTCCAATACCTAATCCTTGAGTTTCAAAATTATTTAACTGTACAAAATTGCCTTCCAGCCTCAAAATTTGCCAAGTAGCCTAGGATAAGGGAGGTGTTTTTAGTAATTTTGGCAAAGAGCGGGAGATTACGTACGAGTTGCAATGGAAAACTAAACATATTTTTCTCTGCATCCAACAACCAACAACAACCAAAAACATTCAACAACATCCTACAACCCTTACGTTACAGCGAATAAAAAAAAGAAAAATATCTGGAGCCTTGTGAAATATTATTAGGGTAAGTGTTCCCTTCGTTGTGGTAGTACCTAATGTTGCGGTAGTGGCAATTGAACACTTTTTCGACTGAAATGTTACCAAAAGGCATTTTTAATAGATGTATTATGCTTAAATTATGAGATTGCACCATTTGTGTGCTTAAGATTTGCCCAAAAACCTATTTTAAAAAAATATTTTCCTTAAATTTTTTGCTGCTGTGTTCCTATTGTTGCGGTAGTGTTCCTAATGTTGCGGTATCCCATATGATTTCAATGGGATACCGCAACAATAGGAACCAAAATTAAATTTTACCTCCATAATAGGAACAGTGTGCCTAATGTTGTGGTAAGCGATTTATGATCGAAAACAGAGAGAAACGATAGTTTTTATATTTTTCCATGCAAATTTGGATAGAAAATTACCAACTAACGTTTTGCAACCCTTTATTAGATGGTACGATCATTGTTTTTAAAATTAATTTACCTTAATACCACAACGATGGGCACACTTACCCTATTCATGATTTTTTTTACTGTTCAGCAGTTTTTATTAACACTCAGAATACCGTGATAGGAAAAAAGTGGGAGCTAAAGGTTTGAGCAGCTCGTTCTTTTACCCAACTATTCTACTTTTATTTTATACAAAATTTATGTTTTTAGGGATGTTCATTTTTCCTTCAGAATAGTGTAAGTAAGGAACTTTTTTTTTTAAATCTGATATTTTTTGTTTGCATGAAAAATTTAAGTCTGACCAAGGTCGTGACAAATTAAAATGACTACAAAACGTGATTTCTGATAGTCAGGCATAGTGTAGAGGTAATACAAAATGTTCGCAACTATCTTGAACATCCCTAGCTACGATCAATTGCGGCTCTCGACGAAAAAGCGCTCCAGTGCTCTTGCCAAGCATTCTAGAGGGTTAGGGTCTTCAGCAAAGTTGTCTAGATTGATTGGTGCTATATTTTTATGTCATTGGTTTTGATTTAGATCTCTAGTGATCTTGGTATGCATCCTAGAGGGTTGGAGTCCTCGATTAAGTGCTTCGAATTGGTTTTTACTACATTTTAATGTCTTTGATCTTGATCTAGATCTTCTGAAACTGATCTAGATACGTTTTATCTTTCGATACGACGCTCAAGTGTTCTCAATATACATCCTAGAGGGTTGGAGTCTTCGACAAAGTGCTTTGGATTGATTGGTACTACATTCTAACACAGACAAACAGACGTAACACTTCGTATTTTCGATTCAAATCATAGTCACGGAAACATATTCGCTCAATGTTAAGGAGAAACTTCAGAGAATACAAATATGGCTGCCACAATGGCCGACTTGGACCCCTACTCGCGTTTTCAAGAGCACCAATCTTAAAAATTCGCTAACTAATGCGCTCGATTTGGGAAAGCTGCTTCTTTTTGCAAGTGAGCAAAGCCGGGATAAACGAGGGCGGCTTGGTTCGATGCTTCGTTCGTCAGATTTGTGCCTCTAAAGTTTATATGCAAAATTGCAATGGGACTTGTTAATGTTTCACCTTAAAAGGACTATGTTTGGCCGACCACCAACTAGGTGGTGGTAGTGAGCAAACGTCAACTCGAACTAAAACTATGCCAGCGGCACAGTTGGTCAAGTATCAAATTTTGAAAAAGACCGTTAAATCGGAGTATGATGGGAATTATCAGAGTGTTACGTCTGTTTGTCTGTGATTCTAACGTCTTCGGTTTTGATCTAGATCTGCTGAAACTGATCTAGATAAGTTTTGTCTTTCAATACGACGCTCTAGCGTTCTTGGTATGTATCCCAGAGGGTTGGAGTCTTCGACAAATTGTTTTGAATGCGTCGGTACTACATTTTAACGTCTTTGGTCTTGATCTAGATTTGCTGAAACTGATCTAGATAAGTTTTACTTTTCGATACGACGCTCTAGTGTTCTCGATATGCATCCTTGAGGGTTAGACAAAGTGCTCGATATGAATCCTAGAGGGTTCGAAAACTCCAACAGACCAGACTCCGAAGACCAGAGCGTTAATGATTACTCATAAAATTTATGTAATTTAATGTAATCATGATTAATGATTAAGATTAATCAAAATCATTAATCATTATCACAAAAAAATCTCATTTAATCATTAATCATTAATCTTAATCACACTGTTTTTTGCAATCTAATCATTAATCAGTAATCATAATCATAAGAAAAAAATATTAATCAAAAATATATGATCCAATTAAAATTGGTTCAAATGCTGTTCTAAATAAAATAATTTATGATTCTTTTCTCAAAAATCTCCCGGACAGAGCTACCTTTAACTTTTGAAACTTTAAAAACATGTTAAACATTAAACATATGTTAATTATTTTCAGTTTTTTGTGATTTATTAATCATGAATAATCATGATTTTTAATCAATGAGCCATTTTTATTCATCAATCATAATCAATAATCACAGACAAAACCCACTTTAATAAGTAAAAAGAAAATCGTGTTAAGTACTGTTCTTTTGTAATCATTAATCATAATCAATCGTCCTAAAAATCAAATTAATCATTAATCATAACCTTTTATCAACAAAATTGAAATTTTAATCATCAATGATTAATCATGATTACAATTTTTGTTAATCATGAACGCTCTGATTTTAGACCGCCATCTTCGATATTGTGGTAGCCATTTTTGGGCTCCTGACATCTTACCCATACCAAATATACCCATATTGAATGCTTTTAAAGCCTAAACTTCATTTAACAGCCGTCATTTTGGATTTTGAGCCGCCATCCTCGATATAAGGCCGACATCTTGAATTTTGGGCTCAAAATTCGTCTGGTAACGAAAATCGGCATCGTTTTATGAGTCGCAAAATGGGGCTTGGTTCAGTTTTATATACGGCCGGTTCTACCGGTGCTGGTCTGGATCACAGAAATGGGCATAACTCCGGAACTCCTTGAGCGATCCGGGCCATTTTTAATAGCAAACAATGTGGTAAACTTCCGGTTCGATTCCCGACTGAAAAATTATATCAAGTTTATATCATATTGTGTTATGATGTTATAATATTTTTCTTTAACTTATTATGTAACAAACTAGATGCAGGATGATGTTAAAATAACTAAAATTGCAACAAAAAGTACACTGGTCTGATCAAGATTATAAAGTGTTTTGTTATCATCATATCAAAATTATAACAAAATGTGATATGAATTTCAGCCTCAGGATTACTTGTTTATATGAAATATTGATTTAATTTGTAGCATAATTTTTTAAGTGCCGAAGACTAAATTGTAGCACAATGAGTTATCAAACAACTTTTATAACATAATGTGATATAATTGAGTTATAGTATTTTGAAAGCACCAAGGATGTGAACATGATTTTATCCCAATGAGTTATAAATATCTGGATTATGTTATACTTTTGTTACAATTTTATAGTCGGGTTCGTGCTAAAATCCGAAAAATCGGTCAACGAGAAGTGCTGTAAAAGCGAGTTACCTTTTTTGTACACAGACATACATTCACACAGACATCATCTCAATTCGTTGAACCGAGTTGATTGGTATATGTGACTTTACCACACAAGCGTTCCGAAAAATCTTTTTTTTTTTGAGTGAGCATACAGCCTTTCAGTACACTCTGGTATACGGAAAAGGCAAAATATGGAAGAATCCCAGAAAAATATTGCGGAGGAACCTCTGAAGAAATTCTAGGAAAAATTTGAAAAACTAACTCTTGGAGAAAGCCTTAAAGGTTTTCATGAAGAAGACCTTGAAAAATACGTTGAAGAGGTTCTCATGGATTTTTTGCCGAAATGTCTTATGTAATCGTTGCAGGAATTTCTGCAGATATCGTTTAATGAATTTTTGGAGGAATTCTTGTGGAAATTGGCGCTTTTGCTGTAGGAATTACCGGAGGCCTTTTAAGGAATTCCTTGAGGACTTTCTGCATGCGCGTAACTATAGCGAATTTGGCCCCAGCTCTAATGTTGTGCTCGCTTGTTATGCACTACAGCCAGCGTGCATGACATTGGAGATGAGGGGCCAAATACGCTGTAGACTTTCTGAAGAAATTTATGAAGGACTTCCAGAAATAGTTCTTGTAGGAGTTTCTGGAGAAAATGCTGAAGGAATCTCTGGAGGAATTCCAAGGTAATTCTGAACATGTTTGCATGTCAAAGAGGAGGAAAATATTTCTGTTTGTGATTTTTAATCTGCTGTGTACAGTACAGTTGTCCCCTGTTAAAAGGGGTTCATATAGAACATGGGACAATTATGCTGTTACACGGCAGCGTATTTATGCATTTAAATCGATATTCAAATTCTTCATCATCGCTGAGCATACAGTTGCTTGCGTATCGCAAACAAAAAACCTTTAAACCAACCGACAATTCAGTCAACAGCGAAAATTTTGGTAACGAGCAAACGGCAAACGCAACAGCTGTCGGTGACTGTCGTCGGTCTACTTGTGGTTCCGATGATTGCACCGAACGTGGTTTGTTACTGACTGACGCGGGTGGTTGGCAGCAAAAAGAAATCTGACGATGACGAGAAACGTGCTCAACATGGTTCAACGAGTGTAGGGAGGCAGCAACGTAACTAACCAACCACACGCATCAGCCCTTGAAGTACATACGTTCTGTGTATCGGAGATGAGGCCACAAATAAATCACTCCGGTGACATGTGGTTTGCCCAGCTGGAATTTGTTAGAGTATGCACCACATCTCAAGTGGGTCCAAAAAATGTGTGATGGATTGTTCGAATCGTGACCTATCTCGGTCATGAAGGGTATAGAAAAAGATGTTACTTGTCTGATCTGGAGGAAAACTTTGTTAGTAGTGCCACTGTGAGTGCGAACCACTCCGAAAGATTTATTGTTCACCGACCAAATTTCGGGAGCAACAGGATATGTGTGCGAAGGTAGGAGGAGACTTGTCAAGAAAATGTTGCACTGAAGCAAGGATGACGCTGCACTTTAGCGCCATAAGGCGCAATGCTTTTTGTCTTAACTAGAGCGTACAGGACAAAATACGACAGGCGAAAGGAAAGCTTTTCTCAAATATGTCACGCGCACCGACTGACTGCAAAGATGACACGTTTCTTGGGATACAGATTTGCCATTGTGATCGGAAAACATGCTCCTGGCTCCTGATTCCATCATATGGGAGCTGCTAATGCTTACGTGCACCGATGCAGTTGAGTTACTTATTGATTTTACTGAATGTTGAAGCATTGGCACCTGTAGGGACACGATACCGATTTAATGAGTATTTGAGAGCTGTCTGCCTATAATCTTCATGCAGAACCTCAAGGAGTTTCACACGAATTCCTCAAAAAGTTCTCGGGATTTTTCCTAGGAGCTTCATTGCAATTTCTTCACGAGTTTCCCAGGAATTTCTCTAGATCTTAGGGAATTCTTCAAGGAGTTCCCTCGAAAATCCTCATGATTTCCAACAGGAGTTTTTCGGGAATTCCACCTGAAGTGACCTGAACATTTCTCCAGGAGCTCCTCTAGAATTCCTCCAGGAGTTTTTCGGGAATGCCTCCAGAAGTTATCTGGAAATTACGCCAGAACTTCCTCCAAGAGCTTCGTGAGGATTCTTCCAGGAGTTACCGGGGAATTCCTCCAGGAGTTCTCGAAGATTTCCTCCAAAAGTTGTTCAGGATTTTCTACAGCTTTCCCTTCCAGGAGTTCCCCAGGAATATTTTAAAGAGTTCCCCGGGAATCCCTCCAGGAGTTTCCCGGGATTCCCTCCAGGAGTTGACCGGGAATCCCTCCAGGAGTTCCCCGCGAATCCCTCCAGAAGTTATCTGGAAATTCCTCCAGGAGTTTCCCGGGAATTCCGCCACAAATTTTTCGGAAATTTCGTCAGGATTTTCTCAGTAATTGCTCCAGTCTAGACGTTCCCCGGAAATTCATATAGAAGTTATTATCTAGAAATTCCTCCATTGGTTTGCCGGGAACTTTTCCAGTAGTTCCCCGGGAATTCCTCCACAAGCTGTTCGGAAATTTCACCAGGAGTTCACCAGTAATTCCTCGAAAAGTCCCCCGAAAATTCCTCCAGAAGTTCCTTGAAAATTCCTCCAGCAGTTCCTCAAAAATTGCTACAGGAGGAACTCGGGAATTCCTCGAAGAGTTCCCCAGGAATTGTTCCACGGGTTTCCCTCCAGGAATTCCCGGGAATCCCTCCAGGAGTTCCCCGGGAATCCCTCCAGGAGTTCCCCGGGAATCCCTCGAGGAGTTCCCCGGGAATCCCTCCAGGAGTTCCCCGGGAATCCCTCCAGGAGTTCCCCGGGAATCCCTCCAGGAGTTCCCCGGGAATCCCTCCAGGAGTTCCCCGGGAATCCCTCCAGGAGTTCCCCGGGAATCCCTCCAGGAGTTCCCCGGGAATCCCTCCAGGAGTTCCCCGGGAATCCCTCCAGGAGTTCCCCGGGAATCCCTCCAGGAGTTCCCCGGGAATCCCTCCAGGAGTTCCCCGGGAATCCCTCCAGGAGTTCCCCGGGAATCCCTCCAGGAGTTCCCCGGGAATCCCTCCAGGAGTTCCCCGGGAATCCCTCCAGGAGTTCCCCGGGAATCCCTCCAGGAGTTCCCCGGGAATCCCTCCAGGAGTTCCCCGGGAATCCCTCCAGGAGTTCCCCGGGAATCCCTCCAGGAGTTCCCCGGGAATCCCTCCAGGAGTTCCCCGGGAATCCCTCCAGGAGTTCCCCGGGAATCCCTCCAGGAGTTCCCCGGGAATCCCTCCAGGAGTTCCCCGGGAATCCCTCCAGGAGTTCCCCGGGAATCCCTCCAGGAGTTCCCCGGGAATCCCTCCAGAAGTTCCCCGGGAATCCCTCCAGAAGTTCCCCGGGAATCCCTCCAGGAGTTCCCCGGGAATCCCTCCAGGAGTTCCCCGGGAATCCCTCCAGGAGTTCCCCGGGAATCCCTCCAGAAGTTTCACGGGAATCCCTCCAGGAGTTTCCCGATAATCCCTCCAGGAGTTCCCCGCTAATCCCTCCAGAAGTTATCTGGAAACTCCTCCAGGAGTTCCCCGGTAATTCCGCCACAAATTTCGGAAATTTCGTCAGGATTTTCTCAGTAATTGCTCCAGTCCAGAAGTTCCCCGGGAATTCAAATAGAAGTTATCTAGAAATTCATCCATGGGTTTGCCGGGAACTTTTCCAGTAGTTCCCCGGGAATTCCTTCACAAGCTGTTCGGAAATTTCACCAGAAGTTCATCAGTAATTCCCCGAAAAGATCCCCGGAAATTCCTGCAGAAGTTTCTAGAGAATTCCTCCAGCAGTTCCTCAAAAATTGCTACAGGAGTAACTCGGGAATTCCTCGAAGAGTTCCCCAGGAATTATTCCACGGGTTTCCCGAGCATTCCTACAAGAGTTCCGTGAGAATTCTTCCCTGTGCTCCCAGAGAATACCTCTAGGAGTTCTTGGGGAATTCCCCAAGAAGTTATTCGGGATTTTCTACAGAATTTCCTCGGAAATTTCTCCAGAAGTTCCTTGGGAACTCCTTAAGGGATTCCCCGGCAATTTCTGTAGTTCTTCTTCCCTTCTTTATGGCTCTACCTCCCCACTGAGACTGCCTTGATTCAACTTAGAGTTCTTTTGATCACTTCCACAGTTATTAATTGAAGGGCTTTCTTTGCCTGCCATGCATGAATTTGTATATTGTGAGGCAAGTACAATGATACACTATTCCCAGGGAGTCGAGAAAATTTTCCCGACCGGAACGGATATCGAACCCGCCGTCTCCGTATTGGCGATCTAAAGCCTTAACCACTAGGCTAACTGAAGACCCCAGTTCTGTAGTTCTTATGGAATTATTCAAGGAGTTCCCTCGGAAATCCTCATGAATTCCTATAGGAGTTTCTCGGGAATTTCACCTGAAATTACCTGGAGATTCCTCTAGGAGCTCCCCTAGAATTACTCCAGGATTTCCTCGGGAAAGCCTCCAGAATATATCTGTAAATTACTCCAGAACTTCCTCCAAGAGTTTCGTGAGGATTCTTCCAGGAATTATCGAGGAATTCCTCAATGAGTTCTCGAGGAGTTTCTCCAAAAGTTGTTCAGGATTTTCTACAGCATTTCCTCCTTAATTTCTCCTGAAGTTCCTTGGGGATACCTTCAAGAATTTCCTTGCAATCCCTTCAGGAGTTCCCCGGGAATCCCTCCAGGAGTTCCCCGGGAATCCCTCCAGGAGTTCCCCGGGAATCCCTCCAGGAGTTCCCCGGGAATCCCTCCAGGAGTTCCCCGGGAATCCCTCCAGGAGTTCCCCGGGAATCCCTCCAGGAGTTCCCCGGGAATCCCTCCAGGAGTTCCCCGGGAATCCCTCCAGGAGTTCCCCGGGAATCCCTCCAGGAGTTCCCCGGGAATCCCTCCAGGAGTTCCCCGGGAATCCCTCCAGGAGTTCCCCGGGAATCCCTCCAGGAGTTCCTCGGGAATCCCTCCAGGAGTTCCCCGGGAATCCCTCCAGGAGTTCCCCGGGAATCCCTCCAGGAGTTCCCCGGGAATCCCTCCAGGAGTTCCCCGGGAATCCCTCCAGGAGTTCCCCGGGAATCCCTCCAGGAGTTCCCCGGGAATCCCTCCAGGAGTTCCCCGGGAATCCCTCCAGGAGTTCCCCGGGAATCCCTCCAGGAGTTCCCCGGGAATCCCTCCAGGAGTTCCCCGGGAATCCCTCCAGGAGTTCCCCGGGAATCCCTCCAGGAGTTCCCCGGGAATCCCTCCAGGAGTTCCCCGGGAATCCCTCCAGGAGTTCCCCGGGAATCCCTCCAGGAGTTCCCCGGGAATCCCTCCAGGAGTTCCCCGGGAATCCCTCCAGGAGTTCCCCGGGAATCCCTCCAGGAGTTCCCCGGGAATCCCTCCAGGAGTTCCCCGGGAATCCCTCCAGGAGTTCCCCGGGAATCCCTCCAGGAGTTCCCCGGGAATCCCTCCAGGAGTTCCCCGGGAATCCCTCCAGGAGTTCCCCGGGAATCCCTCCAGGAGTTCCCCGGGAATCCCTCCAGGAGTTCCCCGGGAATCCCTCCAGGAGTTCCCCGGGAATCCCTCCAGGAGTTCCCCGGGAATCCCTCCAGGAGTTCCCCGGGAATCCCTCCAGGAGTTCCCCGGGAATCCCTCCAGGAGTTCCCCGGGAATCCCTCCAGGAGTTCCCCGGGAATCCCTCCAGGAGTTCCCCGGGAATCCCTCCAGGAGTTCCCCGGGAATCCCTCCAGGAGTTCCCCGGGAATCCCTCCAGGAGTTCCCCGGGAATCCCTCCAGGAGTTCCCCGGGAATCCCTCCAGGAGTTCCCCGGGAATCCCTCCAGGAGTTCCCCGGGAATCCCTCCAGGAGTTCCCCGGGAATCCCTCCAGGAGTTCCCCGGGAATCCCTCCAGGAGTTCCCCGGGAATCCCTCCAGGAGTTCCCCGGGAATCCCTCCAGGAGTTCCCCGGGAATCCCTCCAGGAGTTCCCCGGGAATCTCTCCAGGAGTTCCCCGGGAATCTCGCCAGGAGTTCCCCGGGAATCCCTCCAGGAGTTCCCCGGGAATCCCTCCAGGAGTTCCCCGGGAATCCCTCCAGGAGTTCCCCGGGAATCCCTCCAGGAGTTCCCCGGGAATCCCTCCAGGAGTTCCCCGGGAATCCCTCCAGGAGTTCCCCGGGAATCCCTCCAGGAGTTCCCCGGGAATCCCTCCAGGAGTTCCCCGGGAATCCCTCCAGGAGTTCCCCGGGAATCCCTCCAGGAGTTCCCCGGGAATCCCTCCAGGAGTTCCCCGGGAATCCCTCCAGGAGTTCCCCGGGAATCCCTCCAGGAGTTCCCCGGGAATCCCTCCAGGAGTTCCCCGGGAATCCCTCCAGGAGTTCCCCGGGAATCCCTCCAGGAGTTCCCCGGGAATCCCTCCAGGAGTTCCCCGGGAATCCCTCCAGGAGTTCCCCGGGAATCCCTCCAGGAGTTCCCCGGGAATCCCTCCAGGAGTTCCCCGGGAATCCCTCCAGGAGTTCCCCGGGAATCCCTCCAGGAGTTCCCCGGGAATCCCTCCAGGAGTTCCCCGGGAATCCCTCCAGGAGTTCCCCGGGAATCCCTCCAGGAGTTCCCCGGGAATCCCTCCAGGAGTTCCCCGGGAATCCCTCCAGGAGTTCCCCGGGAATCCCTCCAGGAGTTCCCCGGGAATCCCTCCAGGAGTTCCCCGGGAATCCCTCCAGGAGTTCCCCGGGAATCCCTCCAGGAGTTCCCCGGGAATCCCTCCAGGAGTTCCCCGGGAATCCCTCCAGGAGTTCCCCGGGAATCCCTCCAGGAGTTCCCCGGGAATCCCTCCAGGAGTTCCCCGGGAATCCCTCCAGGAGTTCCCCGGGAATCCCTCCAGGAGTTCCCCGGGAATCCCTCCAGGAGTTCCCCGGGAATCCCTCCAGGAGTTCCCCGGGAATCCCTCCAGGAGTTCCCCGGGAATCCCTCCAGGAGTTCCCCGGGAATCCCTCCAGGAGTTCCCCGGGAATCCCTCCAGGAGTTCCCCGGGAATCCCTCCAGGAGTTCCCCGGGAATCCCTCCAGGAGTTCCCCGGGAATCCCTCCAGGAGTTCCCCGGGAATCCCTCCAGGAGTTCCCCGGGAATCCCTCCAGGAGTTCCCCGGGAATCCCTCCAGGAGTTCCCCGGGAATCCCTCCAGGAGTTCCCCGGGAATCCCTCCAGGAGTTCCCCGGGAATCCCTCCAGGAGTTCCCCGGGAATCCCTCCAGGAGTTCCCCGGGAATCCCTCCAGGAGTTCCCCGGGAATCCCTCCAGGAGTTCCCCGGGAATCCCTCCAGGAGTTCCCCGGGAATCCCTCCAGGAGTTCCCCGGGAATCCCTCCAGGAGTTCCCCGGGAATCCCTCCAGGAGTTCCCCGGGAATCCCTCCAGGAGTTCCCCGGGAATCCCTCCAGGAGTTCCCCGGGAATCCCTCCAGGAGTTCCCCGGGAATCCCTCCAGGAGTTCCCCGGGAATCCCTCCAGGAGTTCCCCGGGAATCCCTCCAGGAGTTCCCCGGGAATCCCTCCAGGAGTTCCCCGGGAATCCCTCCAGGAGTTCCCCGGGAATCCCTCCAGGAGTTCCCCGGGAATCCCTCCAGGAGTTCCCCGGGAATCCCTCCAGGAGTTCCCCGGGAATCCCTCCAGGAGTTCCCCGGGAATCCCTCCAGGAGTTCCCCGGGAATCCCTCCAGGAGTTCCCCGGGAATCTCTCCAGGAGTTCCCCGGGAATCTCTCCAGGAGTTCCCCGGGAATCTCTCCAGGAGTTCCCCGGGAATCTCTCCAGGAGTTCCCCGGGAATCTCTCCAGGAGTTCCCCGGGAATCTCTCCAGGAGTTCCCCGGGAATCTCTCCAGGAGTTCCCCGGGAATCTCTCCAGGAGTTCCCCGGGAATCTCTCCAGGAGTTCCCCGGGAATCTCTCCAGGAGTTCCCCGGGAATCTCTCCAGGAGTTCCCCGGGAATCTCTCCAGGAGTTCCCCGGGAATCTCTCCAGGAGTTCCCCGGGAATCTCTCCAGGAGTTCCCCGGGAATCTCTCCAGGAGTTCCCCGGGAATCTCTCCAGGAGTTCCCCGGGAATCTCTCCAGGAGTTCCCCGGGAATCTCTCCAGGAGTTCCCCGGGAATCTCTCCAGGAGTTCCCCGGGAATCTCTCCAGGAGTTCCCCGGGAATCTCTCCAGGAGTTCCCCGGGAACCTCTCCAGGAGTTCCCCGGGAATCTCTCCAGGAGTTCCCCGGGAATCTCTCCAGGAGTTCCCCGGGAATCCCTCCAGCAGTTCCCCGGGAATCCCTCCAGGAGTTCCCCGGGAATCCCTCCAGGAGTTCCCCGGGGATCCCTCCAGGAGTTCCCCGGGGATCCCTCCAGGAGTTCCCCGGGGATCCCTCCAGGAGTTCCCCGGGGATCCCTCCAGGAGTTCCCCGGGGATCCCTCCAGGAGTTCCCCGGGGATCCCTCCAGGAGTTCCCCGGGGATCCCTCCAGGAGTTCCCCGGGGATCCCTCCAGGAGTTCCCCGGAAATCCCTCCAGGAGTTCCCCGGGAATCCCTCCAGGGGTTCCCCGGGAATCCCTCCAGGAGTTCCCCGGGAATCCCTCCAGGAGTTCCCCGGGAATCCCTCCAGGAGTTCCCCGGGAATCCCTCCAGGAGTTCCCCGGGAATCCCTCCAGGAGTTCCCCGGGAATCCCTCCAGGAGTTCCCCGGGAATCCCTCCAGGAGTTCCCCGGGAATCCCTCCAGGAGTTCCCCGGGAATCCCTCCAGGAGTTCCCCGGGAATCCCTCCAGGAGTTCCCCGGGAATCCCTCAAGGAGTTTCCCGGTAATTCTAACATTACTTTCCCTGGAACTCTTCCAAGAGTTCTCTTGGAATTCCGCGGGATCTCCGGGAGCTCCTGTGGAACTCCATGTGGAATTCCCAAAGAACTGCTTGAGAAATTCCCGGGGATCCCCGGAGAAATTCAAGAATTCTCAGGGATCTCCTGTTGGAGTTCCCAGAGAAATCCTGGATGAATTTCTGGAAGAATTCCCGAAAACTTTTGAAGGAATTCCCGTAGAGTTCCGACGGAATTCCTGGAAAACATCCGGGAAACTCCTGGAGGAATCCCCAGGGATCTCCTTAATACCGTCCTCCATAGTAGTACTGTATTATTGTGGCGGAAAAGAAAAAAAGGTAATGCTGTACTAACAGGAGAGTGTTTTTGGTGCAAACACACACACATAATCTCAATTTGTCGCAAGGAGTTGATTGGTATAAACTATATGAGATGATTCGACCCTCCGAGTCTTCTTCCGATAACTTTTTTTTTTTGGGTGAAGTATAGCCTTGCAGTATACTTCGATGCACAAAAATGCCCAAAAATGTCGGGGCCCGTAGCGTAGTGGCTACACGTTCATTTCATAAGTGGATGGTCATGGGTTCGATCCCAGCCCCGGCACTTCGTCAGTTGCTCATCCCCCCGAGAGTGGCTGGCACTTGACCCTCTTCTGAGCTCCATAGCTCAAATGGACCTGGATAATTGGATATCGGCGAAACGGCAACTCATAATGGACCCCCAATCGGACTGGAGAAGAAACAAAAGCCACACATCAACATCCTCGTGCTCATAATTCTACTATGGACAGGGTAGAAAGTGACAGCAGCGCAAAGGCTGCCAGTTCGATATAGTAGAATAAGAACGAATAGAACACATTTAGGCGCTGTACAAAGTTGAAGTGCAGCTGCCAATTGGAATCGCTCACGCAGTGCCCTAGTGGACAAAAAGAGCTGTAAATTAGGTTAAGTGGTTGAAGAATAAAAAAAAGCCCAAAAAGATGAAAACTTGACAACCAACTAGAAGTAAGGAGTTTCCATTATATGAATAGTCAATGCTTCATACAATTCATACTGAAACGTTGCAATAAAATGACGGTACGTCATGTGCCAATCCAAAAGCTTGGAACGAATGAACAATGTGCAAAGTGCATAGTGTCGAATGATGATTGCGTCAGTCACGACTACAAAAGGACGTCCAGCTGTGGCCTCTGGTGCTCCTATTTTCCCGTTAACAGGGTTCAGACATCTACGGCTTTGCTTTGCTACGGTTTTGCAAGATATTTCCCCGTGTTGATAAATCGGTTTTGTACAACTCCATTGACGAGCGCAGGCAGTATATATGGTTAGACAGTATAGAAAATGCATGCATTCTGAGCATTTCCGATGTAATAATCAAGCAGCTGGATATGGTGAACAAAATATGTTTAGCACGTTCAAATATTTAAATTTCAATTACAATGTGGAATTGTGAGCTAAAGGGGTTTAGTGTGGACTATATGGATTAGAACTTCAATTAGCACTAATAGCTTTTGCAAATTCATTTCACATAAAGCTCCATTGCTCAGAGACCCTTATCAAAAGCGAAGCCACTGAACCGTTTCACATTGACGGAAACAAACAACAATTCTATTGAGAACGAAAGTTTTTTTTCTTTTAAATCGATTAGCACCCTTCTTGGAAAACCAACCTTCTCTGATTTACAGCAATTCTTTGTCTGATCGAATGGATAAATTGGATACGTACCTACGAATGAAAGGATACCCCTACCTAATCAGATTGGTCAATGTGCTCAAATTGTCGAACCGAATCGAATCAGCATCATTCATTTGAAGTACAGCTCACTCAATTAGAACTGACTTACGCGTCTATTAGACTGGCATCCACAAAGACTTACAACAATTACAAATGTTTTCACATATGTACACAGAGCTTATGTACACTCATGGAAAATTTCACCCAATCCTGAATCGCTTTCGTTTGAAAAATCCTTCTCCGTAAGCCAATGTGAAACTGTACCTTCCTCCAAATGAAATCGAACGGAACTGAAGGGGATGACAAAACTAACCACTCAAGTGAGAAAATCGACCTTTTCGGGGTTGGGTGGAATTGGTTAGATCTTTGGCAGCAGTTGGAAAACCACAGACACAGGAATGGCGCAGCAAAGGAGCTCAATCATCCCCCGCACCACCCCCCACCGATTTGATCTGATGAGCGAAAAGCGGACGCTTACACTGACTGGGGCCAGGATTATTGAAACAAATTGACTCGAAAGCGGGTTTCCAGCTGGGGTAAACCGAAAACGGGTGACCTTTAAGCTGGAGCTGGAGTGGAAGTCGAATTTCAAATGCGAGAATTGATGCTGTGATTTAACACCTTCGAAAAATGGGGAAAGTTCAAATACATGCTGCTTTTTCGTACAAAATCAAATCATCCTCAATTATGCAAATCCTGCAGCAGAGGAAGCAGTGAAACAACTTGTTGATTTTCCCTGAGTCAAATCCGCCTTGCGAATGTCTGGAGGGTACGGAAACTATTTTTACGCTGGTTTAGAGCAAGTGATGGCGATTTTTTTTTCGAGTTGGGTAACGAGAAACAGAACGACGACGGACGAGAGAACACCGATTTGCATAAAGGGGTGGCGGATCAAAGTGCTGTGGAATCAGAACAGCAGTTAAACTAAAAAGTGAATTCTCGACATCCATTTGAAAGTGGTAACATTTTTCTGTTGAGGGCGACCTTTACAACGTCATAGCTGGAGGGCAAACGAGAAAGATGTGTAATTTTCTAAAGGGTTACACCAAATGCAGAGCATTTTGCATATTGTGGATACATGAAAATATCGCTATCAGAGGAGATACACAGAGCTCCACCAAAGCGGCACTGAAAAGCCTAAGGCTAGAAAATGATGGTGTTGTTGTACATCAGGACTCAATTGTTTAAAATTTCTAAGATGTTTTTTTGTGCGTTTTATCATATCATAAAAAGTTCTAAAGTTCAACTTGTTTTTTTGTTTTGTTAGGTAATTTTGTTTTATTTGGTTTGTTCTAATTATCCTAATTTTCCAGTACATTTATCCACATGTTTCAAAAAACTAATCCAAATTTGAGCCGACTTTGTTTTTTATGTACGAAGAAAACCTAAATTTCTATGAAAGTTTTTCAAAATAAAAAAAAATCACCAGCATTTTCTTCTTAGCAAAAAATACCTAGAGATTAAATTCTAGGATTTAACCTACATTTCTTGACATATTTTCAGCAATTACTACAAGCAAAATCAAATTGGACGTGAAAAAATCAAAGCACTTACCAATTTTCATTGAAATACACTAGATGCTAGTTTACCTTCTGCATGTGTTCGAAAAAGTTTCAGTACAGACCAAGGAGTATCACGTGTGGTCATTCACTATTTTGAATTATGACCGCAGATGTCAAAACTGATCGATCTACCCGAGCAGAAGAAAATATCAACAGCATAATAAAGTACCCTGCTTAATAACTGAATAATGGCATCAGTAATTTTTATGTTATTAGCATAACATATTATGCTATTGACTTGTCTGTCATAAGCGGCAAAATAACAAATATTATAACAAAATAATGTTCCTGGTAGATTTATTCAATAACATGTTTTGTTAGATCAATCACAACCTCATAACAGGACATTTGTGAACTTGTTATTGTTGTGTTATTGTTCATCACATATTTGCACATTCTCTGTAGTAGAATAATAACTAAACTTGTTCTACAACAAAATGTATTATTGAAATGCTATCTTGTCGACATATCTCAATAACTTGAACATAACAAAATAAGATTGCCCAATAAAACGTGTTATTTAAATGATATATTTTGATAATTTAACAGTAACAAATTATGATATAAAAACAGGCTATGTGATTCTGTTGTTATGAATTTGCTATTCTCCTCTGCTCGGATACATAAAGCCGTCCATTAACTGGGGGTGTTGCTAGTTTCAGCTCCTCTATCTCGGAATCGAAAGCAGATATCTATCGTCTTCGCCAAAATTGTTCAGAAGAACAAGATCATTCCTGTTATGGACCAGTTAGTTGGAGATTTCACCGCTAGATGGCGCTAGTTTTCAATTAAAGTTTTGAACTTCTCTACCTTGGGATCCAAAGCAGATAGAAGTGTGTAGTTTTCGATAAAGTTGTTCAGAAGGACAAGAATATTATGGTGATTCACCAATAATTTCGTGAATTATCTTCTCGTAATTTTTGGGTAATTTACGGGTATTCTCCATTAAATTCAGCACAGGCTCCTCCAAGGATTTCTCTTAGAATTTATGTAGAGATTTTAGCAATGATTTATCCATGGATTCCTTCCGGGATTCTTTAGAATGTTATTTTCCTTCTTCTTGGCCTAATATACTCACTTGTACAAATCCTGCTCATTGCTTAGTGTTTTATGAGCACTTCCACAGTATTAAACTGAGCCGATTTTTTCATTATTTTTTCTATAATTCCTAAAGGTGTTCATCAATGGTCTTACTTCAGATTTTTATAAATGTTATTCTATATATTCCTTCCAAGAGTTCATCGATATCTTTTAGGAGTGTTTTGGAATTACCCTAGGAATTCTTTCTGGAATGTTTCTCAACGGATTTCTGCCCAGAATTCTTCCTGAGATTCATTCAGGATCTCATCCAGATATTCCTGATTGGATTTCTTCTGAAATTCAAACCATGATCTTGATTTTTTTTTATTTCAAGGATCCCTCGGGGATTGCTTTAAAAATAATTTCATTGATTACTCCTGGGATAGCTTGAGATATTTCCAGAGCATTATTTATCTAGAATTCTCGCAGCATTTCTGCAGAGGATTCTTCTCGAAATTTCTTTGTTGATTCTTCACAGAAATCATCCATTTTTTTCAGAATAGATTATTTTTGAGATTCCTCCATGGATTTTTTCATGGATTCATCTTCTACGATTTATTAAAATTTGTTTTTCAGGAATCCACTAGAAATGTTTTTCAGACATTTATTTCAAAGGATTGTTTCCAAAATTTCTCCAAAAATTCATCGACAACATTATCCGAGGGTATTTTCAGGATTCCTGCAAAAGGATTCTCCAGTGTCCTGATTCTTAGATACATTTTTCCTTCCGGTATTCTTCCATCTTAAGTTTTTGCTAATTTGTCCAGTCCTTCGTCCCGGCATCCCTTCAGGGGTTTTCAGGAGCATTTCCGAGATTCCTCTAGATTTTCGCTGGAGATATTCTAATATTATCTGCCAGCAACAACATAATGTTTGTGTCACAATGTGAAACAATGTTCTATAATTTAGTCGCACACTCAATTTCATACCGGATCTGAGATACAGATCGGACTCGATTATCCGGGAGCTTTGTTATCCGAGATTCAATTATCTGGCATAAATGGCTCGATTATTAGGGGATGTTTGCTTTGTCTGCACAATTTGACATGTCAAAAGATATAAGTAATGTCAAAACCAAAAACAACTATTTTTAATATGCAGATTTTTCTGCTAAAACACCATTCTTAAGATATATGATAAAAATATTTTGTCAGTCGTTGAATTAAAGCACTATAACATCACACTACTTATCTTCTATGTTATATATTCTATGAACTGAATTTGAATGAAGAACATGAACAATAAAAGAAAAAAAGTATGGTTCGATTATTCGTAAATTTCGATTATCCAGGTGGATTTTTTCGAGTCATCTGGATAATCGAGTCGGACCCGTATTGAGCTTTATATTTATTTAAATCTGCATGACCAATGTTGCCTGCTATAACTAATTGTCTATGTCGAAATGTGGAACAATGAACTGCACTTGAGGTGCACTAAAGGGTGAGTCGTTAATTATTGTGCCACCCTACCTTCAAGTAATTCGCAAATTGTCTACAGTTAACGAAATGAAACCAAATTCTTACTGTAGTTTCGTATATGTATATATTTCAACTTTTTGGTATAGGTTCAAATTTAGGATGCGTTTTAGTGAAATTCACGACATTTTCAATTAACGCCCTCCATGTGGACATGTTCAGGTTCAACTTGCAACAAATAATTAATGCTCTCTGATTTGTTTATGCGCATCGTGCCTGGTTTTCACCCAGCTCCAAGCTTATGTTCACTGACAACCGTTCCTGAAACCTATTGACGAACATTAAGATGATCCGATAATGTATAATCATCAATTGTTCCAAGGCGCTATACCATGATTTTAGATTTTAGCATGTGATTGTACAACATCTCTTTTAGAACTGTGAACTAAATTTATTCTATATCGAGCGGAATCTCACTGATAACTGCTCAATTCATTTTATGTAAACAATAGACTCTAAGGAGAAACTGCACAAAATTTGGTTGATTTTGATGAAGTAGGAAAAAAGTTACGTTAGTTTGAAAATGGCACAATAATTATCGACTCACCCTTTATAACATTGCCGAACATTCGAATTGCCTACTTCACACCATTCTTCGTCTTCTTCTTTATGGCTCTACGTTCTCACTGGAACTTGGCCTGCCTCGCTTCAATTTAGTGTTCTTTGAGCACTTCTATAGTTATTAATTGAAGGGCTTTCTTTGCCTGCCATTGCATGAATTTGAATATTGTGAGGCAAGTACAATGATGCACTATGCCCAGGGAGTCGAGAAAATTTTCCCGTCCGGAGCCCCGTCCATAGCCTTAACCTCTAGGCTAACTGGAGGAATCAATGACAAAAGGTTGAATGACATAAGGTCGAAGGACATTCTAGGATTTAACCTACATTTCTTGACATATTTTTCAGCAATTTCTACAAAACAAATGTTTCATATGATGCTATATATAGATCACAGACAAACAGACGTCTCACACGTATTCCTTTTTAACAAACTATTCAATTATTCTGTGGTTCACATATCTCTTGCTCATGGCGCTCGCATCATTATTGCTCCTGTTTGGTGTTTGATAACTACCGCCATCTACTCGGTGGGTTTGAGAAACGCAGCGTTATTAGCATTGCGCGATTACACCTTTGTGACGTAAAATCATCGCACTTTGTTCCAAGTGATACGTCTATGTCTGTGTTTAGATCATTCAATCTTTTATTTCTTGAAAACTATTTCATATTACATTAATGCAAAAGTTACTTCAGGTGTTCTTTTGAGATTTTTACTTCAAAAACTAAATTATTTCAATAATTATAATGAATTAAAATTATAATTTCGATTCTGCGTTAATGGGCACATCAATAATAATTGGCTCCAGTAAATACTATTCAACCATTTTATGACTTGGGAGAATAACATTCTTTGAAACTTTTGCAATAAATTATTAGCATGAAACGAGCTCATCTCTATATATATATGTATCATTACAGATAAATGCGGAAATCGAAAAGCCGATCAAACCGGCGCCTCATAAGAAGGAAACGAACCTCACTTATCCGAGTCTCTTCTTTTCACTGACGAAATCGTTGGGAGCGTACTGAAACAACGCTAGTCTACGCAAAAATGCGCTGGTGCATTGCGCATCGACTTGGAACGCGTTTCCACTCACCCTGAGGCAACAATCATCATTAACGTCTCTCAAAACTGCACTAAATAGGCTAACAAAGAGATTAACAATATTTTTACAGTCTAACCCTTTCTTCCATCTTCGGACTCTATCCTTCTACCGCCACCATATGTCGATTTCTTCTTCCATCTTCTTCTTCCATGTTATTTTTGGCCATATCAGCCCAATCAAACTGATATTTCTTCGGAATTGGGATCCAATTTTTTGTATTATTTGCGTCCTTGGAAACTCTTACTACTGATTTACCGATCTATAGTATAATTATTTGCAATTTTTATTGTGAATTTCATTGCTTTAGATAACTTGGGCAACAGCTCGAACTGTTCTTATCGATCCTTTGTGGCATTCGTTCGCTATTTAACGACTATCACGTTAATATATGCATATGCGTTGGTCGTCAGCCATTAAAAATTGATTCATGAAGGACTGAAAAGCAAATGATGTATGCCAGGGGTTCTCAAACATTTCCAGCCTGCGACCCACTTTTGGTATTTTTAGAATTTTTCGACCCACTAACACGCATTTTCATAATATGAAGGGAAGCTAACGTATTTTCGGTCGATTTGTTTTTTTCCATGGGAAATTTCTTAAAACCTGTTGAACTCAAAGTTTGCCCCAAATATTTCCCAATCTAGCTGAAGTGTACCACCAAGTTTCAGGCCGACAAAAACCTCTCATGATGGAGAGAGCAAATCTTCTGATAATACTCCAAGTCATCATTTATGTCATTAAAAAAACCGACTGAATTCCAAATAACTACATGTTATTGCTTTCATATGTTTTGATAAACTTACATTACGTATCACTAAATCTTGATTTTTTTTTTAATTTACAGTAATCTTTTAGTTTTTAGGCAAGGTAAAAAAAAGATAGGTGCTCCATAAACTATTTATTTTCAGAATTTGAGGTTTATTTACAAGTTTCTAATACAGTTTGACCGGTTTTGCTCCATGTTACACTACAGAATACAACAGATTTGAAAAATTTTATCATACATTGTAGAAATTAAAAAAAGCAGTGCTTTCTCGTACAAAAATGTTTTTCATAACAGATCTACATTTACGGCGAAAGGTTAAACAGCAAGTAAAGTGTTGAGAATCACAGTATTACTAAAAGGTTAAAAAACGCTAAAAAAGAAAAAAAAAGTCAGATGAGTATTTTGACACTTTCAATCAGATTCCCCATACACACTTGTTTTTCTGATTTCTGTAAAAGTTCAGATCATCGGAATTCTGCAAATTGTACCAAAGTTTAGTTTTACCAAAGTTTTGTAATAATAAACAGATACTTCGGTGGAAATTACAAAAAATTCGTTTGACTCTTGTCGAAATTTTGATTTCTTTTGCTAATTGTAGGTATTTATTTTTTTCTGAAATTTTAACTGCTGAACTAGGGGCGTAAATCTAACTAGAAATTGCAAGCAACAACTTAAATTGAATTTGTTTTCAAAAAACAAGGGTTAAAAATACCAGAATTTTAAACCTTCTGAATGAAAACTCGATGTTTCGGAACGCAGAGAGTAGGTTTATTATTCAATATACTCCAGACTAAGACAACAGTTTGAAAAAAAAAATGGGACAAACCAAATTATTGTAAACATTATTTATTACAATACTGCCAAAACCTTCGCGATCCATCAAAAAACAGCTCGCGATCCACTAGTGGGTCGCGACCCATAGTCTGAGAAACGATAATTTATGCTACATTTTTCAAAATCCACACATAACCCTGTATTGCCTATCCAGCCAGCACTTTTGTGACGAAAATAGAACAGCAGCACTAAATAGAACAGCAGAACTTCGGTAGTTGATTTTACTGAGTATCAGTAACTGTCAAAACCGGATGCAAAAGGTACACAATGCAGTATAGCTGTATCACAGACAAACAGACGTAACACTTGCGAAATTTCCATCGACCACGCTTTTAACGATCATTTTCAATTTTCATAGTTGTGGCTTTTCTTGGCGGTGGTGATGGTAGTGTGAAGTGGGCGATGGATTTTCACGAAAATTGTTCTGGGTGATACGTTTGTTTGTCTGTGACTGTATTCAGCTGTTCTATTACGTCAAAAAATAAATCCAAACACGGTATTTCAAATTAGGTGTGCATACTGTGCGATGAAAGCCTGAATTCTCATGGAGTTTAGGGGCTGTCCATAAACCACGTGGTCATTTTTTGGGACTTTTCAAACTACCCCCCCCCCCCTCGCGTGGTCACCAGCCCATACAAATTTTTTTATTTGTCCATACAAAATGGTCATTGGCCGAAACCCCCCCCCCCCCCCCCCAAATGACCACGTGGTTTATGAACAGCCCCTTATGAGTCTTAAAAGGGGTTTGTGGGATTTTTTAGGGTTTTAGGGTGGTTTCATGTGGGGTTTCGGGGGCGCTTCAGACTAATTTCATGGAATTTCGGACAATATCAAAGTTTTCAGGGAATTACAGGGTGATTCAGGTAGGCCCGTGCACAGAAAAGGCGGCATGGGAGAGGTAGCATACTATCTTGATAAAACGTGGTGGGATTATATAAAACTATGGTAACACAAAGCCCATTTCTTGATAATCAGCTTGAATGCAAAAGATATCATAGAAGTTTAATGGAGGTTTCAAAGGTTTCAGATAAACTTTGGAGGTGTTTTGGGAAGCTTAAGGGAATTTTTGACTGTTTAAGCGGCTTTCAATAGGTTTAGGTGTGACTTCAAAGGAGTTCCAGGTGTTTCCTGGGATTTCAGTGGGTTTTGATAGGTTGCAGAGGTTTCACTGGGTTTTAAGGAGGCTTCAGGGGTTTCAAAGAATTATCGCAGGGGGTTTCATGAAGGTTCCAGAGGAGGGAGTTTTATTGAATCTTTCGTGCTTAAGAATATGTATGAAGTAATACAAAAATGGTAGTCGCAGTGGCTGCTTTATAACTACTGAAAGAACGGATCTCATGATTCGAAAAACAAACAAATGAAAATTATACTGGCTCAATTGTAGCAACGACTGAGCAGTATTGACAAAATCGTGTGTTTTGTGAATGGCGAGATCTGAGATCTGTGAGTTAAATTTTAATTACCATGTTACCACATTACCACATTAACGGTAAAGGGCTTTCATCTCAAGGGGACATCCATTTAGTACGTCACGCGAAAATATGGAATTGTTGACCCCCTCCCTCGTTCGTATGGGTTTTTTCTATACTTAATACATTTTTTGTCACACTTTCAAAAACCCCCCTCCCCTAGGACCGTAAAGTGCTTAATGGATGATCCCCAAGTAATATTTTCAATTCAATTACAATTCAGGTTTTTTTTTACGTGGTTTCTATTTACGCGGCCGCGTAAATGAAAACTCCATACACTTTTATTTTCGACGTGCAAAAATACATGATTCGTCGAGAAATTGTGAGTCTTTTTTTAAGCAATTTTTTTGAATTTTGAATTGAGTTTTTTACGCAGTACTGGTTATCAACAAATCGTTGCTTGAGATGGAACTCTCAAGAATTCCCTAAAAACGCCCTTGAAAGCACCCTGAAAATCCCATAAAATCCAGCTAACCTTCCTGGGTTCACATTCAATCTATTTCGGGACTTCCATGAAACCCTATGAAATGTAGACTAGTGTATAAATCATCCGGGTGAGTAGATTATTCGGGGTAATAAAATGCGAGGAAATGTTATAAAGCCAGCTAAACCAATGCAGATTACAGATTTATGTTGTGGGCTTGATTTGAGATGCGATAGACCACAGATGACATGATCCAGCAATTGCGCCCATGATGAATTACGTTTACTATCGACATCCTTCATGTCGCTGTGAGAATCCAGCTCAAAAAATGAGTACCCAAGTAATATTTTGACTTTCATTTGTATGTAGTACTAGCTGACCCGGCAAACCTTGTATTGCCCATTTTAATGTTGGCTCTTGCACTATGACACAGTTTTTCTAATGTTTTTGTTAATTTTCTTTACTTGTTATACATACGAACATTGCCACCATGAGGACAAATTGAATTTTTCAAAAATCTTGTTGATCATTTCAATCATTAATTAGTTGTATGGTTTCATAGGGTATGTAAATGTATGTCAGCCCCAGAGGCACGTTATCTTCCATTTGCTACATTTTCGCCATCCGTTTTGGCTGATTTTTTATGTGAAGGCCCACTCTTTCATAACAGTGCCAAAGAATAGTCTTTTTTAAAAGAAGGAAAAATCTCAGATAAAGAATGCTGTTTGGTGGTTTGGTTGCTAACCAACTCTTTATCAATGTGACTTAAAGGGACAAATCGACCATATAGTTAACAGTTTAACTGCCATAAACTTACACAACAGTCCCACACGAAAACCTTCGATAAAAAGAAGGAAACATTTAGATATGCTGTAAATTGCAGCAGTTGTTCTGTAAAGAAAATGTAACAGCGTGACTTGAAAGAACAACCTATTACTAAAAGAAGGAAAAACCTGTGATGGAATGAGCATTATAAGCAGCAGGAAGTACAACCTGTGTGACAAAGATGGCATGGTGATCATTCTGCCTGTGGATTCAATCAACATTCGGCCTGATGTCCATTAGAGCTATTCTTCATTCGACTCTATGAACTTCGGCCTAATAACCGTCGGCCGTACACTTTTTCCTAGTTATACAAAAAATTCTATTTCATTTGTATGAGAACCTCCACCATCTGGAAAATCTTTTTTTTTTTGAATTATGAGTCATGTACCCACCACCATAGAAACATTTATGGTCTTCACCGACCTCTACATTTTTGACTAAGAATAAATTCAAACTTCTATCAGTACATGCATAAAGACTTGACTCGAAAAAAAGATACACTCAAAATAATGTATAACTTTTGATTGCGTTCACAAAAAAAGCTGAATTTTTAATCAGGAATAGCATGTTATGTGTAGTTAATGTCCTAAAAATTTCATCGAAATCGGTTCAGTATTGGCGCAATTATTGTCGATTTACTAAAATGTAATTTTGGACATTTTGGGCTTCCATTTTAAAAAATGTTTAGGCTAGAACTTGGTTGTTAGCTCATCAAAACGTCTGAAAATTTGACTGTAAGTTTTTCAATTAAGTCATAATAAGTGGTGAAAATTCCATTATAATCGGTTCAGTACTTTTTTTAACAATTCAAACAAAAAAACGTGGTTTTCAAATGTTGGGCACTTTTTAACATTTTAAAGTCAGTGTGCATTATTTTGACTGTAGTATTGGCAACACTGTCTCGATTTTTTTGAAACTTTGACAGTGTAAAATCGTTGTGTTAGTCTGTTCTCAGTGAAAATTTTAGCCATTTTGATTGAACATTTTAAATGTTAGAGCAGTTTGAATGTCACTATACAAAAAACCACATCTGCTTATTGTGACATAGTGCAACATATATGGCTATAACTTTTTAAAGGTCAAATCAAAATGAATGAAATTTTGATACAATACATCTACATTCATACTTTTTGTACAGAAAAATTTTCATTGAAATCGGTTCAGTATTTTTGGCTCTACAGTTTTAGGTAAAAAATGGGATATTTTTTAAAGTGTTTGTTTGGCCCAAGATTCTCAAATGGTTAGTCTCTTGTTTCGACGATATCTTCGCCAACACTTAATCGATTTTGATGAAATTTTTTATGGTATTAGCTACACATAATCAGCTTTTTTGTGCATGCAATCAAAAGTTATACATTATTCTTTGTGTCTCATTTTTTTCCATTTCGGTCTTTATTACCTGGAAACACACAGTTCGTGTTAAATTGTCTGAATTAATTTAATCTTTTGTCTATCATTTCTTTCATGAATGCCCATTCCTTCACAGTAGAGTAATGCAAAAGAATTACTTATTTTTAAAAGATGGAAAAATCTCAGATGGAATGAGCAGCATAAGTATCAGGAAGTACATCCTGTGTGACGATGCGGGAGTGATGATCATTTTGCCTGATGGCATTTTGGTTCAATGATCATTCTGCCTAATGTCCATTCGAGATATTTTTCATTCGGCTGCATGATGTTCTGTCTAATGGTATTTTGCCTTTTAATGGATGGAAAAGAACTTACAATATTTTTGACATTTCCAGCCTACAAAAAAACTCCATATGCCAAATTTAGTTCCGTTTTGCTTTTTTTCACTGTTTTGTAATCGTTTACAAATTATTGGATTTTGTTTTTATTTTATGTAGAGTATCGGATCCTTCACGTTTCTTGTGTAAATATAGTTGGAAAATATCACAGAAGTGAAAGGATCAAGTAAATGTGGTTTCTCTATCAATTATATAACATGGCTGTAGAAATGAGCGGTTACGAAATAGAAAATGGTGGGAAAGGGAGATATTTGGAATTTTAGCGGCCATCGCTTAAATCGGCAGCTATTACTAACAGTGCTGTGGAAGTTTTAATCCTTTATAAGGTAGTGGTTACTATTGCCATCTACTTTTGTTGAGCTTTTTGTTGACTGTAAAATGGTAAAATTTGACTGCTTAAAAAAATAAGCTCAAACTTACTGTAAAACCGATGATTTTGTAAATATTTTAAGAAATAATCAAATCACATGTTTTCCACTTCGAAATCTTTTTTGCAGGCTAAGAATATTGCCATTTAAATTTTTGAGTGTTTTCAGTGTTTCTTTTAAACAGAAAATGGTTTTGTAAATGTACAAGGCATATAATCATTTCAGCAATAGCATGCGATTAGTTTTGTCGGCCTTTTAAAGGGTTGAAGTGCAGTGGTAAAATTCGGTCCAAGAACCCCTAGCAGGAGCTAGGCTGTGCTCTGTGGGAGAGTGCTGCTCAGGGAAATTTGAATATCCTGCACAACAACTGGAATAGTTTTTAGAATGTACCGTCCATCAGGACCTCTTTGTTTAGGTCTCCGTCCAGTACATGGCTAGACCCGCGGAACCGGGAACGGTTCCCACGCCTAACCGTAAATGAGCCTGAGTCATCATAGGAGGGTAATAGCTCGGGCCAAAGGCCCTAAACGTAAGTTTCACGTCTCGGCCGTCAAAGGTAGTTAGTCCACGGCCGGCCAATTGCGTCCACGAGGGAAGACGCCTCCTCTTCTAGAGGAGGGAGAGTCTTACACTATCATAGACACGCTTCTTGCCTCCATAAACCATTATTTGCTAAATTTGGCCCCATTTGTTCAATTAGTTATCGAGTTATTTCGAAATTTCTGATACATTTGTATGGGTGCCCTTCTTTCTAGAAAAGGCAGAGTCTTTCTGCCCTCCATTTGAGAGCCAATCCTCAAGCTGAATTTTTCTTGGAAATTATGTTTTAATAAAATGTCAGCTTTAGGTCATGTATCGGGATATGGTTTAGATTTGCCTAAACCACACATCCGATTGGATTCTGCAAGAGGAAAACTATGACGGAAGTATGTGTGAGCTGATTCGAAACGCTGCTGCGAAAAGCAGCTGGACTTCAACGGTGATGGAGAATCCGAGAATTGTCGGCAATGTGCGAAAACGCTCATACCACTGTCCGAAGAATAATAGCCATCTCACAATGGTTTTCGTTATAAAAATCTGATTTTTCGTGATATATTATCACAAACCGTGGCTGGTCAGGGTCATCTTATCCTGCTGCTATTAGATCTTTCTGATTACGGTGTCGCTGGGGCGGAGCGTCTGGCACTGGATCTCCTTCATTTGGGCTTTAACTTGGTGCGGTGTCAAGGGAGTAACACGTAGCACCATCCTGCGAATGATGACGGGACCACGTTGGTAGTATCACGATAGCCGTATCAAGGTGTATGGATGGGATGAACCAATTCCGCTGCCGGTGACCGTAGTTTGACTTCAGTCGTCCTGGCGGTACGGCTCCTCCGTTGGCTTTTGGACATTTGGACAATTCTGTTCTGCGTTTCCCATGGCGTTTCCTGAAAAAAAAAAAATGGTTTGGATCGTACCTGGGTTTTGATTCAGGGGCTAGCTCTTCTCCAAACGTAAATTACCTCTGATAATCGGGTTCTGATACCAAAATAGCATTACTCGAGCACATAGAATTTTGATACACACTGTTTGTTTAGAACGCTCATTTTGTACTTCCCGGCAAACGTCGTACTGCCTGCCTACTGTGTTTTTTGACATACAGCTCTATAGGAACGTTCCCCGGAAAGTCATCTGTATGGGAGCCCCCCGTTCCCGAGACCGGAGAGGTCTCACACCAAGCTAAGAACCTTCCCCGGTCTCAAACATACCCGCATACAAAATTTCACACCGATCGGTTCAGTAGTTTTCGAATGCATAGCGGTCAGACAGACAGACAGACAGACAGACAGACAGCCAGACCGACAGACAGACAGACAGACAGACAGACAGACAGACGGAAATTCATTTTTATATAAATACTAGCTGTCCCGGCAAACGTCGTTCTGCCTGCCTACTGTGTTTTTTGACATGCAGCTCCATAGGGACGTCCCCGGCGAAGTCATCTGTATGGGAGCCCCCCGTTCCAGAGACCGGAGAGGTCCCGCACCAAGCTAAGAACCTTCCCCGGCCCCAAAAATACCCACATACACAATTTCACACCGATCGGTCCAGTAGTTTTCGAATCCATAGCGGTCAGACAGACAGACAGACAGACAGACAGACAGACAGACAGACAGACAGAAATTCATTTTTATATATATATAGATATATAGATATAGATATATATAGAAGATAGAAGATATATATAGAAGATAGAAGACTATACGAAGATAAGGGCCCATATAGCCGAGGCGGTAAACGCACGGGTATTCAGCATGACCATGCTGAGGGTGACGGGTTCGATTCCCGGTCGGTCCAGAATCTTTTCGTAAAGGAAATTTCCTTGACTTCCTTGGGCATAGAGTATCTTCGTGCCTGCCACACGATATACGCATGCAAAATGGTCATTTGGCAGAGGAAGCTCTCAGTTAATAACTGTGGAAGTGCTCATAGAACACTAAGCTGAGAAGCAGGCTTTGTCCCAGTGAGGACGTCACGCCAAGAAGAGGAAGAGGATTATACGAAGATATTACAATTTGTGCATTTTTGTCAATTCCACAACGAATATTTTTTGACAACCACACTTGCTCGAGGCACGGTACATGATATTTCCGTTTGCATTGTCATCAAAAATACCTACAAACAGGGATTGAAAAGTTAGTGTACATAGTCGTAAAAGTTATTGGGTTTCAATTTATTACAATATATTTCGTTGGTTAGCCTATAATACACAACCAAAAAGCCAATCCTTTTACCGTCACCACTACCACTTGAAAGGAATCCAAAGTGTACACAGTCATCAACTTTTCGTAATCGAATACCACATATCAAGTCATTCGTTAATACTGCAACTTAGCAACACTCACTTGGACACCATCATCGTGTGGCAACCACTACTGCACCAGCAGTGTGGGAGCACATTTAGGTAAAAGCTTTTTTACTGCTCAACAAATTTTCGCTTCCGCCTTTCCTCTACATTCACTCATAGTCCTCATCAGTGTTGTTCAAAGGTTGAAAGACGGCAGGATTGCAGGACAACCAGCCTCATTTCTAGCTTATTTGCATCGAGTCAAGTGTTTACCTCTTCAGAACCAGTACATGTCGGTCCGTTGGTGACTCTTCTGCTGCCGACATCAATCGTTTGATATTCAATGTTCAAATTTCCTCTTTCTGGTGGGTACTTTCGTTTCATCGCCTTGTGGTAAAATTGCGAACACTTACTTGATGCTTAACTTTCATTAGAGGGAACGTTGGTGCTTCTGAGAGGTAGTAAAATCCCACTTCCAATATACTGTTAATGGTGATCCAATATTCATAGCAACGTCCAAGAGCTCTTTTATTATAATAATCGTTATATGTATCGGCAGTTCGTATCACTGATCCTAGGCTGGTTCCAATTTATTCCGAACTTTATATTCAAAACTATTTGTTCCACAAACTAGGTGCAAATATCAAGACACTTTTTATGAACTGAAATATTGATGTAATAGTCTATCTGTATTCTTTTTCGGTTTTAAACTTTTTTTCCTATTCCCATTTTTTTTTCATTTTTCGTTATCTTATTTCGATTTACATTCATGCTAATTCTTTTCAGCACTACATTCTTTATGGATCATGGCTCACTACCTAATATTCTATATTCTGTGTTAAATGAAAATTATACAGTGGCGTCTTGGTTTTATCACTAGTCGTTTTAATCACTACTCGCCCAAATTCACGGTTTTCTGTTCGATTGTATCACGATTTTCATTTAGTTTTTATCACACTTGTTTTAAAACATTCCGAAATCAATATAAAATCCAGTATAATCAATATAAAGTCCAGTCCACCAAAACAGTTAAAAATATAAGCTACGATTAAAATATTTTGCAGCTGAACGATTTTGGATAAAAAAAATTACATTTATTTCTCGTTACGCTAAATCCACCGTTTCGTTTATATCACAGTAAAAAATTTTTTGACCGTGATAAAACCAAAAAACCACTGTAATTTAAAAATAAATTTCTTTTACCCTGTTGTTTATCCGCATGAATGAACACATTTCTGTTTTTGTCTATAGACAAAAAAGTCGGTATACCGACTGGCAGCCAAGACACCTTCAACAACAACGAAAGGACAGCATCCCCCATTACCATCGCCATTACTAGCTGCAGGTGCTCCAGTCAATGAAGGGATAAGTTTTTGTGTTTGCCAAAGGACAAAAAAGAATTCTTCCTTTCCCTAAGGATCCTCTCCATCGCCGGGTAATAATATTTTCCTGGAATCGTAAAATTAGTTTTATTGTTAGTAGCCCCGTCCCGGAAGATGGCTGCTTGTGGCTTCCTGAGCGAAAAGGACCGTAACGACGACTGACGACATTCTTCCAGCAAGGGTATTGTGAGCGAAATTGCATTGACCCTGAAAGATATTCAAGAGGTCAAGACGGGATTCGACGGGACTTGGGTTTGATTTTCGCCGCCAAATGAGAGTCCGTCTGGGCGGGGGCGACTTTAATGGGGCGTTTAGGAATATTGCAACGATAAAATTTAACGACCGCCGGATGGAATTTCGATGGTAACGAAATGCCATTGTGGGTTCGATGATCGTTTATGTGATTTTTCGGAAGAAATGGAAGTTTCGTGAATTCCTGCAAGACTGTCGATGACTATTCATTCGCTTTCTATAAAAGATAATTTATGAAGCCAGAAAGTTCTCCATTCTTCACATCTTTCACAGCTTGTCTTTTGTCAAATTGATTCATTCACCACCCGTTGAAAATAAGTTTCGGTTGATTATTAGTTTTTCATTTCCTTTCAGTAGTCTGGCAGTTTGTTTCAACAACAGCCAACAAAATTTGAAATGGGCAGAATACATCCGGTCGGCGCTCTCGGCTGGCCAGAGGCTAGCAGGGATAAAGTTGTCCAATTTGTTTCCCAGTTGGATACAGGCAACAGTTCTGCATGGCATTCATGGTTTGGTCTTGGTTGAATTTTTTTCTCGGACGAGGAATTTTGTGTGGCTCGACACAATTTGTCTGTAGGACGTTTCCGAAATAAGTTGAAAGAACTTTTCGGGCCTGATGTGAGTCGGTATTGAGATAAAATTGAAAAGTGTAAACAAAAAATAATATTCAAAATAGGAAAAGTTTTAAAAGAGTTTTGTAGTGTAAATGCCAGTTTATTTGGCACGCGAATTAAGTATAATTAGATGTCAGCTGAGCATGGCTTGGAAAAGCACAAATCGTTTCGGTCATCAACACTATAACAATGTTGGATGAATTTGGATGTTGTTCTGTCAGTTTGTAGTAACTAAAATTCTAGAGCAGGTGTCGCTAGATTTTTTTCTAGAACGGCCCAGGGAAATCATAAGTTGACCTAGCTTAAAGGTTGCATAGATGTCAAATTAACTTAATAATACTATAAAAATACGATACATTTTTTTACCTTTTTCAAGGATTAGAGGTACAAGAGAACGGAAGTTGTTCTTAGAATTGTTCAGAAATATCTTTAAACTTCCGTAACTCGCGCGTTTGACCATCACCGCCTGCACCACGTTAATGCTGAATACAAAGAGCGAGGTTTTTTCAATGTGTTGTACTAAATACAACAGAGCGATCACTCACGTTTTAAACTTCCGAGGGTTTCCCCTGTCTAAAGATGGCTTTAAAACTCCATCCATTGATTGCATTTTTTGTCTACATTCTTGTTAATATTAACTTTTCTTATTATCACTGGAAAAAATATTCTTTGGAGAAATTCATCAGAAATTTCATTGGAACGTCCAAATTTACGAGAGCACCAATCAGAATAGTCGAATGTCGGTGGTAGCAAATAATCGACTAAACTTCTCTTAAGAAATTGTTGGAGGAATTCTACAAGGAACTTTCTAAGGAATTCCAAGAGTAATTCCATAAAGAAACTTCTAGAGGCATCGTTACTCGTAACCTTAAGTACTCATGAGGGAATTCCTTAATAAACTGCTGGAGGAGTTCCATAAAGAACATCTGGGAGAGTCCCAGAATTACCCACCACAGTAATTTTAGAACTCCTGACCTGCACAAACTCCTGCAAGAAATTAGAAAATAGTTCCTAAAGAAACCCTGGAAGGAGTTTCTGAAGGAGTTCCCGGAAGAATTCTGGAAGTTATTCTGAGAGGGATCCCAGCAGAGGTTCTTAGAGGAATCCTGGAAGGAGTTCCCAGAAGAATCCCGGGAGGAGTTTTTATAATAATACCGGAAGAATTTATATAATTATTACCGGAAGAAGTTGTTGAAGGAAGAACTTCCTAGATGAATCACAGGAAGAATTCTTGATGAAATCTCAAAAGGAACTTTAGGAGGAACCTCAAATGGAATTCCTGAAGGAATCTTGAAATGATCTTCTGGAGGAATCCTGAAAGAAATCCCGGTGAAACTACTGGAAGGATCGCAGAAAGAATTGGTGTAAGCGGAAAATCATTGAGGAATCCCAGAAGGAACTATGAAAGGAACCTGTGAAAGAACATCTGAAGAAATAATAGAAGGGACTTCTGGAGGAACTCCAGAAGAAATTTCTTGAGAAATCACGGAAGAATCTTTAGAGGAATTTCAAGGGGGTTTCCATAATCGGAGGCCCTAAGCAGTTGCCTCCCCTTAGGACCGGGCCAGCCAGGAGGAATCCGTTAAATATTTCTAGAGGAATACCTGGAAGAACCTCAAAAGAAGTCTCTAAGAGATCGCGGAATCTCATGAGGAATCCTGGGAAGGATTCCTGGGAGAAATCCATAAAGGACTCTCTGGAAAATCAATAAACGAACCTCATAAACTTTCCCTTAAAACCCCTAAGTAACAATTTAGAACCGTTAATAATCATGCCAGTTTACCAAATATTCTTCAAAAGCGCTGACAGCTGAACAAGAGCATGTGTTGATGAAAGTGGTGAATAAGAGATTCGTCCAGGAATTCTTTCTGAAAGTTTCACTATACTCTACATTGCATGATGAATCCCTGAAGGATTTCTTTGTAGAACTACTGGAGCACTTTTAGGAGGAATTCCTGGAGGAATCTTGTGTGTTCAATTTGTGTTGAAAGAATTGATTTTTGACAAGTTTTAGTGTAGTTATGATTTTTGAAGTTCTAAAATAGTCGAAAAACACTAAATTAATTTGATGTACCTCCTAATTTCAATGGATTTGGCTGAAATATTGACCAGTTACTTCTTTTAGGATGCCAATCAAAATATGGGGGAGGACTTGAGAATCAGAGAACATTTTTGAAAAAAAGTGGATAGGCCTCAAGGCACTCCTACAGGAATTCCTCTTGGGATTGCTCTAAGCCTCCAGAAATTCCTCAAGGAATACCTCCACAATACCTACGGCATTTTCTCCAGTAATTTCTCCAAAAAATTCTCATGGATTCCTTCAGAAATTTCCCCAGCAATTCCTCCCGAAGTTTATCCACAAATTATTTCATGAATTTTCCAGCGATTCCTGCATGAGTTCCTTCTGAGATTCTTCTAGGTATTCCTTAAAAGATTTCTTGAGGCATCCTCCAGGGATTCCCCTAGAAGTTCCCCCAGGAATTCTTCCCGGAATTTATTCAGGAATTGTTCCAGGTATTCTTCCAGGCATTCCTCCAGGGAATTTTCCGGGAATTCCATCATGAACTTCTCCAGGTATTACCCCAGGTATTTTTTCAGGAATTCCCCCAAGTATTCCCCCACGAATTGATCTGGTAAATCCTCCAGGAATTCCTTCAGAAATTCCTACAGTAGCTCCTCCAGGAATTTCCCCAGGAAATTCTCCATGAATTCCTTCAGAAATTCTTTCTAGAAATTATTCAGGAATTCCTCAAGAAATTTTTCCAGGGATTCCTCCAGGATTTCTTCCAGGGTTTGCTCCAGGAATTCCACTGGGAACTCCTCAGGGAATTTCTTCGGAAATTCAGGAAATTCTTCAAGAATGCCTCTAGGTGTTTCTTCAGGAGTTCCACTTGAGATTCCTCCAGGAATTTGTCTAGAAGATCCTTCAGGCATTCCTCTTCAGGTTCCTCCAGAAATTGCTTCAGGCATTCCTCCAGCGATTTTTCCAAAAAGTCCTCCAGAAGTTCTTCCAAGAATTTCTCCAGAAATTTCTCTAAGGATTCTTCCAGGAATTCCACAAGATGTTTCTTCTCCAGGGATTCCTCTCAGATTTCCTCTTCTAAGGAATCCTCCAGGAGTTCATCCATGGATTCCTTCGATATTTCTTCCAAAATATGCTCCAGGCATTCATCCAAGAATTTCTTCGGAGAGTCCCCTAAGAATTTCTCCTGGAGTACCTCCAGGAATTTCTTAAGAATTTTTTTTTTATTCTTAATCACTTAACCTAATTTACAGCTCTATCGTCCACTGGGGCACTACGTGAGCAATTTCAATTGTCAGCTGCACTTACATTTTGTACAGCGCCTAGATTCTAATTCTACTTTATCGAACCGGTTGCCTTTCTGCTGCTTTCACTTTTTCTACTTTATACCTAGTAGAATGATGAGCACAAGGTTGATGGATGGCCGTTGTTCCTTTCCAGTCCGATTGGGGGTCCATTATGAGTAGCAGTTCGTCGATGTCCAGGTATCCGGGTTCGTTTGAGCCATGGGGCTCAGAAGAGGGTCAGTGTCAGTTGCTCTCGGGGGAAAAGCAACTGACGAAAAATTGCAAGTGCCGGGGCTGGGAATCAAACCCATGACCATACGCATATGAAGCGAACGTGTGACCAACTACGCCACGGGCCCCGGCCTTAAGAATTTCCTCCACGAATTCATCCAGAAATTCCTTCAGAGACGGTTCGATGAAAAATGTCAGTTTTTGATATTAAATTTATTTAGATGCAAATATTTTAAACGGATGCATACGGATCATTTTATGGTTTAAACATTTTATAATATCAAATCGATGTGAAAACATCAATTCAAAGCATTCGAATAAATCGGTGAATCGATTACTACTGGTCCGATTCGAATTGATTCACAAAAATCGATGTCTCAGCCATACTTGCCCAATGCTAATGTAGACCTAGATGCTTATGAAGTTAATGAAATTTAATGCTGTAAATTTTATCGGAAAATCTTTTCGACACATGGCTTATCTATATTTAAGCGGATTTATTGAAGATGACATCTTATCTTGATTACCAACAATAGCTTTTTTCACCCACAATTCCACATGTTCGAAGCCTTTCTTATTAATAATTACTTTACCGGACTAAGTTTGGCCAGATAAACGTATTGCAGAAAACCCAAAAATAGTATACCTTTGTTGAGCTGAGATAATATCATATCAAATCAATTATACTTCAGCACCGTCTAGTGAGAAAATTTCTAACTGGAGATCATTTGAATAGAAGATTCACATCCCTGAGATTAACTCCGTCCTATACACTAATTTCAAATTTTGAACTATGGCTAAGATATTGAGAAAACAAATTCATTTCACATTTTAAATTGTACCGATAAACAACGACCATATGTAATCTTATTCATATATTTGACGTATTTGGTTAGAAAACTACACAGACCGATACCGATAGTCCTATTTTTAAATTCCATCCTACTAAAATTGAAATCAAATTCGTCATAAACATTAGATAATCTTGGCAGCATAGTTTGTATCACCTATTAACCCAATTGTTCACCATGCATGTAGTTTTGATCTTCTGAAAAACTTCTCCGAAGACCGCCGCTATATTGTATATATCTCAATATATTTTTAGGTTATGGTTGATTGGCGATTTAGTCTTCAAATTGATTGAAAACGATGATTAAATTTTCATCCAACGTTTCGGTCCGTATGAAAGCATCTTTAGGGACTCAATATCGTCGTTTTCAATCAATTTGATGACTGATTCGCCAGTCAATCATAACCTAAAAGTACACCTGTAGTCGATGGAATCATAGCATTTCTCGATTTATTTACTGCAACACTATTGTCCCATATGGATGCGGAGCGTTCGGGATGTCTGTCCTATATATGAATAGGCAGGTGGGCGGATATGGGTTGTGCAAGTGTAAATATGCCAAGAAAATGAAAGTAAATCTCAAATTGTTTGAAACTTTTTCGATCCCGAACCGAAGATTGGAAACGACTGGCAACTGTAACTGTCAATTTCAGGTACCATATGGATGCAGCTTAGTTGAAAATTGACAAAAGCTTTCGGTGCTCTTTTGTTCTCCATATTCCGTTGCTCAATACAGTGCAAAGCAAACTAGAATTGGAAAAAAGTTTCTGTAAGCACGTTTCCCATCCATATTGACAGGTTGGTTGATTGCTTCCAACGATGGCAGTAAGAACTGATCTTTACGTTCCGCGGCAAGTATTTGAGAAGGACTTAGCTTCTACTTTTCTCCCTCTATTTGAGAAATGTTTGATACTTATGCATTTTTTATATAAGGATTTTTTAATTCGAAGTTCCTATGAAGTTCTGTTGGTATTATTACGGTAAGTTTGATTTATGTTTTTATGTAACTGTGTTTTTGGTATTCATATATACATTAAAGTCTTACATAACACTACGAAAATCTGCTTTTCCATCTCACAACGACTGTTCAAACTTGTCCCACTGTATTCCATGTTTCATTCTGTTTACAAAATTCCAATAGTCCCTTCTCAAATGTTTGACTTACATTGAGAGCATGTGTACGTACAACAGCGATCATCATCAGCGTAAATGAAAAATTGCCCCGTCCTGCTGTAGCAACCCACTTTATCTTGTCGGCTAAAATCTGTTCATGAAAATGAAAGCATCACATCAGTCAGCTCGGAGCAACAAACCCACTCCGTTCTTTCAATATTAATCGATTGGCCTCCGCCGGGGAAACCATTAATCAAACAAGAACCTTTCATCCCCATGCAAACACCCTGCGAGAGAACTCGCTCGCCCACTTTGCACCAAACTTACCCTCTCGAATTCCCTCTTCACCGACCACCACCGCCCGCCGATGGAGAACAAAAAATGTCTTATCCCGAAAAGTCCACTTCACCCCACTTGAAACGTTAGAAACCCTACACAAAAGGTTGAAAGTCCCAAAAATAAAAATCCTTGGAGTCTCTTCTTCATCCGGCAGTTTTTTTTTTTTCAGCACCTGACTTCGAAATGGTGTTGCCACGTTACTACCTATCACCGAAGAATTCGTGCAAAAAAAGGGATTTCACCGGAAAAAGTGAAAACATAAACAAAAACGGGGACCATATAGAGGGAAAGTTCGTCAATGGGGAAAAGTTTCCCCTGCATTACCATGCGAATCGATTTTCTTTTCACTAGTGTGGCGAAATGTGGATGAAGAGATTGTGAGTTTGATGCAAGATTGTGGTTTTCTGGATTCTGAGTCACCTTTATGATTTGGCAAAGCTGATTATTCATATTTGGTATTGACTATAATTTCACGGCTTTAGTATTTGATTACGCCTTCTCTATAACGAACGTTAAATGAGGTCAACGATCTTTGATGATAATATCTGCTTTCCCATTCGGTGTCCCAATCGATATTACACTTTTGACTAACTCTCCCCTCTTTACCACAATCATCCAGATTCATTTACCTTACGCTAACAGAGAATGAACCAAAAGCTTTATTAATTATGCAATTTGAACCAATTATAGTCGGTTTCCGTGTTTATGTCAATGTATTTGTCTTCTTGGAGTCGCATTGTCGAACACAGCTGGACGAATACCATTCGTATTTATAGGAATGCTACATTTCATATGGAAAATATTGTGGATTTGAAGATGAGTATTGAATTCACGGTAGATGAAAAGCTTAAGAAATATTCAAAAATCGAACCCATCCGTCCCGAACATTATAGTAGCTTCCATATCAACTGATAAAAAGAATCCCCCGTTCCAGCAGGGGGCATGTGTTCGGCACTTAATTCACCTTGGCCGGGAGTGCCACCCCTCCGAGAACTTTCCTGATTGAACTTAATTGAACAAGTTCATTAAAAGTGAAATTGCAAATTAAAGATTGTCGTTTATCTCCATCTCAGCTTCGCTGTCGTCTTAGTCCTCGTTGGATGGTGTTGAATGCTGGCAGGAAACCGGAGGAATGGAAGATTTGTAATTTTTGGGTTACTGCTGTGCCATTTCGGATTGGAGATTCAAGCGATTTACGTTTGCCCATTTTCCCGGTGACCGTGTACAAACACATGTTCGGCAGTCGACTATTGAATCTAATGCTTTACACTCTGGTTTGCAGTACTAAACGTTAAATCATCCGCTTGGTGGGACGCCGAGCCCTTTCAACACTGAGGGAATGGTGTGATATGCGTCGCTGGATGAAATAACTCGGGTTGCAAAATTGGTGAATGGACATAACTCTATTCTCACAAGTTTCTACCTGAATCTTCCTTGGGTCTAAGGGTTCCGAACGCCTGTTTACTAAGTAGGTGCTGCTTAAACAGCATTAAATGATCTTCCACTTGAAGTGACAGATTAGAACTCCAAAGGCCAACATCTTTTAGAAATATATGGTTTAGATGGGTTCAGCGGGGTTTCCTGGGGATCCAGGAGTTTTAGGAGTTTCTAGTATAGAGCTCCAGATGGTTCCTGAGGGGGTTTAGAGGCATGTAAAAGTATGTCAAAGACGTGTCAGAGGGGTACCAACGTGTTTCGGGACGTATGTAAAATATCAAGGGGTTTCGAAGGGGGATGCATCGTCAAAGCGTGTCAATGGACTCCAAGAGGCTTCAGGGAGGTTTAAAAAGGAGGTTTCAGGAGAGTTTAAGTAAATCCTACGGGGGTATTAGGGGGTTTAGAGAGATTTAAAGAGTTTCATGGTATTTCACAAGGATCCCTGAAAATTCAGTTGGCTTAAGGGGATTTCAGGAGTATTTCAGGGAGTTCTAGGAGGGCTTTAGTCATATTCAAGGGAAGTTTACAGGGATCTGAAAGGTATTTTTTTTTATTCTGAGGATCACTTGTCTAAATAAAGGTCAATTAAGACGGAGACGAGAAAAAGAGACCAGAGATGTCAGATTATTTTATCAAAAGTCTGTATTAATTGAGGGTATAGCAGACACCGAAAGTCCTAGATTTGAATAGAAACTTTAAAAAATGTACTATTTTCTGGCAGTTTTGAATTACTATGTACTGGTACTTATTTTTTTAACATTTATGAAAATGTACAAATTTTCATAAGTTATTTGTCGTTTAACACCCAAAAGACCAAGGTCATTTTCGCATCAAATTTTCAACTTGAAAAATTCATAACTCTGTTGAGTTTCATTCAATCCATATGAAATTTTGAGACAATATCCTTTTTTGATTCCAGTTTTGAGAATTTTAATCCGGAAGTCTGAAATCGGAATCATTCCGGAATTATTCCGGATTCCCGTGGGGTACTAACGTTATGGCATTTGGGGTATTTCAATCAGAACTATTTATTTCTCTATTGAATTACTCCGAATCATTGAGGATAATCAAATCTTTATCGAAGCTGGTTCGATTAGTGAATTTTCTGAATTCTGGAGTCCTTCTGGATGTTCCTGAGTCCTCCGGAGTGCCCCCGTGGGAGCCGGGCAAGGAAACAATTACATTTTAACCATGCAGTAGCTCATTATTCATGATTTTCCATCATTAAGAGACTCATTGACCATTTTGGCCACTCCCGGAACGTCCTGAGTACCCTGCTGGAACCTGTAGTGAAGGGCTTTTTAAATTTTACTCCAAAACATGAAGTGCGACAGCTAATTTTACATGATTTGCCTCCAATAGGATTCTTATACCGTATGCGTGATAATGTTTGCACCATCGTTAAATAAAATTCCAGTTTTACTTGTGAAGACAATGTATTGGTTTTATTTGCAGGCATTTAAGCTATAACTCATATCATAGTAGGCTGTGAATAAAAAGTGTTGATTTTCTTATGCCGTTTTTCTTTTTTAACCTGGGTTGGAACTGGATTGGCGGAAAATGTGTAAACAAACAACGTCAAGCAAACTTTAGTACAAGCGAAACCGAAGTCGGGTTGGGGTTGAAACTGTGATCTGATCCAGTTCCAACCCAGGTTGGAACTGGATAATAAAGAAAAACGGCATTAGTTTAACACTTGCATAATGACTAAGTGGCAACCTAGCTCGTGATTCGTCCACGCGCAAATGTCGAAAAGTATCCGTGGTAGTGTCAAAGTCAAGATTAACAATTTTTGAATTTATTTTTTTATTTTGGCATTGCCTCATGGTGTAGACATTGACACACAAACAAAAGTTATTATAACTATTGATTCTGGAATTTGGTACGGATCGATAGTTTTTCGGAAATCGAAAAAAACGGAGGTTGCGTTCGGGCAAATTCAAGACTTTCTTATATGGCGCTACTCGTAGCTCCTGGATGCCATTGGTAATAATGTAAGTTTTTTTTTCTATGGTCGAAGGATCTTAAAAGCCACCGTAATTTTCCTTTTCGATATGCCATGCCGTTAAGTTGCTGATTTTGCGTTTCTTTGCCATTTTTCTTATTGAGCGCATATAATTCACCCAAATATTATTTTTGGTGGCAGCGATAGCTTTCTTAATCCATGTTAACCTTGGACGACCAGTGGAGACCTTCGGGAATAGTTGCCTTTGCTTTTTTCGGTCTAAGACTGTTTTACGGTTCTCCTGAACACTCCTGAAATGTCTTTTTCAACATTTGCGCGTGGACAAGTCCCGACTACCGCTGCTACCCCTTCATGGTGCAAATTTTAAACTTAAGAAATCGGATTTTTTTACCCGCAGCCTACTGTGATATGAGTTAGAGCTTACGTGCATGCAATAAAAACCAAGACATTGTGTGTACAGGTGATATGGGTACCTTATTTGAACAATGGTGCAAACATTATCACGCATACGGTAGGTTATGAAATTGATTATTGACCATTTTGGGCACTTCCGGAACATCCGGGGTGCCCTGGCGGAGCCTGTATTAGGGGACACTTACACTTTTACTTCGAACCATACCGTGCCGCAGCTCATTCTTCATTGTTTTCTCTCAGTAGGTGCTAAAATGGTGTATGACCATTTAGGCCACTTCCGGAACATCCGGGTTGCCCTGGCGGAACCTGTAGTAGAGAACACTTTCATTCTTACTCCACAACATGAAGTGCAGCAACTCATTCTTCATGATTTCCCTTCAATAGGATTCTTATAGCTATGAAAATGATCATTGACCATTTTGGTCACTTCCGGAACATTCGGGGTGCCCTGGCGGAGCCTGTAGTAGAGGACACTTGCACTTTTACTTCAAACTATTCCGTACGGTGGCTCATTCTTCATGATTTTCCGTCTATAGGATTACGTTTTATATAAAACTGGTCTGTGGCCATTTCGGCCACTTCCGGAACATTCCGGGTGCCCTGCCGAAATCTGTAGTAAAGGGCATTTGGATTTTTACTCCAAAACATAATGTGCAGCAGCTCATGATTTTCCAAGAACAGGATTCTCATAACTATGAAAATGGCCATTGACTATAGTGAGGAATTTCTAAAGGAATTCCTGAAAGAATCCCTGGAGGAAATCCTGGAGATAACCCCTGGAGGATTCCCTGGAGGATTCCCAGGATTAGTTCCTGGATAAATTCTAAGAGGAATCTCTGCAGAAGTTTCTGGAGGAATCCCTGGATAAATTCCATGAGGTATTTCAGCAAGAATTCCTGTAAGAATTCTTTGAGGAATTTCTGGAGACATTTTTAGGGTTTCTTGATAGAATTCCTGGAGGAACTCCTCAAGAAATTTATGAAACAATTTCTAGAGGTATTAAAAAGGGCGTTCCGAAGAAATTCATGGATGAACTCCTGGAGAGATTCCTGAAAGAATCGACATGGAAGAATTTTTATGGAATTTCTGGAGGAATTTCTGGAAGTGTTCCGGGAGAAATTCCTTTACGAGTTTTTGGAGGAACCCGTGGAAGATTTCCTAGAGGAACCCCTAGAAGTAATCTTGGAAGAATTCTGGCAGATATTCCTGGAAGAATACCTGGAGGAATTCCTGGAGGAATCCCTGGAGAGATTGCAGGAGGAATATCTGTATCAGAGTTTAAAATTTTCATTTTCAATGAGTGAAATTCAACGTGAATTTTGAAGATTCTCAACTGAGGGATCAAAATAAAATTCATTTTGATGAATGAATTTTTTCACCTATTCATTCATTTTTCTGTCACTGACAATTTTCACTGAGAAATAAAACTGGACCGTAACTCCCGGTTATCCTTCCAATTACCTCAAAACTTGTGTATAGTAGTTAATTAGGATATTAATTATGTTCTCTATTTGTCCATTAAGTCGGATTGTGCGTCTGTTAATAGAAATTGGACAATTTACGACGTGCGGAAAAATATTCGTGACAGAGAATTGAATGAAAAAAGAGAGGCATTCAGCTGACAATGAATGTGGCCAAACGCGAATGAAAAAATGAGAATGTCAATCTTCACTTTCAATCTTCGAATTTTTTACTCTCTGATCTGTATTAATTCCTGGATAAATTTCTGAAGGATTTTCTTCAGGAGCTAGTGGAGGAATTCCTGGAGGAATTCTATGAGGAGTTTCTGGAGAAATATTTGGGGTTTGCTGGAGGAATGCCTGGAAGAACTCTTTGAGGAATTTCTAAAGGAATTTTTGAGGACTTTCTGAACTAATTTATGGATGAATTCCTGGTGGCATTAATGGAGGAATTTCTGATGAAATTTTTGGAGCAATTTATGGGGGAATTCCTAGAGGAATTACTGGAAAAATCCCTGAAGGTATATTTCTGGAGAAATCCCTGGAAGATTCCCAGGAGAAATCCCTGGAGGTATCTCTTGGAGGAATCCCTGGAGAAGTTTTTGGAGGAATCCCTGAAGAAATTTCATGAGGAATTTCTGGGAAATTTTTAAGGCTTGTTGATAGAATGTGTGGAGGAACTCCTCGAGAAATTTATAAAATAATTTCTGTAGGTACTATAAAGGGCGTTCTGCAGAAATTCATGGATGAATTCCTGGAGAGATTCCTGAAGGAATCCATGGAGGAATCCCTGGAAGAATTTTGCAAGGAATTTCTGGAGGAATTTCTGGAGGAATTTCTGGAAAAGGTCCAGGAGAAATTCCTTTAGGATTTTTTGGAGGAATCCGTGGATAATTTCCTATAGGAAACCCTAGAGGAAATCTTGGAGGAATTCTGGCAGATATTCCTAGAGGATTTTCTGGAGGAATACCTGGAGGAAACCCTGGATAAAGTTTTCATAAAATTTATTGAAAATAATTTCAATTTTAATGCTTGCTGGAGAAACCTATATCACAAATTAAAAATATGTATTTTTCTGTTGTTTTTTTACAGGTGCAGAATGCGAGAAAAATAAATTTCGATTAAAAGAAGAAAAGGGTACGTCAATGGTGAACTCCCCTAAGAGGGTTAGCCAGAATAAAAAGCGAATTCCCCCGCGAGGGTTAGCTTGCGGTGAATTCACATTGGCGAAACTACGGATTTTTACCAGGGGGTGCACTACAAACAAATATTCATTAGTTCATCCATTCATCATTCATCGCCTCATATCTCACAGCAGTGCAATAAAATTCTAGGGGGTGCCTGGCACCCCCGGCACCCCCAGTAGTTTCGCCTATGTGAATTCACCCGAGAGAGTAAGCCAATGGTGAATTTCTCTGAGAGTGTAAGCCATAGTAAAAAGCGAAGTTCCCCGAGAGGGTAAGCTGATGATGATGATGATGATGATGATGATAATGAGGATGATGAGAGCAGTGCTGAAAAATTCATTTCGTCATTCAATCACCTACAGCTAATTTTAGAAGCTGAACCTGAGAATATGATACATGAAAAACTTGTACGGCTAGACCAGTAATATCGTTTTTTCCATGACTTTCTTGTAGAATTGGTCTAGCCGCACAAGTTTTCCATATACCATATTCACAGGTTCAGCTTCTAAAATGAGCTGTAGGTGATTGAATTTAGATATGACAAAATGGATTTTTCAGCACTGGATGAGAGATAAGATGATGATGATGAGTGTTGAGAGATGAAAGAGTGGAGATGAGAGAAAAGTGATTATAGATGAGAGATGAGCGGTAAGAGATGAGAGGCGATCGATGATAGATGAGAGATTCGGAATGCGAGATGAAACGTGAGTGATGAGAGATTATAGATAAGAAATTAAAGGTGAGAGATGATAGATAAGAGATGAGAGATGATGATGAGAGATGATGATGTGAGATGATGATAAGAGATGACGATGAGAGATGATGATGAGCGATGAAATGATGTGAGGAAGTAAGAGATGAGAAATAAAACATGAGAGGTGAGATATGAGAGATCAGAAATAAGAGATGAGAGATGAAAGATAATAGATGCGAGAACAGAAATGAGAGATGAGAGTTAGTCGATAGATGAGGGATAAGAGATAAGAGATGAATGCTGAGAGATGAGATTGGTGATGAATAATGAGAGATGAGCGGTAAAAGATGAGAGATATGACAAATAAAGATGAGAGATGAGATAAGAGATGGTGATGAGTGGTTGGATATGATAAGTGAGAGATGATAGATAAGAGATGATAGATGAGATATGAGAGACGAGAGTTGAAACATAAGAGATGAGAGATAGGAGATAAGAGATGAGAGATGATGGTGATGAGAGATGAGAGAGGGGTCTCCAGTTGGCCTGGTGGTTAAGGCTATGGATCGCCAATCCGGAGACGGCGGGTTCGATTCCCGTTCCGGTCGGAAAAATTTTCTCGACTCCCTGGGCATAGTGAATCGTTATACTTGCCTCACAATATATAAATTCATGCAATGATAGGCAAAGGAAGCCCTTCAATTAATAACTGTGGAAATGCTCAAAGAAAACTAAGTTTAAGTGAGGCAGGCCAAGTCCCAGTGGGGACGTAGAGCCATGAAGAAGAAGAAGAAGAAGAAGAAGAAGAAGAAGAAGAAGAAGAAGAAGAAGAAGAAGAAGAAGAAGAAGAAGAAGAAGAAGAAGAAGAAGAACAGAGACGAAATATGAGATCTGAGAGCTACGAGAGATAACAGATAGAATATGAAAAATAAGAGGTATTACTTATGATGATGATGATGATTAATATTAAGATGAGAGATAAGAGATTGGTATTACTGTGCTAAAGGTAAAAAAAATATGTAAAAATAAAGTGACAAAGAAGATGGTTGTCATGGTGATGATTAATAATATCGTTTTTAGAACGAAGGCAATTATAAGCTATGCAAATTGTCGTCGCGGTTAAAACGCTAAATTACCCCACACGCGACACTCGATCTTACTCCAAATCCATACGGGAAACCTAATGTCGGACATAATGCGCTGGACGGCGGATCTCAAACGCTTTTACCATAATAGAATGATTGAGGAAAAATTTGAAATAAGTTATTTGTTGCGATCAAATACAAAAGAATCGATGACATCTGAAAGGTGATCAAAACATCAATATACCAATGATTTTTGAAAAATATTCATGCGCTTTAAACGACACCAAAAACCATTTTGAGATATATAGAACCGTCCCAAATATCAGCTAAAAATATAAAAGATTTGACTGCCCTGGCAAGAAAAAACACTAAAATGCTCAAACTATACCCCGTCTAAAGGCGGGGTTGGGTATTAGAGGGTTAACATATCAATAATTGAGTTGACCGACATACAGGAATGCAGTTTTTGGACATTGCAAGCGTTCTGAAACAGACTTCCGTACATCTAAAGCCATGAAAACCTCTGAAAGATACGAATAATTTTGTTGATCTAGTTTTAGTATGTTGTTTAAATTGATTATATAATCGCTTATTCCAAAAGAAAGAACGAAAGTTTTAGGTGCGTGATAACGTAAGAACACACACAAGACGTGACGCGGACAAAACATAAAAGGAATTAAACACTTACCTTTTCGTCGACCGGTTTTGGGTTAGATGTTGTTTAAGGTGATACGGGACACCGTGTTATTTTTCCTATCTTCCCTCTTTTTCTAACAATTTGCTTCGTGATTTTGAAGATGGTAATCTCTGTTTCTATCGCACTGCAGATGCTGAAAATCAATCAGCATATGCACTGCGAGTGAGCATACTCAATGATAAATTTTTGTTGCAAAATATAAAAAAGAATCTGAGATTACCATCTTAGTAGCAATAGAGCAATGGCGGATATTTCCTCGACTGTCCCGTTCACCCTTAATTCCTTTTATGTTTTGTAGGGAACGAAAATGTCTTCGAATATACCACTATATTGCAGTTGAATAACAGATAATTGAGTCAACAATTCTTAAACAATGTCTAAGAGGGATTTATTCATTTGTTGCACCATTATAATATTTGTTCGATAGAGGACAACTGCTCAGTAAGAAGAACCTTTGCGTCGGCGTTCGCAGTTGCGTGGGTTTTCTTTGTACAAAGCGATTAGCAAGTAATTGAAAGCTACGTTTCATTAACACCGCCAGTTGCCGGCTTAGAATAGCACTACGGACCACCTGTTCCGGGGGTAAAAGTCCACCAAACAGGTAACCCCAATCCATGGTGTCAGGCGACCCGTGCTGAGGGATGAATGGTTGAGGGGGTTTAAAACATGCTCGATCTTTAACGGAGCCCGTAGCGTGGGTTGCGTTGCGGCGAAAGATCTACCAAACCGAACCCTAGTCCTAACTGCTTCCAGCTAGTGGAGCAGCACATTTGAGTAATCAAAGGAAAACACTTTGGTCCTTATTACATTTCACACCTTGTTGAAAGTGATAGGTCTCGGTTTTAGGTGTAGCCGAGATGGATCTTGAAACAAGGAAACATGGGTTAGTATTCCGAATCTTTTATTTGGTGTACACTGGTTTGAAACAGAAAGGACTAGGGTTCCGATGCATGATCAATATCGGTATCATTTCTTGACGTTCTCGTTAAGGGATCCGATTTTGACTGAAAAAGGAGCGTGTTAAAAGCGGAACCTATCAATCAGAATCCTTCCTTGCGACCTAGTTGAAAATGACTACTGTAACAAAACCGAATACTTTATAACTTCTCAATGGTGATAAAGTAATACGACATGCACTATACAAAGGACACGGGGTATACCACAATAGATCAAAATATTGGTCGCAGTGGTTATGTCCCGAACAGAGAAAAAAAGCACCGCCAACAATCATGCTGTCATCGGCCATCTATCCAGAGACTAGTGACTTCATCAGAGAGCACATTTTACCCCACTTTCTCCTATATCTCTAGGTGCATCACCCAGCAGCAGCTGTCCACACGTGGTTGGGACCAACTGCTGGGTCTGGTGATAATAGCTGGCCGGTTCACATGGTTAAACCCCGGTTATCCCCATCCATAGTCTAGCCCAGCAGTGTCCTACAGTACAGTAAGACAAATCCAATTTCATGCTTCATTTAGAGTTCGGGTCGGAGTGACCATGGCTGAAGCCGCCCACTGCTGGACCAAACCTTCCTTTGGAGCTGGCTGTGTATAAATTTCAATCAGGATTTGGTGCTTTTGTGCAAGGATCCACCGACTACCATTTCGTTCCGTAGTCGGGAACAAGCTGGACGGACATCGTCGACGGAATCATCCACCCCGATAGGGCAGCGAGCTTGTCATTCGAACCGCAGCGTGCCATTATAAATCAGTTACCTAATTGGATTATTCAAATTGGTTGAACACATACACGATCACACGCACGACGCCTACGAACACGGACGGGGTCAGTCAAATCGCACCCAGCAGCAGCTTCCGGCAAGGATGGAAGGCACACGATTCAGGTCATACGTTGAACTGAATGAGAGGGATACAGGTGGCTGCTCCGGTACGGTGCTCTGGAAGCAAACCCAGAACATACGGAAATGCGATTGACTTTTCGATGGACAATGGACAGAGACAGAGGTAAGTGGATTGGAAAGTGACCACATCTCTTTCTAGTGATGGGCGATGAAAGGACTGAGACCAGTAAGTTTGATCAAATCTATGTCAATTTAATAGTGAAGCTTTCTAGGCATAGCTTGATTGAATTATTGAATCATTGCAGAGAGCGTGTTGGAAGCATTCTTCTTGAGTTAAGTATATTTTGTCGTGAGATGCAACATTGAAACACGAAATCACGTAAATTCAGTAGGCCAAGAAGTGCTTTCCTATTGTGGAATGATGTTTGCTCTTCTATTGTTGTGTTTGCATTAAATTTCACATGTGCGGAAGTCTTTTCCGTTGTGACCGCAGATATAAACGTCGTCATATGTACTGCGGCCATACTCGTTTAACAATATGAATCCTTATTTCCTGTTAATGATATTTTCAGATGACAAGTTTCAAAAATTGCTCTAACTTTTTGGTCTTAAGACAAGTTTCATACATACTTTTTGTAATTCTTTTATGCAATCATAGTCCACTTGTATTCTCTTTTGAGTCTATAATCATTTATCTACATTTCGTGCGAAAAATCCTTCGATGTGTATTTCTGTGTGTACCATGATCTGTAGCTTCTGGCTGACAGCCACTCACCAGGAATTAATCCTGAAGCAGATAATACCGCACGAGCTGAAATGCATCTCAAGAGATACCTACTGCGTCAACTTTGCATCACTTCGTTATTCGAAGAGTCAATATTTTACTGCTGCTTTATGTGCGTACATGTACACAATTGTATGCACATTTTCCAGGCAAACAAAAATGGACGATGTGAATCTCGAAGGAATGCTAGGCTTTGACTGGGCTGTGTTTTATTACGACGCAACAACTCGGTTAACATTCGTAGCAGCTTCAGTAGTCGAATGAATTAAATTATTCCAATTATTTTGGCAATCATATGAAAAAAGATCAATTCACGCATAAACGTGGCATGAAAATCCTGGTCCCACTGAAAATCCAGGAATGATGATGGAAATTTGGTAATTTTGTTTGAAAACTACCAGTGAGGGCGTCATCTCAAAAAGAAGAAACGTAGGTATTGTGATGGATGCAGAAAAATTTTGGAAGATTCTTGTTCGGGATAGGCATTTGAATCAGAAATTTGTCCAGTGGTTTGCTTGGAAATCAACCCGAAATTCCTTCGGAAGTAACTTTAACGATTTCTTCAGAAAAAAAATCTACTATAAATCTATATTTCGTTGAATTGCTTTCAAGATTTTTAATAAAAGTTTTTCCGGGATACCTTTAATACCGTTCCGATGTTGTCCTTGCAATTATCTGTGATGCCTTATAGAATTCTTTTGGAAATTGCTTAGGAACTTTTTCCTAGAGTTTCTTTCGTAAATCCAACCAAAACATCTCGTAGAATTCTTTCCAAGTTTCATCATGGGATTTGATATGTTGTTCTTTTCAGAATATCTTCTGTAGGATTCCTCCTGAAACTTCTTTAATGATTAATACTGCACTCATTTCGAGTTTTTTCCGGAATCTCATTGGATTTTCTTCCGGATTTTCTCTTGGATTTCTCATGTAATTTATACCGGTATTCTTCCAACGATTTTGAAAGAATAAGTCTCTTGAAAAAATACCATTTTTTCCCGGTATTTATTTTATTCCTACCGTGATTAAAGCTCTCATTTTTTTCCAACAATTTTTCAAGAACTGTTGGAAAAAATCTTCCAGGCGTCCTTTAGATCATTTTTCCCCGGGATATATTCTGGATTTTTTGTAGAACTCCAACTGGGATTTCCTGTCATAATTTTGCTCAACATTTTTCGGAAAAAAATCTCATGAGGAGTTCCGGCAGAAAACAAACCGTAAGTGTTTCTTTCAGTTTCTCAAAGAAATTTCAAAATTATTCAGAAGCCGATTTCAACCAATTTTTTTTTGAGTGTTCGCTGTTCATGTGTCGTGTCCTTGAACGATCAACATTAAAAAAAATCATATTAGTGTTATGATTTTTTTCATACATTTTTGCATGAAAAAGTGTTTTTCTTTGGAAAAAATCGTGCCGGTTTGAAAACTAAAAACACATTTCAATATTCTGATCGCTCAAGGGGGTATCCAGTAAGCCTTGTGGTTAAGGCTATGGATCGCCAATCCGGAGACGGCGAGTTCGATTCCCGTTCCGGTCGGGAAAATTTTCTCGACTCCCTGGGCATAAGTGTATCATTGTACGTGCCACACAATGTACAAATTCATGCAATGGCAGGCAAAGAAAGCCCTTCAATTAATAATTGTGGAAGTGCTCTAAGAATACTAAGTTGAAGAGAGGCAGACCAAGTTCCAATGCGAACGTCGAGCCATAAAGTAGAAGAAGAAAAAGAAGAAGAAGGAGAAGAAGAAGATCGTTTAAGGATACCACAAGGTCCTCTAGTAACGGTTTTCTTGTGGGTCTGTGCTTTCAGTTGAGCCGTTAGGCTGTTATCATAGTCACGGCAAACCTCTTTGAAGTAAAAACGTTTGACAAAAAACGTTATAACTTTGGTACCGTCAAATGGGGTAACTTGCAACACTTTTCGACTTTGAAGCAATATCATTGAAAATCTTAACATTTGAAACATCCTGTGAAGCATCGTGTACGCTAATTACCCCGAGTAGATTACTATGCAGCACTTGATTTACCAAAATACGTTGCCACCTAATCAGGAGGTGCGAAATACATGCTTGTTGCAAGTTTCCCCACCTGTGGGGTAACTTGCAACATATCACATGAAGCTAAGTTAGCTATCATTAATCAGAACTAACATTCTAGTATTTAGTCGTATTGTAAATTTTTGATGTTATGCATGAAAAACATACCATGAAAAAATGTACACTAACCAATGGACATATAATTTTTCATGAAAGGATTGATAGTTATTGCAAGCGAGAGTATATCGTTTAGCAACAGGTCTCACGTCCCTCAAACACAAAATATATATGATTCCCGTGACTTAGCACTCATTACAAAATGTGAATAATGATTATTGTTATTTCTTGAAAAGGTAGAGTGAGTCATCTTCAAGTAGTTTTCAGTTTGAAGTGGTGTTTGGCAATTTCAGCTAAATTAACATGATTGAAACACACCTATTCTACTTTGTAAATGTCAAACTCAAAATTTGGGTATTTAACTGAAATAATTTACTCCATCTAGGTTCAGAATTGATGTTGGTGATTGCTTTACAGCGTTCATAAACAAAAATTGAACTTTTAGCATGATGAAACATGAATAAAACTTCAAAATGTGGTATTTTCTAACAATGTTTGAAGGTCACGTGCAAAAAAAATGTAAAAAATGAATTGTCATTTGAAAATGAACGCGGTACGTAATCAATAAATAATCCATTTTGGTTATTTCTGTCAAGTATATCGTGAAATGAAGATATATACAATAGAAGGTGTCGCCAAATTCAACTGTTGCAAGTTACCCCATAGTGGTTGTCGAATATAATAATGATTTTTTGCATTACTTAGTCGATAAGTTTATCAAACTTTTATTGTTTAGCTAAGCTTACTATTAGGTACCCTAACTGCAATCAAGGTCATCAGACTTATCGCACTTACCATAAGGGAGAGGTCAAGCACGATTTTCATACTTGTTTTTATGGCATAAAATGAGCAATCCGTTTTAACAGTGTAGCTAAACCATAAACAAAGAAACAAAGCTAATTTTTATACTAAATCGATCTTTGATACACATAATCTCTATAACCGAAATAGTAGGGCATACTAGTTTTTATTATTATTAGAAAATGCTTCACATTTAGTGTATGTCATCGTGTTGCAAGTTACACCGCTGTTGCAAGTAACCCCGTTTGACGGTAATTAGTACTATTTTTTCATGTTCTCAAGTTGATCAAGTTGACACATTAAATATTCCGCCCATCGTGCTCTCTGCGCTCCACGCCTTCTTGTACCAACCGGATGGTTAGCAAACACCAACTTTGCAGGGTTGTTGTCTGGCATTCTTGCAACATGCCCTGCCCACCGTATCCTTCCGGCTTTGGCCACTTTCTGGATACTGGGTTCTATAAACGAGAATTTGAAAAAAAAACAGATTAATCCACCTAGTGGTGCTAGTGCCTTTCTCATCGAATATGTTCTCATGGTCTTTCCGTCGATATACGTAAGCCGAAGTGTTCCTAAATCCTGAGAATACCTTAATTAGAACAGCAAGAAGTTTATCAAACCTATTATCGAGCAGGGAAACTTTTTGATGGCTCATGTTCTGATGTTATGTGCAACGTATAGGCAGAGCTGAAAAATATCAGACCTCTCAGTTGACTGCTTGATCACCTCCACTATCACTGGAGGCCGAATAATATGAAAACGATGGTTACAAACTAAGATATTTTTTTCCACAATCACAGATCACTTTACAGTCTTCGACAAAGTTTTTTGCATGGGTTTGGTTCAATTTTACATTTAACCACTTCCGACGGGACACCCTGAACGGGTTCCGGGACAGTACCGATTGTCCCAAATATGGTTTCTTGCTAACTGTGAATCAGGTTTCGTATAAAGCTGCGAATTGATGTGTCGCATGCATGGGTTTTGTTCATTTTAACTTGTGACCAATTCCGCCAGGACACTCGGAACCCCAGAACCGGTTTCGAGATTACACAACTCCAACTAACATTAGTCTCTATTAATGTGATCTGAGGCTTTTTTTTTCTTGCAAACCGTTCATCAGGTTATCGAAAAAGTCACGATGTGATGTGTCACATGCTTGGTTCAATTTTATATTTGACCATTTTCGGAGGGACTCCCGAAACCGGTTCCCGACTACTACCGGTTGCCTCAAATGTGGTCTGAGACTATTTTCTTGCTGACCGTTCTTCGGGTTATAGAAAAAAACACTATTTAATGTGCCGCATGTATGGGTTTGGTTTGCTTTTATATTTGTCCACTTCCGACGGGACATACGGAACCGGTTCGGGAACATTACCGGTTCAGATATGGATCGAGACTATTTTCCTGCCAACCGTTCATAAGGTTTTCGAAAAAGCCGCTATTTGATGTGTCGCATGCATGAGTTTGGTTCACTTTTATATTTGCTCACTTCCGGCGGGACACCCGGGACCGGTTCCGGAACACTACCGGTTCAGATATGGTCCGAGATAATTTTCCCGCCAACCTCTTATCAGGTTTTCGAAAAAGCCGCTATTTAATGTGTCGCATGCATGGGTTTGGTTTGCTTTTATATTTGGCCACTTTCGACGGGACACACGGAACCGGTTCGGGAACATTACCGGTTCAGATATGGTCCGAGACTATTTCCCTGTCAACCTTTCATCAGGTTTTCGAAAAAGCCGCTATTTGATGTGTCGCATGCATGAGTTTGGTTCACTTTTATATTTGGCCACTTCCGGCGGGACACCCGGAACCGGTTTTGGAATACCACCGGTTCAGATATGGTCTGAGGCTATTTTTCTGATAACCGTTCATCAGGTTATCGAAAATGTCACGGTCTAATGTGTCGCATGCATGGGTTTGTAGTATTTTCATAGCTTACCCCTTCCTGGGGTACCGATCCGGAACACCTAAATGGCCATAACTCCGAAACGGCTGGACAGATCCGAACCATTTTCAATAGGAAACAATGGGACCAGATTCCGCGTCGAATGAACCATCTGTCGTTAAAATCGGTTGAGATTTAGTACATAAAAGTGATGTGAGTTTATTTTGTACACACACATACACACTAGACTGGGTCAACAAAGTCGATTTTTTGGAACAAAGCTTTTTCGATTCATTTTAGCGTGCAAAACAACTGTGCAAAATTTGAGAGCGATTGGTTGCGTCTCCGTATTCCGCATTGCAATTGAAATTTGTATGGAATTTAGTATGGGAAAACGTGATTTTTTGCATTTTTCTCATAAATTGAAATTTTTCGTCTAAACCGATCTAACTAATGACGTTAAAGTATAGCCTAGGATATGCCGAAAAACTTCGCCGAAGACCGCAAAGTGATCCGACACTTGTGAAAAAAGATATAATGTACAGATTGCCCAGTGGCCCTTTACATTTAACATGTAAAGGAATAATATCAATAATAAAATCTCAATTTTCGGCCTAAGTTACCAGGCGAATAACTTTTTTCACAAGCGTCGGATCACTTTGCGGTCTTCGGCAAAGTTTCTCGGCATATCCTAGGCTTTATTTCAACGTCATTAGTTACATGGTATTAGACAAAAGAATTCAACTTATGAGTAAAATGCAAAAAAGTGCGTTTTCCCATACTAACTTCCATACAAATTTCAATCGCAATGCGGAATACGGGGACGCAACCAATCGCTCCCAAATTTTGCACAGTTGTTTTGGACGCTAATATAGATTGAAATAGATTTGTTCCGGGTTGATACGGTCAAATTTAAAGTTTCTCCATACAACGTTGACCCACTCTAATACACACACACATACACACATACACACACACAGACATCATCTCAATTCGTCGAGCTGAGTTGATTGGTATATGTGATTCGACCTTCCGGGCCTTCTATCAAAAAGTCATTTTTGGAGTGAACATATAGCCTTTCCAGTACACTTAGTGTACGAGAAAGGCAAAAATATATGGAAAAAACTTTTCCTATTTTAACGCACCTCAACACATATAACTCTTTAATATTTCAGTTTTTTGCGTTAGGGGAATCTCTAAAAAAATGGGATTGCTTTCAAAAGCATATCCGATCAGTGGATAATATCAAATTCATAACAACAGAATCACATAGCCTGTTTTTATATCATAATTTGTTATTAATAACTCATCAAAGTATTACTCTTTTACAACATGTTTTGTTAGGCAATCTTATTTTGTTATGATCAAGTTATTGAGAGTTATCCACTAAATAACATTTCAATAATATACTTTGTTGTGGACCAAGTTTTGTTATTATTCCACTATTGAAAATGTACAAATATGTGATGAATATAACATAACAATACCACATCTTCAAATTAACTGCATGATTCATTGTTATTAAGTTGTTATTGAATCTTACAAAACATGTAATTAAATTGGTCCTTCAGAAACATTTATTTGTTATGATTTTTGTTATTTTACCGCTTATGACGAACAAGTTTATAATATAATAAGATATGTTAATAAAAGAAAAATGACTGATTTCATTATACAGCTAATATGCCAAAATAACATGTTTTATTATGTTGTTGATGTTCTCTTTTGCTCGGGTAGATATAACAAAAGTGATGTGGATTTTTTTTTAAATATTTCTTCTTCTCCTTTTTGGAAATATTATCTTTTTTTTCAAAACTGAAATAATTGCTTTGGCCTTTTCGAATAACCAATGTAAAGTTATTGCCGATATGAATTTTTGATTATTTTTGCGCTCTTACAAACATAAGAATAATAACCCTTATAAATTTTACAATTTTTGTACCTCCTTGTCGTCAATGCATTTTTTTGCGCGGTTGGAGGTTTGAAAAACCTCTGTGGGTGTAAATCTCAGCAAAGATTTTATTCAAAATTTCGCCCAAAAATTTCCTTACAAACTCCTCTAGATGTTTATTTCGAAATTTCTCCAGGGATTTCTGTAGAATATCCTTAAAGATTACTTCTGAAAATCTTTAGAGAATTAAAAAAAAAGAAATCGTTATTAAATTCCTCCAGAATTTCTTCTAGGAATTTCTGTAGAAATTTATCCAAGCATTCCTTCAGAATACCCCATAGAATTTCTATCACGGATTCTTTCAAGAAATTTTCTTTGGCTTTTGATCGGAATTTTTCTTCAGTGCTTGCTTCAGAGAGTACTTCAGAATTTTCCCAAAAAATATTTAAGAAAATCTTGCACGAATCGCTTCAGAAATTCATTCCTGATTTATTTTCAAAATTTTCTTCAGGAATTTCACAAGGGCTTCCCCGACGTTTCAACAAAACATAAATAAAGCAAATCTTGCTTGAAATGTTTTAAAAATACTTCCTTTCTGCAGAACAGATTTTTTTTCAGAAATTTTACAGAGAGCCTTCCAGTAAGTTTTACAGAGGTTTCTGGAGAAATTAGTTTAATGATTTCTCCTAGTGATTACCCATTTCAATTTCAGATAAAAATGTCGGTTGATATTGACACTTCGCAACACTGCTCATGAACATCATCAAGGGATGAGTAACCATACGAGTGATCTATTACTACAATAAAACCTAATCATATTTGCGTGGTTTCCTTTTAAATCAGCACCACAAAAGGAATAAATGCTCTCATTACGGTCACGTCATAGCTAATTAAATTCCCGTTTGACAACGATAATCCCACATTTTGTAAGAACCCACGCTTAGCGTGCGATAATCGCGCGTCACAGAGATGTTCCAATTCCATGCTTCAGGGATGAATGCGAGCGCACCCCCCTTCGACGGGCCATGAGGTATACGGTTTTCGACAGAACATAAATTTAATTGGTTTCCTGCTATTGTTCCCATGAGACACACGCACCCGGAAGCCCCGAAAACCGAGCCTCGTTGGCAACGTTCCCAAATTCCTACTGAAAGAAAACCGCAACATAGGTTGCTAAAGCTCGAAAGGGGAACGTCATGAAAACTGGTAGCCTCGGTGGGTGTAGGAGTAGGATGCAGCTTTCCACACGGTGCTCCACGGGATCCAATGTGGCTGTATTATTTGAAATTAATTAAGGCCTCCCTGCTGTTGGGAAGCATGGGGGCGACGTACTTTGCGTTGGCGCCACAGGAAATTCGCGTGTTACGCTATAATCCGATAACATGCAACAGCAGAAGCAGCAGCGCGCAGCCAGTGATGCAAAATTGTTAAGCCGTGTAATCGTGTTTTGGCAACGAATGTGTCGGTGTAAGCATGATTTTGAATTACAATTACCGGTTTGATCTAGGATTGGGCAACCGCTTACTGAAATCGATTCGAATTCCATCGGTTACCGGAATATGGTAGATCAAATTTCAAATTTAAATGACCTAGTGCGTTTCGCATGAAGTTGCAAAACGAGTGTACCTGATTTTCATTTCTTCATCGTGCATCACGACGGCATTGTTAGTAATGGAACCAGCTTGTTTTCCGGCTCACAGTATGAGTGATGTAACCGAAAGGTCCAACGGTTACCGAAAAATGTGCTGTGGTTTCAAAACATAACAACAGAGTTAAATCAAGACCTAGATCAAGACAATATTTAGCTTCTACGCATATTGCACAAACCAGTATGCTGACAACGGATTTGGGAGCGCCGTGTGAAGAGGGAGGTGCCCAATGTTTGTTTTGCATTCCTTATTTATATATGAACCTTCTTATCGTGAACTTGGCTGAGTTTTGCACAGTCTACAATAGGATATGGTAAAATATGATATCTGACTAACGATTTTCTTTAGAATAAATACATTTTTTGCTTAAAAACAAAATTTTCTTATTTCCCGGGATCCCGGGAAATCCCGGGAAATTAATATGTTTTTCCCGTTTCCCGGGAAGCTAAATCCCTAGTGGGAAGCCCTAGTTGGAAAATATTAGAAAAGTAATAACGATTTGTCCACGCGAATTTTCCATTAACCATAGTATATATTCCACCAGCAGAATATGTTTAAAGGTGAATGGACAATTGTCTTAAACCGGTTTTTTGAATGAAACAATTTGGCTCCAACCTTTCATAATGGCGTAACTACTTCTTGAAACAACAGCTTCTTTAAAAAAGGCAAATCGTGTTTCATACCTCCAATAGTAACCGTCACCATTGAGACGGGCTTGGTGGTCTAGTGGCTACCACTTCTGATTCGTATGAAGAAGGTCCTGAGTTCAATCCCTGGCCGTTCCTTTCCTCTTACATTGTATCTTTCTATATACTTTCTCCCTCCTTCCTACACATACAAATCATGTATATTCACATATTTATAGCCATCGCTACAGAAACAGTTCGGAAAATCTTTCTTCTTCCTTCCTTAAAATTTTCACAGCACAGTGTCAATCTATCATATAACGTCTACGAGTTATGCAATCAAGCAAATTGTGTCGCATTATCTTCAGAGTAATAAACACACTAATCTTTTGCCTTACGCCCGGCATCCACGCACCAATGTGTGAACCCTTTGCCAACCATATCCCACCAACACTCCGACATCCGCATGAATTTGTGTAGACGCAGAGGTACATTCGGTCTGCTGTGGATACAAACGATTGCAATCATCACTTCCTTCTCCTTCCCCATATTGAACTACAACTTGACGTGGCACGCGCCATTGTGGCTTAAAAATAGAAGATCGCCAACAGTCAAATGAAGATGCCTGCTAGTCCCCGGCAGTTATCATATTGGCTCCTTGTGTGAGTGTAGCTGGTCTGGCGATACTGAAGTAGCATCCACGGGCGGTCAATCAAGCTCAAGCTCAAGCTCAATTATGTACCACAGTGTCAATTACAATTATGTATATACACTCCCGATCAAAAGTTTGGAGTCACCCCCTCAAAAACATGTCATTTTTTTAGGCCCGTATCTCCGCCAATTTGCGTCTGATATCAAAACCCTAGGTTTCATTCAAAAGATAATAAGTCAAAGTAACTTTGAACATGCTTTAGGTGAAACTTTTTCAAAAATATTTGTATGTAAACTTAACCCAAAGTTGCCAAATTTTCTAAAAAACGAATTTAAACTTACGGCAGTGTCGCTGGAAATTGGGTCGACCAAATTTTAAGATGAGAGCGGTAATACAACCTATTTTCTATTAGCTTTTGACTGCTTTTTACAGAACTTAGTTAAAAAATCTAGAAAAAAAAAGTAATTGAGCAAATTAGCTCTTGATGTCATCGACTAAAAGTTTGGGGTCACCCCTCAAAATGGTGTATCGGCCAAATGTTTGGGGTCACCATCGTAAAACATGGAAAAGTGATTTGTTAATATCTTCGTCATCTCTAGTTCAATTTCAATTCTTTTTTGCTCATTTCAATGATAATTAATCAAATTTACGTATGATGTTTTTAATTTAACGTATTCAACGATTTTTATATATAAAAATGTTACAGCCATTGCACAATTATGGGTCACTCTGTCACAATTATTAGTCAGTCATTTCACCATGCTATTTAAAGGTAATTGACCCATAATTGTGGGTGACCCATGATTGTGCTATGACTGTATGTAAAGTTAACACATTTCACCAAGTTTCAAAAATGAGGCAATTTTACGTTTTTTAAGTTTTGGTATGTTAATTTTAACAAATATGTGTGGTTCAATGTTTATGCAGTAAGTACCATTCATTATGTTTCAAATAAGCCAACAAGAATTAAAATTGAATGATAGATGACAAAGATATCAACAAATCACTTTTCCATGATTTACAATAATGACCCCAAACTTTGGCCGATACACATTTTGAGGGGTGACTTCAATTACTTTTTTTTCTAGATTTTTTAGCTAAGTTCGGTAAAAGGCAGTCGAAGGCTAATAGAAAATAGGTTATATTACCACTCTCATCTTAAAATTTGGTCGACCCAATTTCCAGCGACACTGCCGTAAGTTTATTTGCATTTTTTAGAAATTTTGGCAATTTTAGCTTAAGCTTACACACACAAATTTTCGAAAAATTTTCATATAAATCATGTCCAAAGTTACTTTGACCTATTATTTTTTGAATGATACCTGGGGTTTTGAAATCAGGGGCAAATTAATGGAGATATGGGCCTGAAAAAATGACATGTTTTTGAGGGGGTGACCCCGAACTTTTGATCGGGAGTGTAAGTGTCAAGCTCAGTGTGTAAAACGTCTACTGATGTCGTTCATGAAATCTTAATTTGAGAAATCAAAATACATATATGTATTCGACGAAAATCGATTTATTAACTTTCATTAAACTTTTATCAAAGGAGAGACACAAATAGGGTAGATTTGTTTATTAAATTTACATTCAACTTCTTCCAACTCTCTCGTGGACGCGACAAAGTTCGAAAAGCAACCGACCTTTACATATCCAAATATGAATGTCATAGACGCGGTTCCAGTCTATGACTATAGCCTTTCTACTGACTAGTGGCTTAGCCCTCTCGCCTTTTTTCATTTTTCCTACTTCACACACATTCAGAAACTTGCTACATAGCTTTCATTTTCCAACATATTCAGCTGAGTTGAGCTCACATTTCTGCGGTTCCCTTGCTACCGAGCAATTTCGACGTGAATTTTATCTCTCTCGAGACTCCCGGTGGTGGAAAGGTGAATATGCTGTTCCAAGTGTGCAAGTATTAAATAAAGTTCTCTGCACATAATCTACCATCCCAGGCCACGGCATTGGCAAAAATCCTTTTTTTTTCTTCATGACGCAAAAATTTCACTTGGGAAAATGAAAATTGAGCACTCTGATAAATTGCAATCTGCTTCCTGTGCGCAAGCCGTTCAGCATTTTCTTCCTACCCCAACAGATTGGGGGCTGACTCTTTGATGCTATCCGATTATGATGGAAATTAATGATGCAACCATCCTGGATTTGGGTTTTATTTCCCAGTTTTCCCGAACATATTACATTCTGAATAGATGAAGGATTACACCCGTCCCACCACGACGAGATTTAAAATCATGCTAGCACTAATTGCAGCAGCGCATCGCTACTTGGGTGGTGAAAATGGATGTGATTCCAATTACGTGTGCGACGGGCTTTGCTGTTGTCATGAAACTAGTGCCCCTACTGGTACCCAGGGACCGCCGCCACCGAGGATCGCTGTGAATATCCCCGACGTTCATTCCGATGTGAACTCAAGACAAACAACTAATTAATAATTCATACGGAGCCAAGCAACGGCGATGCCAATATCTGGTGCAATACAACTAATTAAAAGCAATGCAGCAGCAGCCAACCAGCTAGAGCTAGAGCGCTTCATATGGGTTGCATATCGTGAATTGCTTGCGAACTTCCATGGCGAGTGCAGCATAACTAGGTATCTAGCTACTGTTTGCAAGATTTGATGGCAAACAGGGATGTGCTGCGCCGGGACAATGCGGTGAAATCAACGGAGAATGGATGTGAAATTTATTGGAGAGCAGTCAACTACGCTATAAATTGAAATCATTTTTAAAACACTGGGTATTTGTAGATTCAACCTTTTCATAAAAAAGTTGATTAAAAATCATTTAGATATTATTGAAGAGCTGGTGGTAAAATCTGTCAGATGGCTGTAAAATGAAAAATTTTAAGGCTGTTAAATCATGCAATGAGAATCTTCTTGGTAATTGGAGAGGAAATCCGGAGTCTCAAAAAAAAAAACACTTGAATCTATGAATAATTTTCCAAAATTCTGTGAATTTTTAAAATTTTGGTATATGAAATTATACAATATAGATACATATATTGAGTACTCAGACAACCAAAAGTCGCACAAGGATGACTACATCGTATAAAGTACCATTTTAAGTTACTATCGCATATATGTACGGCGGAGGAACAGTTTTCATCGAATATGATGTTATTTTTTATTATATTTTATTTTTTAGGGCCCATATAGCCGAGGCGGTAAACGCACGGGTATTCAGCATGACCATGCTGAGGGTGACGGGTTCGATTCCCGGTCGGTCCAGGATCTTTTCGTAAAGGAAATTTCCTTGACTTCCTTGGGCATATAGTATCTTCGTGCCTGCCACACGATATACGCATGCAAAATGGTCATTGGCAGAGGAAGCTCTCAGTTAATAACTGTGGAAGTGCTCATAGAACACTAAGCTGAGAAGCAGGCTTTGTCCCAATGAGGACGTTACGCCAAGAAGAGAGAGAGATGTTATTTTTTGGACTTATTCCGGTGTATCTGGTAATGTCACGTAAAATACAAATCTACTTTTATAAGGTAAGGATACATCGTAGTGAACAATATTCTGATATTCATATTGTATTGCGATGAACGAACGCATTCGCGAAAGTGTGCGAACGAATTCGCAAAGTGTCAACTGAATTCTCATAATTGCGTACTGCGATGATTATGCGACTTCACCTAGTACTTACATATTATGCATTGCACAGTGGGAAAAAATATGTATAAAACGCGAAAAATTGAATTTCTCAGCTCGGAGTGGATGGATTCGAATGAATTTTTGACACAAACTGTCAAAATCTCAAAAGTTTCAGATAAGGAGGGTGTCATTCGCCGCACGATGCTGAAATCTGTGTATTGAGCTCGTTTTACCCCGTTCTCTTTTTCTCACATATTTTTGAGAAAATCCTCATCTCTTCCCGCCTGGCGTTCAAAATAAATGCCTTGTTTAACTCGTACTTGTGTAAAAACTTCCACAGTATCGGCAATTTGACATAGGATTGGTCCTCTGTCGTGCAAAATAAAATTGCGTAAACGAAGTCGTGTAAAAACAGGATTCAGTGTACTCGAGAAAGGGTGCATACAAACTCGCATAAGTTAGAATCGTTTACATGAACGTAATGCGATTTGAGATGTGAAAACAAAGAAAGAGGTGCTGTTGGACTACGGATTCGGTGCCAAAAAGCTACAAGAAAGTGCGTACCCATCATTATCGTTATTAAAACTCATAAGTTTCGTTTTGTGGTTCTGATAATCATGAATGAATGATGCCTTAGAGGGATAGTGGAAACAGTGCGTTATGTCGGTTTTATCTCCATTTATACTGTTGCACACGCACCGCGCAGGTAAACCAAGTACATTCTAACAAACACTGAGGTAAGTTAGAATGTCATAATTATTAATTGGCTTGTTTCACAATTGTTCCTATTTGGTGTTATACGTGAGGCTCGATAATCCAAAGATAAATCAACACCGAGGTGACAATAATTGTTTTTGAAAATTACTACGTCGCATAAGATGCTGCATAACGTTGCAATAGTGCACACCACACATCGCATAAGATATCTCTAACAGTTGCATGGCGTTTTTATTGTCCCGCAAATGCACGTATATCGCATCCACTTTTGCACGCAAAAGGTATTTTCTTTGCATCTTCTGCATAGAAGTACGTATAACACGATAATAAATTTCAATATACGTACAAATTATTTGCCTGGGTGAAGAAAAGATATTCGGATATTAAAAGTTTTGGCCTTTAAATCTAAGATGGAAACGGCAATGTCGATATTCAGACATGGCGTTGGAGATTCGTAGAAAATTCTGAATTCTCAAAGGAATCCCTGAAAGAATACTTGAATAAATTCCGGGATGCAGTCCCTGACGGAAATCCCGAATAAATCCTTAGATATTTTTCGATATTTGTTAGTTTTTTATTATGGAATTCCAAAAATTGTACAATTCGGCTAAACGAATGTCTAGGCAAAAAATGACATTTGAAAGGTTTTTACCATCGCTTTTGTTTCAGTGTATATGTAAGTGTGATGTATCATATTTTTATAAAACAGTGCTAGATATGCTATCACTTTTTTATCATAAAATCTTTTATATGAGATTCCTGACACTTTTTTGATTTTTTTTTGCCTCGGCTAAACGAATGTCTATCACAGTATTGTTTGATTCTTTCAGTTAAAATCTTTGCAAGACCTTAAGAAGAATTCAGGAGCAGTTCAGGAGGTTGAAAAAGATCCTCAAGGCAATGAATAATTAATTATGAGCTGATTTATGGCTTTATTATTTAAATATTTTCCTACGATCGTTGCTGGTTACACCTTTTTCAAATTTTATTACGAAAGTTTTTTCATAACTATTTTACATAACTGCCAATGTTTTTCATTAATTTTAATTAGGATTTCTGTCAAACTCACCAACAAGAGAAAGATTTTTTTGAAAACCACATGCGAATTCCTGTTATGATTATTGAAAAGTTTCTAATGATAATATCAATTTATCTCTAAAGTAATTGTTGTCCGAGATTTCCAGAGAATCATATGATGAATTACAAGATAATTGCAGTTTATCGACCGTATGAGGCTTAATATTTGAAATTTTTATGGCTTTATTGGTCATTGTCTACTCACAAAGCAAGGGAGTGGATATATATTTTTTTTTATCTGTATTAACGAGATTGTTAGCCCTAGGCTAGTTCATCTCGGGACCCACGCTTTACTTCCCTTCCGAAGGAAGAACTCACATTTTGCGAATTTGTCGGGAGTGGGATTCGATCCCAGGTCCTCGGCGTGATAGTCAAGTGTTCTAACCATCACACCAGGTCCTCTCCAAAGGGAGTGGATATTTAAAGTAGGTAATGAAATGAAAGATTGGATAGTATGAATTTGCTAGAGTGTGAAGAAGTGTGAAATTGTTTTTATTTAGAAGCTGAAAATTAGGCGTGAAGACCATAAAAATTTCAAATATAACATGTGATGAACTTGACAATGGTCGGATGAGTAGATGGGGGAGAATCGACTGTACTCTGTGCAACTCGGATTTTGACGGCTACGCAGTCTTGTTAAATCAAAACGACCTTTCGACACTTTGGATGGTGTCTTAGTGTCGAAACGTCGGGTTATATAAAAACTCGTTTTGGTTTAACAAGACTGCGTAGCCGTCGAAATCCAAGTTCTGATGAGTATTTTTGTAAATTGTGTACTAAAAGAATTACTGAGAAAATTGTCTTTTTAATTGTGACGAGCTCCTTGGTAGATTTTACCATCATTGAGGAAACTGATTGTATGAAGAAGATACATAACATATTTTTTGGAAGAGTTCAATCTCTTGAATTGCAAGCCCATTATTTAAAGTGTTGCGGGGCACGATCTAAAGGCTCCTGCCTTAAGAAATTTCAAAAGGAATTCTTGGAGATACCTTCAGAAGAACTTTCGAAGGATTCACTGTAAATTTTTTAATACATGGTAAAACTTTTGAAGAAATATGTTGCAGAAGTTTCAGAAAAAGTGCCAAAAATTAGGAAGAATTTCTAAAAGAATCTCTGAAGGAACATCTGATGTAATTTTTAGAAAAATCCCTGTAGAAATCTCAGAAAGTACTTTTGATTCTGAGTAAATACCAGAAAACTACTGGAAGAAATCCCAGAAAAAAATTCTGGAGAACTTCTCAAAAAAAAAACTAAAGTAGCTCCACAGGAAACGCTTGTTGCCATTCCTAGAAAAGCATATTAGGAAATTTTCAGGAAAACTCTTGGAGAAATCCATTATTAATTTGCTTGCAGGAGATTCTGAAAGTATTTCTGGAGCAATCTCTTTTAAGAATTTATGTGGAAGCGTTCAGATAAGCTTCTTCAAAGATGCTTAGAAAACTCATGAGATGAGAAAATGGAATTTCCAAAAGAATGATCACGTGGTTTATGGACAGCCCCTGAAGGCATTTCTGTATTAACTTCTGCGTAATCTCTGGAGAAATAGGAATCTTTGAGTAAACACTTAAACAAATTAATGGACGAATTCCGTAACAATTATCTGAAAGAATCTTGAGAGCCCGGAGTTCCGGGAAATTTGCAAAGGAATCCCAAGAAGCATTTATGAAGAAAATTCTAGAAGTATTTCTGAAGCAATGGTAAATGTTCTAATGGAACTTTAAAAAGGAATCCATTGGAAACTTTTCAAAAGAAATTCCTGAAGGGATCTAAAAGAATCTTTTCAGTAATTTCGAAAGAAATCCATGAATGGATTTTTTAGAAAAATTGCCGAAGGCTTGCCTATTCTTTTTCTTCTTTTTGGCTCGACGTTCGCATTGGAACTTGGCCTGCCTCTCTTCAACTTAGTGTTCTTAGAGCACTTCCACAGTTATTAATTGAAGGGCTTCTTTGCCTGCCATTGCATGAATTTGTACATTGTGTGGCAAGTACAATGATACACTATGCCCAGGGAGTCGAGAAAATTTTCCCGACCGGAACGGGAATCGAACCCGCCGTCTCCGGATTGGCGATCCATAGCCTTAACCACTAGGCTAACTGGAGACCCCCAAGGCTTGCCTATACAAATTCTGAAATATTCCCCGGATTTTTTTTTTGAATTACTCAAGAAATTCTTGAAGATTTTTGCAGGAGTTCGTGAATTCAAATGAATCTTTGTAAGTTTTTTTTTTTTCAAGAACCCGTGGAGAAATTTCTGTGGGAGTTCCTAAGGTAATCTTAAAAAAATCTGAACAAATCTGGAAACAAATTTCTGAAAGAACTTTGAAATATTTTTTTTTTTAAATTTTGTGTCACTGAGGTAAATTCTTAAAGGAACTCTTTTGATTATTTTCGATATTACTTCATGGTTTGCTTTAAAAAATCTTACAGGTATTTCTTTCAGAATGTCTCCAAACAATGGATTCCTTTTGAATAATCTATTAGAACAATTTTTCAAAGTTTTCTTCAGAAACTCCTCTAGAATTTTCTTAGGAAAATCACCCAGGGAATCCATTAGAAAACGGACGGCCAAATGCCAATAAAAAATAATAATCATAATGTCTTTCGGTAATCAAACCTAGAAAATAATATTGTTATGTTTTCGGTTTGTCTTTCTAATCGGGTGGTGAGACATAAGTATTGTTTCCCATGACTCTCCACATTCCCCTAAAGATTCCCAGCAAAAATTTCCCACAGTCAAACAGCCGATCCGTTTTTCATAAAAACTTCCCCTAGGGACGTTCCGCGAGTCGCACCTATCCAAAGCATAGCTCGTTCAATTAGAATCAATTAATTTGTTCAATTTATGTACAGCAAAGTGGACATCGATACGTCTTACGATTTCAATAAAGATACTGATTGCAAACCGCCCAGCAAAACAAAAAACGAATAAAAAACAAGCGACCGCGCATCTGGTGGCACCCCAAGAGGAAACAGCATTAATTAATGCAGTCGATCACCGTCGTCGGCCGTCGAAGAAGGGACAGAGCGCCATGCCCGGTCTGCTGCAGTAGGTGCCACCACAAACTGCAACCAGTTGCACACCACGAGGTGAAAATGAACGCCATCAATAGCCGAAGGCATTTTCTCTGCGCAAAGGGCCGCGGTTTTTTGAAATGTGTTCCTGGAACGGAGTGTTAATTTATATTTATAACTGTTGATAAATTCTCTCTTTTCCATTGAACTGATGAAAGATTAATCGGACTTGGTCGGGCGATTGAATGCTTAATTAGTGAAACGTGAACGCGCCTTATGGACAGGACAAGTACGCGAATAGTTGCGGTCCGAGAGGGCAGAATCAACTGCCAAATACAGAACCGGGCAACCGTTACTAATTGTCCAAGTAGAGCGAATGAATCAATTGAATGCGATATGATTAATTAGTGACGGCTCGCTATGATACGGTAATTGGTAAATATGTCCGGGAGATTTTCCACCAGGGTGATCTTGCGGTTTATGATTGATTGTTTGTGGGAGAACAACCGTATTGATTGAAGAGTGGAAAAACTGATCTTTGGTAAATTCTCAGTACATCAATCAAATGAACCACAGAATCTTTGTTTTAAGGAAACCTTAATACAGTCGTTTATTTGTGGTTTTTCAAAGGTTGTTTAGCTTGCAAGCTCGAAAATGTGAAACATCTTCCAAAATCCGATACACCAAGCTCGCATTTTCCAAGCGAAACAAACTTCCATCTCAACTGTCGGTTACACGTGCCACCATTATCAGCCAGCTGAACAATTTCGGAGAAATACACGCTAACGCCGCTCAGCACAAAAGTGCATAATTTTCAGACTACACCTAAAATGTGTAACCCTTGCACATTCACAAAATCAGCTCCTGTGTCCGCAAAATCGTTAAATTCGCAAAAAAATTTTGTACAGCAATCTAGCTAGGTTTACTAGTGACCTTGGAAAACAAAAAAAAATCGACATTTCGCATCTAGACGAGTGTACGAGCTGTTTTTGAAAATGTGTAACTGTAACACATTTTTGTGTGGTCTGGAAATTATGCACTTATGAGTAGGGCTTACACATTTTAGTGCTGAACGGTTTTACTGTGTAACAAATGCATTTCCAGCGTTATTTTCTGATTTTTTTCTTTCCTCTGCAACGCTGACCTACAGACACTGATTGACATAGTCCGAATTGATCCCATTTCCGGACGGCTCCCAGGGATTGGCAAAAATCGATAATAATCGAGCTTTTCCTCCCGTCCCGAGCGATTGTAGTTTTTATTTCAATCTCATCAAAATCAATCGAGCAGCAGTAATCTTCTCGTGCCAGGCAAGCCAAGCCAGAGCCATGGCAAAAGTGCATCCAATTTCACATTACTCCGATCATCGCGCGCTGGGTTCGGTCTCGACGGTGCGGTGGGTTGGTATTGTGCGGTGGTTGTTGCTGTATCGAGCTTCACAGTGTGTATTGGATGGAATGTAGGATCAGGATAGCTGTAGGGTAATTGGGGGTAATTTGGGCCACTTATGGAGGATTTTCCATTTTCGTTGTCACACGTCTCTGACGTTTAGGAGATCCTTGTGAATACTTTACACTAAGTGGTACATTCATGTCGATATGTTTATCAAATTTCACGATATATTATAATGTAACTTGAAAATGGCTTTTTAAGTCTCGACAAAATTTAAATACTGCTATCTAATTTCGTCCAACGTTTCGGTCGCATATAGGACCTTCATCCGGGACTCAATTATCACAGATTCTTCATCCAATGTGTTCTGTTGAACAAAGCTTGTCCATCGGAATGAATTTTCCCTCACAGCAGTTAACGGTTGGAATTCGGTAACTGTGGAAAACCCCTTCCGGAATTTTACAGCACTGGAATTTGACACATCGCGCTTGATCGATCACCGGAAACGGAAAGCAATGGTGATCGATCAAGCGCGAGTGGAAACAACGAGGTGGGTGTTGAACTGCGGTTCACAGGAGTTTCCTCTAGTAAACCGAGTATCCATAGGCGGTAAGTGCAAGAAAGTGCTTCCCCAAGCAACCAAAAGTTCGGATAAAAGAGCATATTTGAACTTGATCAGCTATTCGAAGGAAGATAAATAGCGTTCCATACAGCTCACTTTTTAAGTAATTAACCGAACTTGAGTTCATAAAAAGTATACTTGTGCTACTGAAAGGATCGCTATTCAGCTTAAAATTAAGCTTTGATAAAATGAAAAAAAAGGCGTTAGTCCTCAAAAATAATTTATTATCAGGAAGCATTAGTATAGGTGGAATGCAGATTGACTAATGCTTTGAAATACTTTTTTGATGTTTTTTACTTACTGAGTCTTGAACTCGGGTTCTCCTCGTTGAAAGCCGACACCTAACCACTACTCCATGTTTGCTTTGTTAGGCACTGTGGGATTTTACTCAATGTGTTGATATAATCTATTAGTGCTCTATCAGGTTCGCGTGTGAACTTGGAATACTGTTTGAAGCCGAAAGTTCGAAAGAAGTTTACGTGAAACTTCTTGTGAACTTACACAGTTTGACATTTTTAGTATGTTGTGGTTCGCAGTTTAGGCAAGTGCAAAGCAATAAATTAGTGCCAGTGTATCGAATCTTTCAAAAAAGATTATAAGTTTCCAGTGACCACGATCGCGTCGTTTACCGGTACGCTGATGCGACAACTGGGATGGGGTAGAAAACATCCAGCAAAACTGGAAGACTTTTACCCCAGCAAAAAAAAAAAACTCTGGCGGAACACTGGGTGGAGCAGTTGTTCGCTGCGGGGTAGCCTTTAAGCCACACAATACGGATTCTCTGCGTGGATTACGCGAGTACGTTTAAATTTAATAGTGAAACAAGGTGTGCTTGTGAAATTAGCACAAGTTGTGGCTGCTGAACTCGATTTCCGAGTGATTTGATTGAAAGCGAACCTCTCCCGAGCTCCGCTATCTCCGAAGTTAAAGTGAAGTTCACTTTTGGCACGGTTAATATGCATTCGAACTTTGAGTAGTAAGTTCAAAACAAGTTCAGAACGGAACAATTCAAGTTGTTGTTATATGTCCATTTGAACTATATTTGAACTTTAGAGGCACGAGAAAGTTCAACATGAGTTCGGTTAAAGTTTGATTGAAATCTGCTCTAAAGTACAAAGTAAATTCTTTCTGAACCTCTTTTCGACTTCAATGTCGTTTTGAAGTGAAGTCAAAAGCTTTTACACGTACGTTCAAGTTCATACACAATACATGAATAACTTTTTGAAGAATCAAGTTCAACGAAACCGGAAATGAACCAAACTTGAACTTCTGAGTTCGTTCTTCAAGTGGAATCCGAACTTTTGGTTGCTTGGGTCTTGTTTGAGATGAATGTGTAGTTGGGCAACATCAAAGAGAACTTCTAGCGCTGCCGTGGGGGTTGAAGAGAACGCTCCAGACATCGCCATTAAGGCGAAACTGGAAGCATTTCCTCATTTTTTGGTTTTTGATTTTTTATTAAATAACGAAGCAATATTTTCAAAATCAGTTTTCGTGCACATGTAGAGTATGGATCAGGGTATCTTCTGATTTTTTTACGCGGTAGAAAATGTTTTTCGTTTTTGCAGAAACCATTTTTGAACGAAATTTCACTAAAAAATGGTTTCTGCGAAAACGAAAAACATTTTCTACCTCGTAAAAAATTCAGAAGATACCCCGATCCATACTCTACATGTGTACGAAGACCGATTTTGAAAATATTACTTCGTTATTTAATAAAAAATCGAAAACCAAAAAAATGAGGTAATGCTTCCAGTTTCGCCTTAAGCACATCCTTTGGAGATGGCCTAATTTTGATTGGATCATTCTCACTTCGCCCCTCTGCCACCACACAAGACATCCATAGGCCATTGTGTGTAGAACAACAGTTTGTGTATCAGGCTCGTGTACAGAAAAAGAGACAAGGAAGCGGTTTTTCTCAATTTTGGCAAAGGGTGGAGGGACGCCTAGTGTATAGAACATCGGTAATGGGAGGGCGGGTTTAACACCCAAAACCCTCCATTGTGCACGGGCTTGGTGTGTATCCATTTTTTATACTTGAGTTTAAGACCGCAAACTTTACCAAGTTCACCGGGATTACCTGAAGGCAATACAAGCTTTTTTGATTCTGAACTCAGTATTAGATGTCCAAGAAGGCTTTGAATCAAAAATGACTCCAACGTAATTTACCAGATCAATCACAACCGAACGCATTTACGGTTCCGAACAGCTTCGCCTTTCCGTGAAAAGAATAATAGATGTTCTCAGATTTACCGAAAGGCCCTACTGACGATACCAACCCTCAATACTCTTAGGGTAGCGCTTTACATCAGGTCGAAAAGGGTGATTATGCATATACCGACTAACAATATAAGGTAGTCATCGGTAAAACCATAAATTGTAAAACCTGTAATATTGAGTTCAAGCTTGCTATTTGATGAAAACATTCCCAAAATGATGCGATTTGCTTTCGACAACGAATACGTTTTCACCCATCCTCGCTTTATTCAATCAACCTCCCATACGAGTAGCACACGAACGGACTCAACACTGATCAGCATAGTTGGCTCTTCCTTTTCGCCGTTGAGCCGTTGCGTTCTAGCCAAGCATCTCTTTTCATCGCTTTCGATGCTTTTCGACAGCTTATCGCGAGCATCGTTGGCTGGAAGCTTTATTAGTATGGTATCGGTACATGCGAATGTTGCTTCTGTGTGCGTGTCGAGCGTTCGTGCCGTAGCTTCGCAAACCAACCTATTCGGTATGATTCGGCTGTTCGGGCGAGCGTGTGGCGGCACAGTCAGATGTGTGCAAAATCGTTTGTGATTTACATCATGTTCGTTTTTCCACCTCTTTGCTGCTGGTCATCGCTGATCAGTGCACAGTTCAATCGCACGCGATAAATATACAGTTGATGAGTTGTGATGAGCACTAGTGAGGTGATAATTTGCATCATTGATTGAGTTGCCTCAATAGCGTTTCTGATGTTTTGTGGCTTCTCAGTCGTGACAAAATCAAAGCGCTATTATTTTATTTTGTACCGTTTCGGTCCGTTTGGGACCTTCTTCAGGGACTCAATAGTAACAGTGTTCTCGTCCAGTGTGGTTTGACAGAACCTGTAACTGTCAGGGACTCAATAGTCACAGTGTAACGGACAGTTACAGGTTCTGCCGAACCACACTGGACGAGAGCACTGTAACTATTGTGTCTCTGAAAAAGTTCCAAAACGGACCAAAAGTCGGACAAAATAAAATAACTGCGTTTTGATTTTGTCAAGACTAAGAAACCACAAAACATCAGTTCCCAACTACAGTCGAGCACACCATCAATAGCGTATCTGCTACTAGATTCCACAAAAACGGTGATAAGACTCCCCCTTGGAGGCTTACACAAACACTCCTTTACCCAAGCCATTCCCTAATTGCTGCTTGCCGCAATGGCGAGATATCGATTTTTAAGCATTTGGTAAATTCAATTGGAGTGGAGTGGACCTGGTGTGATGGTTAGAACACTTGACTATCACGCCGAGGACCTGGGATCGAATCCCACTCCCGACAAACTCACAAAATGTGAGTTCTTCCTTCGGAAGGGAAGTAAAGCGTGGGTCCCGAGATGAACTAGCCTAGGGCTAAAAATCTCGTTAATACAGATATAAAAAAAAAATCAATTGGAAATGCACGTTGTCAAAGGCACCCTCAAAATACCCTAGCAGGATTGCTTTTGAGCGAATGCCTCCTCGATATCTAAAAAAAATCATGCATAAAAGAGTCGCAGTTGACTTACTAGATTGGTAGGCATGAAAAGGCACGTTGGCCAGATGAGCATCACGGATGTGATGATCCACAATGCGCTCTAAGCATTTCAGAAGAAAAGAGATCAATGTGATGGGTCTGAAACTCTTCAATGGCGCATGACGCATGACCCACTTTCGGAATAAACTTCACAGTAACATCCCGCCAAAATTTGGGAACATACCCTGTTTGCAGTTTACAAGTAGTTATTTTCTAAACATTTTGAAATGGTCAAATCACTTCTGAAGCAAAATAGGAAACTCCCATCTGCTCCAGGAGATTTGAAAGAAGCAAAGCTAAGATACTCCGAGCCGAAGCCAAAGAACCATAACCATTTCGCAAGGGTTTTGTTCAACCGACTGACTTCACTCAAACTGGAAACATTTGTACAAACAGCAGATCGAAGCGCTTTTTGGTAGGCCTTGCGAGCCGACATTGAAATCTCCGATCCAGTCGAACGCTGTCTGTTTCAACTCTTTCTACATTGTTTCCCGAGCTTCGCCAGATCAGAGTTCCATCAAGAGGTTGCTCTTGTGGGCTTCACAGATCACGGAGGGCAAACTTCTTCGAAAGCTTCCATGATGCAGGCCACTGTAGTATCAACGGCATTATCTAAATCACTTGGAGTGTCAATTGATGGTCAGTTTTCATGAAATTTGGCCGCAACTAAATCAGCAAATAGATCCCAGTTGGTTGGTCGGGGATTTCTGAAACGCAAAGTTTGCGAAGTAACATTCAAATGTTGTAGCGATGGTCAAATAAAGATTCTTCATCTGACACATGCTAATTGGCCAATTCGTGATTAGTTCTGCTAGAGCAAAACGTTACGCCTAACACTTTCTCTCTAGCTAATAGCATGAAGGTTAGGCGGTTGCATATGTTGAGTCATCCTTGATCTGTACTACTTAAGCATTAGCGTCACTGTCAACAATTAGCGGTAGGCCTTTAGAAATACAGTATGCGATAACTTACTTGAAAGCATCCGTTGCACGGCTTATGTGGGGATCGACCCACTAAAAAAATCATTCTCTCTCTTCCTTACCTTCGTGGTACGCCCGTTAGGGATGACTTCGAGAAGAGGGACCGTAAATGAGTACACTCTAAAGCGTTCCACCAGCTACCGCCTTAAGTTATTCACTCTCCCCTGGAGGCTCGGGTCTAGGCTAGTACTTAGACTACCCGTGTACTCAAGCTCCTGGATGGGGAAGAGGGGCCAACTCAATTTACCATTTTGCATAAGTCTGCAAAGATTGATCATTGCCGTTCTTTCATGCTGAAGATTGAACTGAGCTAATCTAACCTAACCTAACCTAGCATCACGAAAAAGAACGGCAGCAATAAAACCAGATCATTATCGAATGGAAAACGCCAAAGGTGAGGATACACAGAATATACTGTGCAAATCGCATAATTCGAAACCATGCAGGTAAAAATTTAAACTTATCAATTACATCTTGATAATCACGCCCTTATTCAGCCTGAACTGTGAGACTAAAGAAAGGCAGCTGATGGTCTCGGAGAAACATAAGGTCCACTGCGCTATTGCTCCGGTTAGTATAGTAAGGGCAAAATACTATGGAGGGTGCCCTGGTACTCCACAGGTTCCGTTTGTCCGTGGTGCTGTTCTTAGCTAACTTAGTAAATAAGCTTCTTGAAGTAACCGCTAAAGACGCTAAGTACATTGCTGTCTAGGATGATCGGAAAAAAAGTCAATATTGATGATCATTTTCATGCGGGCTCGAGAAGCCGACTAATTTGGGTGCTTGCGAATATACAATACGTGCAAAGTTGGTACCACTAAATCTCCGTGGCCATGGGCATTCTCCACAGGTCATGTCACAGACATTCGTAAAAGGCATCCTTCACGTCATCGCACAGTGGTTCCGCCATAGGTCATTAATCCAAAAATTTGACCTCAATGAAACTGTGATATCATTGCGGAAACATCAAGTATAATGCTTTAATAACTAGGGACAATCATTACTTTTATCAAATGTATGCCGGAACTTTTTCGCAGAGCTCATGAAAGTAAATGTTCTTGAGTATATATTTTATTTAAATTTTTCTTATTTCAGTCCTAAGCATTTATCACTCTATTAAAAAAATCTCATCCATTCGACATGTATTTGGTTGATTGTGTTCGATTCTTACCTAGTTGAAATCGATGTTTATCATAAATTTAGATGTCGTTCTTCATCATTTTATTTGTATAAGTGTGACTGAATTAGATACTTTTTATAAAAAACTGAAAATTTTCAACAAGCCGAAAAAAGAGTTTCCCCTTCCGACCCCTTCGGACGTTCTTCTTTAAAACTTCCCTATAATCTTAAACAATGATTTACTGGCGAATTTAGCTGCGACGACCAGATTGGTGGTAGTCACTTAAGTGTCGTACTTTCAATTTACTCAAAAACTAACAAATACCTCCCGCATTGCATTGCACGGAACACTTTTTTCCAACTTTCACCCTCTTTATGCATTACGTTATGTGTGTTTCACTATTATTGAGCAGTTTTGACTACCGTGAACCGCCTAAACTAAAATTAGTATATCCAAATCAGTTGGTAATAAAAACAGCAAAATAATGAATTTTGGCTCCGTATTTAATAAACAATACAAAACAATACAAAAACGCATTTGGAATGCATGAATCAAATTTAGCGATTTCATCATAAAACTCGATGAAATCATATTTATGGCCGCCCTCATATGGGGCTGGAACCACTGTGATCGGTTTTGTCGTTTGTTGGCGCATAAAATATCTACCTTGACGCTTTTTCAATACACAGATCCGCTAGTTGATCGGCTTCCTCCTCATAACTAGCTTCGTCTGTTTCCCGAACACTATGAATCCGACTTCTTATTCTTCCTTTTTGCTACCGCCAAGGCTACCGCTATGGTAGATGTTGTGTTTGAATGATATGTATGCGACGGGATCCACTACCCTGATTTGGGCCACCACACTTCCTGAATAGCTCACTGGCTCATTCGTCCAGGTTAATTAATAGTCCTTATTTTGTTGTTCAAGAGTATCATGCGCATTTTCTTCTTCTATCTACATTTATCCTCCCAGTGCGGGCGATCCGATCGCTTGGACCTGTCGTCGTCGAGCCTGTGGCTAAACAGAGTGCACAAAGATAAGTACATAAAGTTACCCCTCGTTGTTCCCCCCTCTCCACTGACTCTTTGATTAGATTTAATTTGGTATATAAGCAGTTTTTTTCCTCGATTTTCCTGTAGCGTTAATTTTGTCCCTTGATTTTTTTTGATTATTTCGCCCCCGTGATAAGTGTTAGTTTAAGATTTTTGAGTGCCCCGTGGTGGTAGTTAGCTGCCACAATGGGCGATGATGATGATGGCGGGGGTACATCGTACCGCATCAACGAAGCTTTGTTATTGGCATCGGATTGCTCGAGCCAACAAGGCGATATAAATGCTAACCCCTTTGATTCCCTTCACCCTGGTGCTTCTCCAATGGACACCAACAGTAAATCTGTTTCGACGTCCCCCCGCCTCAAGGCCTACCCTCCCGACTTTGGCGGGCCATATGTTGTTTTCTTCCGACCCAAAGGCAAACGTTTGAACACCGTTCAAATCAGCAAGGATCTGACTAAGCGGTATTCTTCCGTTGTCTCCATTGACATGGTCGGTACAGCTAAGCTTCGGGTGACAGTAGGCGACCGAAAACACGCTAATGAGATTGTGGCCTGCGAGTTGTTTACTCTTGAGTATTTTGTCTACCTTCCGAGCGCGTCGATTGAGATTTCGGGGAAGGTCGCCGACGCATCTTTGACCTGCGAAACGATCATGCAAGGCTGTGGTCGTTTCCATAACCCTTCTCTACCTCCTGTCCAGATACTGGATTGCCGGCAACTGCATTCGGTATCCCAGGAGGGCGAGAAGAAGGTTTACACACCATCTGAAGAATTTTGCGTGACCTTCTCCGGATCTGCATTACCAGATTTGCTGGTGATTGGCAAACTTCGGCTACCTGTGAGGCTGTATGTACCGAAGGTAATGAATTGCATCAATTGCAAGCAGCTGGGCCACACCGCCCAGTACTGCAGCAATAAACCTCGCTGTGCAACATGCGGCGAGAGACATGTGGACGGTGCGTGTAAAACACCGCCCAAGTGTGTTTATTGTGGTAGCGACCGTCCACATGATCTGATTGCTTGCCCAAGGTACATACAGCAGAAAAAACATCAAAAACGGTCGTTGCAGCAGCGATCACGGCGAAGCTACGCCGAAATGCTGAAAAAAGCTGCCCCGGTTGTTGAATCCCGTAACATCTACTCCTCTTTATCTCTCGATGATCAGGGCTCTGACTCTGAGGTCGGGGACGGGGTTCCCTTTGTTTTCAAGGGTGAAACGAGGAAACGGATGAGGCTCCAGAGACCCACCAAAAAACCTCGGAATCTGCCAAGCAGTGACCCCCAACCCACCGTGACAAATTCTAGGAGTGTTAAGAAAGGCGCCAAACGTTCACCTCCTGGATTCAAAATCCAAGATGAACGCGACTTTCCTTCGCTCCCGGGAACATCAAAAATCCCAGATGTCCCAATTTTTTCGACTTCTCAGCCAGAGGGACAGCATTCGGAGAACCAGGAACAACCCCTTGGTGCTCCGATGTTTACGCTTTCTGGCATCGTAGACATCATCCTAAACTTCTTTAATGCTTCCGACTCCGTGAAGAGCATTGTCAAAGCACTTCTTCCTTGTGTGTCCCCTCTTTTGAAGCAGTTGGCTTCTAAAATGCCCCTCCTTGCGACATTCGTATCTTTCGATGGCTAATTTAACCACCGAGGTCGAAGATATGATTTCTGTGCTACACTGGAACTGTCGTAGTATCGTACCAAAATTAGACGCTTTCAAATTTTTAATTAACAATTTACAATGCGATGTTTTTGCGCTATCCGAAACATGGCTGACAACCGATGTAACCTTACCTTTTTCCGATTTCAACATCATCCGTCTTGATCGGGCCGACTCATACGGAGGGGTGCTTTTAGGGATCAAAAAGCAGCACTCATTTTACAGAGTCGATTTCCATCCGATGACGGGCATCGAAGCCGTCGCATGTGAGGTGACTATCCGAGGTAAAACCCTCAGTGTTGCCTCCATATATCTTCCACCGAGAACTGCGATATCTCGCAGGGATCTCGCCCACATCTGCTCGGTTATGCCTGAGCCACGGCTGCTTATGGGAGATTTCAACTCCCATGGTACAGGCTGGGGGGAACTGTACGATGACAGCCGTTCAACTTTGATATATGACCTCTGCGACGACTTCAACATGGCAATTTTGAACACCGGAGAAGTTACGCGAGTGGCGCCTCCAGCTAAAGATGGCAGTCCTAGAGACAGCCGATTAGACCTCTCAATCTGTTCGAGCTCACTATCGCTGGAGTGCTCATGGAGGGTTATCCAGGATCCCCATGGTAGTGATCACCTTCCGATCGCTGTTTCTATTTCCAATGGTTCACGGCAACCTCCATCTATCGACATTTCCTACGACCTCACGAAACACATTGACTGGGGGAAGTACGCGGAAGCAATTATCGACGGTGAGCAATCGGTAGAAGTCCTTCCACCGCAGGAAGAGTATCAGTTTCTATCAGAACTGATCATCAGTAGCGCGCTTCAGGCACAACGTCGGCCAGTGCCAGGTCCATCGGCTCGCAGGAAACCCCCCAATCCGTGGTGGGATAGCGAGTGTACAGAAATCTATCGCGAAAAATCCGCTGCGTTCAAAGAGTTTCGGAAACGCGGTTCGGTCGAAAACTTCAAGCGGTACGTTTCCCTTGAAAGCAAGTTCAAAAACTTGATCAAGGCGAAGAAAAGCGGTTACTGGCGTCGGTTCGTCGAGGGTTTATCGCGCGAGACATCAATGAGAACTCTTTGGAACGTCGGGAGAAGAATGCGTAACGCGTCGTCGGTAAACGAGGATCGAGAAAGCTCTCCTCGGTGGATTCTCAAGTTCGCAAAAAAAGTTTGTCCAGATTCCGTACCCGTGGAGCGAATAATTCGTGATGTTTCCGAGGATAGGGACGACATGGATAGGCCGTTTTCGATGGTTGAATTCTCACTTGCTCTTCTTTCATGTAACAATTCCGCTCCAGGAATGGATCGAATTAAGTTCAACTTGCTTAAAAACCTCCCCGACGTCGCAAAGAGGCGCTTGTTGAACTTGTTCAATCAGTTCCTGGATAACAACATCATTCCGGATGATTGGAGACAAGTGAGAGTGATAGCTATTCAAAAACCCGGGAAACCCGCGTCGGATCATAATTCGTACCGTCCAATCGCGATGTTGTCTTGTCTACGGAAGTTGTTAGAGAAGATGATTCTCTTTCGACTGGACAAATGGGTTGAATCGAATGGCATGTTGTCTGATACACAATTTGGTTTCCGCAGAGGCAAAGGAACGAACGACTGTCTTGCGTTGCTTACTTCAGAAATTCAGCTTGCCTTTGCTCAAAAGCAGCAAATGGGCTCAGTGTTTTTGGATATTAAGGGAGCTTTTGATTCAGTTTGTGTCGATGTTCTCTCCGACAAACTACACGAAAGTGGCCTTTCACCAATTTTGAACAACTTTTTGTATAATTTGCTGTTTGAGAAGCAGATGAGTTTCGCTCATGGCGACTTGACAGTTTCACGAATTAGCTACATGGGTCTCCCCCAGGGTTCATGTCTAAGCCCCCTTCTTTACAATTTTTATGTTAGAGACATAGATGATTGTCTCATGGAAAATTGCACGTTAAGACAGCTTGCGGATGACTGTGTTGTTTCTATAACGGGATCAATAGCAGTCGATCTGCAAGGACCACTACAGGATACTTTGGACAATTTGTCTACTTGGGCTCTTAAGCTGGGTATCGAGTTCTCTCCAGAGAAAACTGAGATGGTTGTCTTTTCTAAAAAACACAAACCGGCAAAGTTTCCGCTCCATCTGATGGGTAAGACAATCACTCATAGCATGTCTTCTCAATATCTCGGCGTCTGGTTCGACTCCAAATGCACCTGGGGGAAGCACATTGTGTATCTGATACAGAAATGCCAAAAGCGAATCAACTTTATGCGAACTATTACCGGAACATGGTGGGGAGCACATCCGGAAGATCTGATCAGGCTGTACCAAACAACCATTCTGTCGGTTTTAGAATACGGTAGCTTCTGTTTTCAATCCGCGGCGAAAACACACTTGCTGAAGCTTCAACGGGTTCAGTACCGTTGTCTTCGGATCGCGTTAGGTTGCATGAACTCAACTCACACTATGAGTTTAGAGGTACTCGCTGGTGTACAGCCTCTGACAGACCGCTTTGCGGAGTTATCGTTCCGGTTCCTCATCCGATGCGAGGTTGTGAATCCATTGATCATAGAAAATTTCGAAAAGCTGCTCGAACAGAACCCTCAAACTCGTTTTATGAGTGTGTACTACTGGTACATGACGCTGGAGGTAAGCCCATCTCCGGTTAACACCAATCGTGACAACTTCTCAAACTTCGACAGCTCCTCAGTGGATTTTGATCTCTCTATGAAGGATGAGATCACCGGTATTCCGGAATCTTTTCGTTCCGTAGGTATTCCACAGATCTTTGCAAGTAAGTTCGGGCATGTTAGCGGGGACAGACAGTTCTTCACAGACGGTTCGAAAACCGATGACCAAAGTGGTTTCGGTGTCTACAACGAATTTCATAGCGCCACCTACATGCTTCAAAAGCCATGTTCGGTATACATTGCTGAGCTAGCGGCTATATACTACACCTTAGAGTACATTCGCACTCTTCCACCTGAGCACTACTTCATTTTTACCGACAGTCTAAGCTCTCTGGAGGCTGTTCGGTCAATGAAACCGATGAAGCACTCAGCGTACTTCCTGAATGGAATACGCCAAGTCTTGAGTGCTTTGTCCAAACGCTCATACATCATCACCATAGCTTGGGTCCCTTCACATTGCTCAATTCCGGGCAATGAGAAAGCGGACTCTCTGGCTAAGGTGGGCGCTAGCGGAGGCGATATTTACGAGCGTCAAATCGCCTTCGACGAATTTTTTGCATTGGCCCGTCAGGAGACCTTGATCAGCTGGCAACACAAATGGAGAGATGGAGAGATGGGTAGATGGTTGCACTCCATCATTCCACAGGTGTCGAAGAAGCCATGGTTCAAAGGGTTGGATTTGAGCTGCGATTTCATTCGTGTAATGTGTCGGCTGATGTCCAACCACTATTTGTTGAATGCACATACCTTCCGTATTGGGCTCTCAGAAAGCAATCTCTGTGTCTGTGGCGTAGCTTACCAGGATATCGAACATGTCGTGTGGGGATGCAATGAGTATCGTGAGGTCAGATCTGAGCTGCATGAAATTCTCCGGGTCCGAGGAAAACAACAGAAACCCGTTAGAGAAGTGTTGGCAGGACTTGATTTGGAATACATGAACCTGATTTACCAGTTTTTGAAACGTGTTGATGTCAGAGTTTGATGTAGTACGTTCCTTGTTTTCGTTGTCCGCCCTTTGGTTTTGTTGTTCGCCCCTGTCTGTCGTCACCCCCTTCCGTTTGTCCTCTTCTTGTCGTTGTCTACCGATAAAGTCCTCCCTTTTTTGTTCCATTTCAGATAAGGACATTTTGCCCCATCAATGTTTTTAGTATAAGTTAGCAAATAATTTAGTTTAAGACCCCTAAATTCCTCCTTCCCAATTTTATTTTATTTTTTTTTTATCCCTAACCTCGAAACAGCCGCGAGTACTTCGGCTCCCCAAACTAACATAGCATTAAGGCAGTAAATATTGTAAAATGTAAAATATATTGTAAAAAAAAACAACAAATGATTTCGGCTCAGTTATGCCCATGAGGCGCCCGAGCCTTCCAAATAAACGAATAAGTAAAAAAAAAAAATCTACATTTATCATTTTCAAATCTTCCACAGTCTACCTAACCGAGGCCGTGCTACCTAGATCACGTTGGCGGGGCTGCCACCATACCTGAGGCAGCAGCCGCAATACTGCGTTTCTTATTCAGCCTCTAGATGTCAGAACAGACGCTGTTTGAGCTACACTTCGTTGGTGGACAGACAATCTGAACCTCTCCTATCTACCTGAATTCAGAAGGATTACAGTGCCCAGGCTAAGCACACAACTTTTTGCTGGCAATCTTCCTCATCGACACCTGTGAAAGCATGAGTGACTTGTGATAATAAGTCTTAATTTTTTTCTTCCAGAAGTCTCCACACCACCCCATTGTACCCTACCAACCAGTGCACCATGGAACGATGAATTTTATTAGTACACGAACAAATCCAATCGGAAAAGTTCATTCTGTCCGATGCACATGCTCGAAATTGCGTCTGAATGCTGCATGAGATGATTGCCTTTTATGTGGAATTATTTCAGGCCAAACATGTCTAAAGGTCCTATCTGCAGAAGAGAGGCTCTCTTTGGTTTCCCTCTCTTTCGTTAATATCTCAGCTGTTTATTTGTATTATGATTGTTTCCTTGTATTGAACGATGGTCAAAACAATCGTGTTTTGATTTGTACTGCAAACATAGTTGAAAAGTGTACCATTACATTGCAATAATTGAAAGAGAAAGTGAACAGAGAGAGCCTCTCAAATGCAGATAGGACCTATTGAAATGTTTGGCCTGATTTGTTCGAATTGTGATCATTGAAGGGTTTTCCTCCAATCTAAATATTCTATGCACCGACTGCACACCCACAATGCACGTCAGCTGCTGGAAAATTGCCCTGGTGGACTGCATTAACTTATCGTTAAAACTAGTCAACCGGAAGTCCCATAAAATGCATTAAGGCACACTTCTGAATAAAAAAAGCTCCTAGGAGTCGCGGTATGCAGACAGAAGAGGAAAACTTTCACGGCACCAATTTGGGCGGCCATAAAATTTGCACCACCATCAGCGCGTCGACCGGTATCTACCAGCGGGGCAGCGCGGACGTCAACCACGAATAGATGAGCCGTAGTCCACATGAATTTGACATGTTTGGGAAATTGACACTTTTGGGCACTCTGACAGATCTGGGATGTGAACGACATTTGCGAATTAGTCATTATTATAAGTTATTACTTAAGTAAAACGTGTAAAACTAGCAAAAGGTTATCAAAATTTTAGCGTGCAATCGTTCGAAATTACACGACAACGCGAAGATAGCAAATAAATCAGTAAGAAATTGTGTAATGCATCGATTTACAGCACAAACAATTTTGGACGTGTTTTTGTTGTGAGCTACGGGGATTTTGGCTTTCGCTGCCCCCCTGGTATCTACCGCTTTCAGTCAGCAGCGCGATGGCAATGTGTGCCACAACAGCAGGAATCACCGGAAAGCGACCATTACCATATGGATGATGGCGGGAATACATTAAGTACCCGGAATGGGCCGTGGTAACAGTGCGTATTAAATCATTTCTGCAAATTATTGTTGAAAATAAAATTTTCAATTAATTTTACATAAAGCTCTGCTTTCATGTGCCTCAAGACGTCTCGCGGTGGTGCCCATAATTAAGTTGATCATTATATGCGGTTTTCACTGCGCTCACGTTGCGTTGTTGAGGTGAAATGCGTGTGGTGCAGCCAGCATCACGTTTGATGTGTGACGGATGACGATAGGCGGCCGATCAGCGGCTATCACTTCAGGGAGGGAATATGCATTTTACGACAAAACAGTCCTCTCGGCGATGACAGGTGAACATGTTTTTGCGGCGTTGTTTTTGGGATGCGATTGGCGTCGTAAACGACCCAATGTGAAACACAGGTGTTAACACAGAGCACAGTGCACTGCAGTGACCGGGTCGTTCTCTTGGGAGTCCTTTTTTTTGGCAATAAAATAATTGATACATTACACCAAAGCGAAAAATCTTTTTTTAACATTTGCACGGCTCTGTGGAATCAATACTGTTATATGCCACTTTGAAGTCAATGAACAGTCAATACATTGGGATATAAAACTCACGACATTTCAGAACGATTTGCCTTAAATTACGCTTTGGGTTTTTGTCGACCGACCAATGCTGAAACCGAATCGATAACTTCCCAAGAACTCATAAACTTCAGGTAACAGACGACGAGAGATGATCTGGGATAGCATTTTGTAGGTGGTTTTCAAAATGGTGATCGCTTTTCCCTTCTTCTCATTCAATACCATATTCGCATATGTGAGGGTCCGGAAAGAAAATTACTCAAGAACTCAACCACATTTCTCTATACAAAATTGGATCGGAGTATTTTTGGATTTTTTTTATTCTTCAATTAGGCCGTTACAAATATTTATTTCACTTTTTGTCCCACCACTTTTTGACTGGTCGAGGGGGGGGATAAAAATAATAAAGCATTTAATTTGAAAAATATTAAAAACTCATCGGATTTGTTAAAGAATTTCGAGCAAGACCCGAAATTTTGATAAATACTTTTTTGTCTGCCCCCTCAAAATGCAAAATCCAGCCAAAAATTTTTGAAGGGGGGGGAGACAAAAAGTCTAAATAAAATTTGTATCAGCCTTACTTAACCTTATTTACAACTCTATTGTCCACTAGGGCACTGCGTGAGTGATTCCCATTGGCGGCTGCACTTACACGCTAACGCCGCTCAGCACAAAAGTGCATAATTTCCAGACTACACCAAAAATGTGTAACCCTTGCACATTCACAAAATCAGCTCCTGTGTCCGCAAAATCGTTAAATTCGCAAAAAAAATTTGTACAGCAATCTAGCTAGGTTTACTAGTGACCTTGGAAAACAAAAAAAAATCGACATTTCGCATCTAGACGAGTGTACGAGCTGTTTTTGAAAATGTGTAACTGTAACACATTTTTGTGTGGTCTGGAAATTATGCACTTATGAGTAGGGCTTACACATTTTAGTGCTGAACGGTTTTACTGTGTACACTTTGTACAGCGCCTAAATGTATTCTATTCTAATTGTACTATATCGAACTGGTAGCCGTTGCGCTGCTTTCACTTTCTACCCTGTCCATGGGTAGAATGATGAGCACGAGGATGTTGATGTGTGGCTCTTGTTCCTTATCCAGTCCGATTGGGGGTCCATTATGAGTTGCCGTTAGCCGATATCCAAGTTTCCGGGTCCGTTTGAGCATATGCTCAGAAGAGGGTCAGGTGTCAGCTGCTCTCGGGGGGAAGAGCAACTGACGAAAAATTGCAAGTGCCGGGGCTGGGATCGAACCCATGACCATCAATTTTTTTGGAATTGTGTCCGAAATCTTAAAAGAATTCCTTCGTCCAGAAAATTCTCGAAAAATTCATTTAAAAACCATTCTCGAATTTCTTCAAAACTTTCTCCATTGATTGCTTTAGAAAATTCTCCCGAGATACCTTCAAAAATTTCTTCAGTGATTCTTTTTGAAAGTGTTTAAAGAAATAAAAAAATGCCACCAATGCACAGTGTTTTATTTTGCCGATTTCGTGCGCTTTTTTAATAACGTTTCAACCGATGGTTTTAGCGATATAGTTTCTTCCGAGAAGTTTCTACATTAGAGAAGGCGCTTCTTTTGACATAAAGAATTGAATGATCAATCCACCTATAAGTGAGATGAAAAAGTTATTTTTTCGAAAAATGCAGATAGACGTTTGATGTCTTTGGCAAAGTTGTGCAAAATGCAATGTTGTGTAAAAATAAGTTGTGCAAAAATAATGCTGAATCTCATACTTTACGAGATATATTGCGTTGTATGTGCATGACCCTTTAACTTTTTAACGGGATTTTTTAGATTTTTTGCGTCTTCTACAAAGTTGTTTGGAATGTAAAAATACATGTTTTTGCTGAACATCGAAAAACTTTTCTTTATGTCAAAAGAAGCGCCTTGTCTAATGTAGAAACTTCTCCGAAGAAACTATAGTTATGGACATCCCTAGGCTCTACCCACGATGTTCAGGAATCCGCCTATCGTGGACTAGATGCTGACAAAGCAGTATCACCCTTGGAGACACTGAGTATAACCCCCATACCAGAATACCCTTTGGACTCCGAGCATATTGATGATACGATAAATCGATACCGGCGCACAGTAACACCGACCATCCAACGCAACCCAGAACAACCAGGCCAGTTGCCATCCGGTGAACTTTTGCTGACATCGAGAAAGCATCGAACTCAGCGGGGTAGCGCGGACGTCAACCACGAATAGATGAGCCGTAGTCCACATGAATTTGACATGTTTGGGAAATTGACACTTTTGGGCACTCTGACAGATCTGGGATGTGCACGACATTAGAGAATTAGTCATTTCCATAAGTTACTACTTAAGTAAAACGTGTAAAACTAGCAAAGGGTTCTCAAAATTTTAGCGTGCAATCGTTTGAAATTACACGACAACGCGGAAATAGCAAATAAATTAGTAAGAAATTGTGTAATGTATCAATATACAGCACAAACAATTTTGGACGTGTTTTTGTTGTGAGCTACGGTGATTTTGGCTTTCGCTGGCCCCCTGATCGAACTCAATCGGAGGACACAGGTGTGCCCTCGGTCTGGTCTGGCTCGATCAGTCAGTTGGAAGTGAACGTTTGAATCGATAGGTCTAATAGAAACGAAGTAATCAGTTGAAAGCCCTTCTGGCCCAGAATAAGTGTTAGGAAGTGTGAAATGTAAAATTATAAATAAGAATATAATAAAAGTGATGGTGAAACAAGTAGTTTTTTAAAAACCTTAATGTGAAGTCCCGTCCATTTTTCTATATCGCAAAAATCATCGGTTGAAATGTTATTAAAAAAGCGCACGAAATCGGCAAAATAAAACACTGTGCAATGGTTCGTTTTGAGATTTCTCTGTGAAGTCCTTTAAGAATTATTCCAGAGATTTCTTTAGAAAAACCATAAAATCATTCATGAATACTGCTGAAGAAGACTAAGAATTTATCCAGAAACTAGGAACTGAAAAAATAAAACTCTTCCTTTGATTCCTTCCGGAATTGTTCCATGGATACCGTCAGGAGATTCTTCAAGAAGTTATTTTAGGAAATCTCCAACAGCTTCTTTAAGAAAGATCTTCAGGGATCATTTTTCCATGAGTTGCTTAAAAAATTGCTGCATGGATTTTTCAGAAATCTTTCCTGAGATTCTTTCAAAAAATTCTTCCAGTGATTCATTTTAGAAAATAAAAACCCAAATTAATCCACCTAGAGGTGATAGTGCCTTTCTCGTCGTATATATTCTCACGATCTTTCCGTCGACGTAAGTCAAAGTGTTCCTGAATCCTGATATTTTTTAAGGAAAGCAAGCATTTTATCAAAGCCATCATTGAATTGACTTAAAACTTATAGATGGCACATACTCGACGTTGTGTTTAGCGTAAAAGCAGAGCTGAATAATATCAAATTTCTCAGTTGACTGCTTGAGTACCTTCACTAACATTGGGAGCTGATCAATATCAAGACGATACTAACAAGCTGAGATATAACTTTTTACACATTCACAGATCACTTTGCGGTCTTCGATAAAGTTTTTTTCTACACATTCTAGGTTATATTTTATTGACCGTTAAAAACAGTAGTGAGTAAGTGAGTAAGTGAGACGTCTGTTTGTATGTGGGTTTATGTCAAGATTTTGTTCTCTTACACATATTTATCACTTACATTGATTTTATTTACTTTCGTAGTTCCGGCGAAGCATCAAACGCTGGTTGTGCAACCCTACCAATAGTCTCTATATGTGGTATGAGCCTATTTTCTAGTTAACCGTTCCTCAGGTTATTAAAAAGGCGTGATGTGATGTGTCGCATGGTACATTTGGTAACTTTCCGGAACAGGTTCCGGAGCACCACCGGGTCTCCCAAATATAGTCTGAGGCAATATCATTGCTAACGTACATCAGGTTACCTAAAAAAACCACGATTTGATTTTTCTTATGCATGGGTACAAATCACTTTTACATTTGACCACTTCCAGTGGGACACCCAGAACTAGTTTCGGGACACTACCGGTTGTCTAAAATATGGTCTGAGGCTATGTTCTTACGAATCGGTCATCGTGTTATCAAAAAAGGGTCTCCAGTTGGCCTAGTGGTTGAGGCTATGAATCGCCAATCCGGAAACGGCGGGTTTGATTCCCGTTCCGGTCGGGAACATTTTCTCGACTTCCTGAGCATAGTGTATCATTGAACTTGTCTCACAATATACAAATTCATGCAATGGCGGGCAAAGAAAACCCTTCAATTATTAACTGTGGAAGTGCTCTAAAGAACACTAAGTAGAAGAGAGGCAGGCCAAGTTCCAATGCGAACGTCGAGCTATAAAGAAGAAGAAGAAGTTATCAAAAAAGCTGCTATTTGATGTACTGTCAAACCCCGCGTATTCATCACTCCTTAATAAGACACTTTTTAACTTGTACCCCGCTCATTCGAAATTTGTTGAATTAAAAAAAATGATCAAATGTCACAGTGTAATACACTGTAAATACGAATGATACGATATTGTGATGTTACTTACACCCGCAGCGCAATGTACAAGCTATCAATTCGTACCACCACAATATCTGTAAGATTTGTGTTCAAAACTAAAATAGAGTTAGTTTATCGAATTGAAAGTTTACACAGGAGCGATTCCAAGCAACAGCATCAAAATTAAGGAAATTTTTTAATTCATGATTTTCTATTGAACTGAAACTTTGCACAGTTTTTAAGTTCCATCTAAATCGTCATTTTCCGATATCAAATTTTTATTTTGAATCACGACTAACTTTTCAAAAGTGTGTATGTGAAAATGGTTCAAAAATATTCAAAAATCTGCACAGCCAAAATGGTTCGTTCGATTGCAATAAATTTTTCAGCAAAGTTAGATAACTAAATGGTGATTCCTAAGAAAATATACACTGTGAAAAAACATCTTTTTTAACATTAAAAAATATCATTTTTGTCACAAAAACTCAAATATCTCAAAACCCTATCTTTTTACCAACGTAATTTTTTTTAGGGAAGACGGTCCATTGTATTAGCAATCTACCATAAAAATTTGGTGATGGTAAACTAATAAACAAAAAAGTTATAACATTTCAAACATTTCACAATTTTCACATTTGGTAAATATTTTTTTCTGTGTAAATTATTTCGATCAGAAATCGCAGTTAGATGCAGATTTTATTGTTCAGCAAAGTTAGATAACTAAATGGTGATTCCTAAGAAAATGTACACTGTGAAAAAAAATCTTTTTTTAACATTAAAAAATATCATTTTTGTCACAAAAACTCAAATATCTCAAAACCCTATCTTTTTACCAATGTAATTTTTTAGGGAAAACGGTCCATTGTATTAGCAATCTACCATAAAAAATTGGTGATGATAAACTAATAAACAAAAATGTTATGACAATTCAAACATTCCACAATTTTCACATTTAGTAATAATTTTTTTTAGTGTAAATTATTTCGGCCGGAAAGCGCAGTTTGATGCTGATTTTATTGTTAATGGCCTTGCGTAAGTAAAACAATCTGTTTTTATTATGTATTATGTATATTATATGTACAGTACTGTTCCGATTTTATCACGCCTGTCGTATTCCCAATCGTAATTTAACATTTTTTTCACACCACTGAACACGCCTGTACCCGAAAAACTGAAAATCTTCCTTAAAACTTCGGACACCTCCGTTCTCACCAAAATTCGAACACTGAATGATCGAACACTCCGTTCTTGTTCGGTTGTTCGCGTTTTTCATTTCCGCTTAGCTTCCACAATCGCTCTTTGCGTTCCACGATCGTTTCCTCACGTTTCAACTTTGCGTTTCGTTTTTTTTTTTAATGCGTTTCGTTCCTTTTCTCCGTGTATGGAATTTTCTTGTAGTCAAGCCCTGATTCTAACCATGTCTTGAAACTACTTTACCGACGCTCAGGCTGCGTGTAATTTTAGGTGTTTATTCTTCAGAGTGTTTTCGCTTATTTACTTACTGTCAAATCCGACGTCGTCTCAGTCGCTTTATTTACATTTTGTTAGTGGGTCAGTAGGTCAGCAGTTTAGGTTTGCTCCCGTGACCTAGTTTTCATCAGTGATCTATTTACCTGGCGCTATTTACTACATCTCATCTTACCTCTACTCTTTCACTGGCAAAAAAAAACGAAAGAGTTGCAGCCCATCCGAAAAAGTCGGCAGTAGTGAAGGTTTCAAGTGTCAAGTAAGTGAAAACAAAGTAACCGCCTCATTTTTAAAGCATCAAGAGTTTTGGTTTATTAAACATCAATCAATTAACACAAATTTCAATTTCGTTATCAAATTTCAATCATTCTTTTTCTTTTCCATGTATTTATTAGGGAATCGTTAGAAGAACACCCGATAAACATAGCCATCATCGAATCGCGTTGGACGTCTGATTGCTGATCGTTCACGAAGATTCCTGGAAGAGGCCGCTTCTGGAACGTCGTTTGCGGATTCCGGTTCTGGTTGATGTGACGTCTCCCCTGGTAGAATGGCTTGGCCTTCCCCGACTGCTGATTCAGTTTCACCTTCATCGCTAGTTCCGACAGGGGGAGAAACGGTAGATGTGTTGTCATGTTCCGTCTCAGGAGCTCGTTTGACTTCCCGTACGTTGCGGCTGTACTGTAATCCGGATTTGCTCATGACGACAACTTTAGCCCCTTCTCGCGCAATCACAGTGTACCGTTCATACGAAAAAGTCGGATCTACCTTGCTTTTCTTCGTCTGGGCCAACAGTACGGTATCACCTACGCCAATATCGGACTCCTTGGCTCCTCGATTTGAATCGGCGTATTTCTTGCTAGCAAGTTTTGCTTCTGCATCCTTCTCGGCCAGGTCTTGTTGGTCCCGACAGTTAGTTTCTTGGCCGGACCACAAACTAGGAAATGTTCCCCGATATTTCCAGCCGACCATCATTTCAAACGGGGTCACGCCCAAGCGGGAATGTGGGACCAACGTATTGTGACGGTGTACATATTCACGCAGAGCCAGCCGCCAATTCCGGTTCTCAAGTTTTGATGCAGCCAGTGCCTTAATTATTCCTTGATTTTGCCGCTCAACTGATCCATTTGACTGCGGACTTAACGGGATTGCTTTTCGGATGTCGATACCCTTATCACGCCAAAACTGCGTAAACGCTGCGCTCTGAAATGGTGGTCCATTGTCGCTCTGGATGACAACCGGGAACCCCCACATTTGGAACACCTCGCACAGGGCCAGGTTAGTACTCTCGGCATCCAAGCCCTTCATCTCTACAACACTCAGAAAGCGAGAATAGGTATCGATTACCACAAGTAACTCACCAGAACCAAAATTTGGGACCGAGAGAAAATCGATTTGTAAAATTTCCCAAGGACCTTCCGGTAGCGATCGGCTGCTGAGTGGTACTGGTGGATTCCTCTTGGATAGTAAAGTACACGTTTCGCAGTTTTTCATGAATCGTGACACGTCCGTAGACATTCGCGGCCACCAGAAGAATTGCCGCATTATACGCTTAGTCGCAACTTCGCCGACGTGTCCTTCATGTGCCAACTGCAAAGCCTTCTTTCGTAGTAAAGCCGGAAGAACAGTTTTGTCGTCTTTGAATACGAGGGAGCCAAGGGCATGTAGGTTTTTCTTTTGTGCTTCGTACCCACGGAGTTCTGCTATCCAGACCCTAGATGAAATCGCTTCCCGTACCTTCTCTAACTCCTTGTCTTCGTCCGAAGCCACTTCAATCTCACTCCAAGTCAACTGCATACAACTGGGATCCAGCGCATATAGGTAATGATTGTCCTCGTCATCATCGAATGGCCTATCTTGTTGTGATGCCGGTATCAACCTCGACAGTGCGTCCGCCACGTTTTGGTAACCGGGAACCCTCTCGATGGTAAAGTCATACGGTTGAAGCCTCAGGGCCCAGCTTTCCGCTCGAGACACCGCTCTTTTTCCCAGTCTATGGTTGGAGTTGAAAATGTATTGATTCGCCTCCGCATCCGTCCGAATGATGAAGCTGCGACCCAGTAAATAAAACGAAAATTTTTCCACGCCCCATACAACAGCCAGGGCTTCCTTCTGAGTCTGTGGGTATCTCTGCTCAGTTGGACTCAGAGATTTTGATGCACATGCCACTATTCTCGGGATTCCTTCTGCGTTGTACTGTGCCAGAATCGCTCCTAGTCCCACCGGGGATGCGTCAACGAACAATTCAGTTCGATCGTTGAGACTGTAGAACCCCAATCGTTTGATTGTATTCAGAGCTTCTTCCCTAAAATAGTTGAACTCCTTCTCTTCATTGTCGGTCCAGTAAAATACGTCGGACGATCCAAGCGACCGAAGATATTCCGACTTGGTGGCGCGATGGGGAATGAACTTGTCCACAAAGGTGATCAACCCCAAGAAACTCTTCACTTCCGCGCATGAGGTAGGCTTACGGAAATTTTTGATGGCCTCGATCTTTTCTTCTTCAATCATCCATCCTTCTGGAGTAAGAGTGAACCCGAGGAATGTCACACACTGGCTACCAAAAGTGCATTTGTCCTCATTCAGCTTTACGTTGTGATTTGCGAGGCATGCACGCACCGCGGCGAGGTTTTCATCATGTTCTGCTTTCGTCAACCCGAAGACTAGTACGTCATCCAGGTAATTCTTGCACCCCTTGCATCCAGCTAAGATTTTCCTTTGCATGGCCTCCTGAAAAAGGTCGGGCGCATTGCAAAGGCCAAACGGTAATCTTACGCAACGGAACATGCCAAATTCCGTAAAGAAATTGGTGAGGTGTCGCGAGTCCTCGTCCAACTCCATATGAAAAAAGGCGTTCGCCAAATCAATCCTTGAAAACCACTGCGCACCATTTAGCTCCGCAAGGATCTTCTCCATGGTAGGCATTGCGAACGGCGTACGATGTATGTACTGGTTCGGTCCTCGGAGGTCTATGACTAAGCGAATGTCATCTTTCCCTTTCGGGACAACCAACATTGAGGAGCAGAACGATGTGTCCATACCTTCGATGACAGGTTCTATAATGTTCGCCGAGACTAGTCCCTCTAATCTCTTCTCGACCAATGGTTTGACCGCCAAGGGAATGTTCGAAAAAATGTTCCTGCACGGTGGTTTGGTCGTATCGTAGTAGATTTTCACAGGTGGAATGTTGAATTTTGGAAAGACCTGATCAGCTTGAATCGATGCGATGTCTCCAGTGTCCATGAACAGCCTATTCGTATTGTCCTCTTCCGTTTGTACCGGTACTTTAAGTCCCAGCATTAGCACGTTGTACCTTGAAGAAGTGGGTCTACCAAGAAGCGCCCGGTTCTCTTTCACGACGTAGAACTTTTCCAATAACGTCGGTCTGTTGTCCGTAATATGAAGATATGCCTCGAATGTGGCCAGGACGTCAATGCTCTTCTCCGTCGCATATGCCTTCAACGGACGGTCACCGGCGTTTCGGATGTTGAATACTTCCCTACTGAATTCAGGGTTGGCAAGTAACTTTTCAAACATTTTCTCAGTGAAGGTGTTCACCTGCGCCCCCGAATCGATTAGGAAGATACAGAGCATACCTGCTACCTTGGCGTTTATGTACCCTTCGTCGTAATCGCTTGGAGTCGACCGAATCTAGTTATAGTATAGTAAGTTAGATTGATGTTCATATATTCTCTTTGCGACACTTACCCGTCGTACCAATTTCGCACCCGTGTGCAGTATTAGTCCTGTTTGCTCATAATCAGGCGTGTGGTATGTCTTTTCCCTGGTCTCATTCTCACTGGTCGATACGGGCCGAGACGTCTCATCGAGTTTAATTTCCACGTGTATGGCTGGAGTTGTTCGCCCTTCGTTGAGATTCGATCGCTCAACCTATCAATAATACTCATTATGATATCTCATAGAACATGCATTGATGGCATTTCACTCATCATATTTTTCTCTCAATTGTTTAGCATTAAAACAATAAATCATTAGTTCTTTTACTATTATTATTTTTTTTTTTTATTTTTTTTTCATATCACATTGTCAGTGCGAGTTAAGTAGTATAATTTGCATTAAGCAAGTGAATTCAATGTATTACATACTTAGTTGAGTAGATTTAACAATCTCATGTTACTTCAAACGAATTCATTTTTTTTAAAGTAATATAAATATACTAAAACAAATGTTAAGGAAAAACAGGTCCAGTTAATGATTGTTAACTAATAAGGACCAGATGAGTGAAATTGTCATCATTCTCATTTAACTTTCATCCAATTCACTCACTTTTTCATCATCCACAGGTACGTCTTCGAACTTCTCCACCGCTGCTACCCCTTTCGGTGACTCATCACGACTCTTTACTGAACGCTGTGATTCGGTTTTCATGGAACGAACCTGACAAGCACGACGAATATGGCCAAGCTTGCCGCAGAAGTTGCACACTTTATCCTTGGCGCCGCAATCATCCGCCGAATGAGAAAAACTTTCACATCTCCAGCATTTTGGCATCGCTTCGCCTGATCTGTACGGCACACCGCGTGGTGCCCGCCAACCTTCTCGTGGCTTTTGCATTCCCCGTTGATACGGATGAGGCCTTGTTTGATAACGATCCATGAACCTTTGCTGACGACGGTTTGAAACGTTCCGGGTAGCTGCTTGTGTTTGAACAGGAGCATATCGATCCTGGAATCCTGACTGACGGTGAAAAGGGATGCTGACCGCCGCCACCGACGCTTGATCTGTCCGTCCCCGCTTTCGCAAAACATATTCTTCGTTCAATCTTATGGACTCGATTTCCCGCACCTTATCAACGAGATCGGTGAAGGAACCCCTTTTGCTGAGCATCTTCAAAGCCGTCATACGAACCTCCTTGTGACGCGCGTGTTCTGCAACGGTCGCAACGATTTCTTCAAACTCCTTTCCTTCATCGTAGCCGCACAAACGAGCCATTGATCCGACTCTTGTAATATACGCCAAGTCGGTTTCATCCACTTTCTGGGACATCAGTGCTAGCTTCCTACGCATTAGCATGATGTCGGACCCTGATCCGAAGTAAGACTTGAGTCTTTGCATGGCGTTAGAGAACGGCCTTGTGATAACATCCGGATCGTCCTGCTGGGACTTGGTGTTCCGAAATATTTCCAGCAGTTTGATTCCTGCCTTTACTTTGAACACCGTGAACATCGTATGTTCGTCATCGATTCCGGCCAAATTCATCGAATCGATCAAGAGGTCCTTCCAGAGCTCATATGTCTGTCTATGAATGTCCCCATCGTCAGCTGGTTTGCATTCCGGTACGTTAATGGATGCAACCGAGAGCTGGTTCATAGACGACAAGAATCTGGATCCCTCGCGACTGTTATCTGTCATATTTCTCCAGTTCATCCGCATTCTGTCTGCATCGGTCCCATTGCGCGTACTGGAGAACTCGTTTCCGCCTTCTAGATGTAATGTGCCACCAGTACTTGACGAACCCTCTTCAGCTGCCAACTGATTCTCTTCCGCATTCTTCGAGATAGCCTGCACACCATCTGCTTCAGTTGCGTTGATCGTACTGGCGGAATCGCTTTCGTCTTCGACCTGGAATGAGCCAGCACCAGCTGTGGACCACCCATCTGTTGCCAACTGTCGGTTCCTCGTTGCTACCAAATCTTGATTCTTCTTCTTGCTTCTCTTTAGCCTTTTCGCAAGCGCCGCTGACTTAGCCTTCTCTGCCGCCAACTTTCGAGCCATTTCCTGAAGCTTAGCCTTTGTCTTCTTCTTCTTTTTCGGCTGCAGATTGTCTGAAATCGTAATAATAAAAGACCCTCAATTAGGTCAGTTATCGACTATCTTAAGCATCTCATTCAGCAATGCTTGAATATTTTCAGGTTTCATTATTATTAATGTCTTCTTCATCTCTTTTTTTTACCAATAAATTTTTCTTCTGATTTTCTATTCCACCCATGTTGTCTTCTACATGGGAATTATGAAATAATTGCATTTTATTCCACCCATGTTTTTTCCACATGGGAATTACGAATTTTACAAAATTGTGAAGTTTACCAATTATTTTCCACACGGGAATTACAATTTCCGATTTTCCATTCCACCCATGTTGTCTTCTACATGGGAATTACGAAATCATTGCATTTTATTCCACCCATGTTTTCTTTCCGCATGGGAATTACGAATTTTACAAATTGCGAAGTTCATCAATGTTTTTCCACACGGGAATTACAATTTCCGATTTTCTATTCCACCCATGTTTTCTTCCACATGGGAATTACGAAATCGTAGCATTTTTAATCCACCCATGGTTTTTTTGCCATGGGAATCACGAATTTACTATAATAGTCAAATCCACCCATGTTTTCCCACATAGGAATTACGATTTTACATTCCACCCTTTTTTTCGCATGGAAATTACGAAATCGTTGAATTCTAAACCCCCCTCATGTTTTCCACCTGAGAATTTTCCAAAAAAGTGATTCCAGTACACTCATGTTTTTTTCAATGGATGAACTTTTTCGAAAAAATCATTTCACATGTTTCCTCCGCATGCGCCTACGCATGGAATAACGAAAATTTCTGAACAAATTTTTCACTATCCATAACCTTATAATTCATATTCACTTTTTCTCGTAGGATACTTACCCACCGATTGCGCCATGTCGTATTCCCAATCGTAATTTAACATTTTTTTCACACCACTGAACACGCCTGTACCCGAAAAACTGAAAATCTTCCTTAAAACTTCGGACACCTCCGTTCTCACCAAAATTCGAACACTGAATGATCGAACACTCCGTTCTTGTTCGGTTGTTCGCGTTTTTCATTTCCGCTTAGCTTCCACAATCGCTCTTTGCGTTCCACGATCGTTTCCTCACGTTTCAACTTTGCGTTTCGTTTTTTTTTTTAATGCGTTTCGTTCCTTTTCTCCGTGTATGGAATTTTCTTGTAGTCAAGCCCTGATTCTAACCATGTCTTGAAACTACTTTACCGACGCTCAGGCTGCGTGTAATTTTAGGTGTTTATTCTTCAGAGTGTTTTCGCTTATTTACTTACTGTCAAATCCGACGTCGTCTCAGTCGCTTTATTTACATTTTGTTAGTGGGTCAGTAGGTCAGCAGTTTAGGTTTGCTCCCGTGACCTAGTTTTCATCAGTGATCTATTTACCTGGCGCTATTTACTACAACGCCCTCCGCGCATTAGTCGTTTATTGATTAATTTGCTGTTACATTTGAGGACAAGTGTTTTCCCTCTTCTTCAAGATGAATGTTGAAAGCGTGTTTTGCAACGTTAAAAATATTCGCCTTCTGATGACGATATTGCACAACGCAGTGTTTCGTGAAACATTTCCACCAGGTGGTGGTAGTGTGAACTGGGCGATGGATTTTCACGAAAATTGTTCTTGGCGTTTTGTCTGTTTGTCTGTGGTATGTACCTCTCATGCATTTGTTGTTGTTGAAGTTACTCGCATTTTTCCGATCATAAAGTCTGTTCTCTAAGGGCCGATTTCTTCACCTCGGCTTAACCCGTAAGCCAGGCTTACCCATATAGTTAAACCTGGCTTAACGCCTAAGCCAGGGTGAAGAAATCGACCCTAAGAGGTATTTTTTTGCAGATCAACTAGACGTATACGCGTATATATAAAACTTTTATTATGCAGCTTTCGTCTTCAAAATAAGTTTAATTCCATTTTTCTTATGATCAACAGCTTTTCAACACTATCAAGGGATTTTTTCACCAGTCACGTACAATAAAAAGTATGACAATCTCAATATTTTTGATCACAACACTGGATCGCGTGTAAGGTTCAAATAGATACTTTAGTAATTATAAATAATCAAACATATCATGAAAACAACTTGTTTAATTCATGCGGTAGCCTTTACAATAAAATCAGCATCAAAATATAGTTCTCGAAATAATTTACACAGAAAAAAATTTTTTTTTGTTACTAAATGTAAAAATTGTGAAATGTTTGAAATGTCATAACTTTTTTGTTTATCAGTTTACCATCACCAAAATTTTATGGTAGATAGCTGATATAATGGGCCATTTTCCCTAAAAAATTGACGTTGGTAAAAAGATAGGGTTCTGAGATATTTGAGTTTTTGTGACAAAGATCATATTTTTTTATAGTAAAAAAAGACATTTTTTACAGTGTATATTTTCTAAGGAATCATCATTTAGTTATCTAACTTTGCTGAAAAATTCATAACAATCGAACAATCCGTTTTTGCTGTACAGCTTTTAGAATATTTTTGAACTATTTTCGCATACACCCTTTTGAAAAGTTAGTCGTGAGTGAATATGAAGGTTTGATATCGAAAAATGGCGATTTAGATGAAATTGAAAAACTGTGCAAAGTTTCAGATATTTTTGAAATGGTCGCTCAGGATCGACCGACATGACTCCGTGGAATTCCTCACAGGTAATTTGACAGCAATCATTGTCGAATTAGCGTGATTTTATGATACGACACGCATGGATTTGATTCAATTTCACATTTACAACTTTCGGTTCACATTTTATCACTTACCGTTTGTCCCTGATGTGGTCTTAGACTAGTTTCATGCAAATTATTAATCAGTTCTCCTAAAAAGTCGCAAATTGGTGTAATGCATGTATGGATTTGGTTCATTCGTGCATTTCGCCAGTTCCGGCGAGGCACTCGAATCTGGTTCCGGAACACTACTGACCTGAGACTATTTTGTTGCTGACCGTTCTTCGCGTTATCGAAGAAGCCGTTATTTAGTGTGCTGCGTGTATGCGTTTGGTTTTTTATTCTACATTTGATCACTTCCGTCGGGGCACCGGGAACCGGTTTCGGCACGCTATTGGTTTTCCAAAGTATGGTCTATGATTTTTTTTGTTAACCGTTCATCAGCTTACCTAAAAAAGTCATTAAATTTGTCGAATTTATGGGTTTGGTTCTCCTTAACATTTGACCACTTCCGATGGGGCAACCGTAATCGGTTGCGGAACACTACCGGTTGTCCCCAATATGGCCGGAAACTTTTTTTTTGTCAAATCAAGATGCCTTAAAATCCACGATTTTATGTGTCGCTTGAATGGGTTTGGTTCCCTTTTATATTTAGCCATTTCCGGCGGGACACCCGGAACCGGTTCTGGATCACAACCGATTCAGATATGTTCTGAAAATATTTTCCTGCTTACTGTTCATCAGGATATCAAAAAAGCCACTATTTAATATGTCCCTTGCATGGGTTTAATTAACTTTTATACTTTGCCACCTCCGGCGGAACATCTGGAACCGGTTCCGATATGGTCTGAATGCTTTCCTGCTTACTGTTCATCAGGTTATCGAAAAAGCTGTGATTTGATATGTCACATGCATGGTTTTATTTCAATTTTATATTTGGCCACTTCCGACGGGACACCCGGAACCGGTTCCGGGACACAACCGGTTCAGATATGGTCTGAGAATATTATCCTGCTTACTGTTCATCAGGATATCAAAAAAGCCACTATTTGATATGTCGCATGCATGGGTTTGGTTATCTTTAATACTTGGCCACTTCCGGCGGGACATTAGCAACCGGTTCCGATATGGTCTGAGAATGTTTTCCTGCTTACTGTTCACCACGTTATCGAAAAAGCCGCGGTTTGATATGTCGCATGCATGATTTTAGTTCTCTTTTATGTTTGGTCACTTCCGGCGGGACACCCGGAACCGGTTCCGGGACACTACCGGTTCAGATATGGTCTGAGACTATTTTTCTGCTTACCATTCATCAAGTTATCGAAAATGCCATAGTTTGATGTGCCGCATGGATGGGTTTGTAGCGTTTTCATATCTGGCACCTTCCTGGGGTACCGGTCCGGAACACCTAAATGGCCATAACTCCGGAACGGCTGGACCGATCTGAACAATTTTCAATAGGAAACAATGTGACCAGATTCCGCGTCGAATGAACCGTCGGTCAATAAAATCGATTGAGGTTTACTGCCAAAAAGTTATGTGAGTTTTTTTGTACACACACATACACACACACACATACACACACACACACACACACACACACACACACACACACACACACACACACACACACACACACACACACACACACACACACACACACACACACACACACACACACACACACACACACACACACACACACACACACACACACACACACACACACACACACACACACACACACACACACACACACACACACACACACACACACACACACACACACACACACACACACACACACACACACACACACACACACACACACACACACACACACACACACACACACACACACACACACACACACACACACACACACACACACACACACACACACACACACACACACACACACACACACACACACACACACACACACACACACACACACACACACACACACACACACACACACACACACACACACACACACACACACACACACACACACACACACACACACGACCAAAACCGGTGCCACGTTACGGACGACTCAGTCATGTCCCCGGCGGTGGATCATGCCTACCCAGAGCGCAGGACCGCGATCCGGGTAGGCATGATCCACCGCCGGAGACATGACTGAGTCGTCCGTAACGTGGCACCGGTTTTGGTCGTCAGAGCGCCGGTGAACCGGAAGTCTTCCACCAACCGGAATCGCCGGGCCGACTTTGGCACCATACTGGTCGAAATGAAAACATCGGTGTCGAGAGAACTTCCACCGTCGGGGTCTTTCTCTGTCGGAGTAGGCTAGGTCCGTCCACCGCCGGGGACTAGACCGAGTAATCCGCGAAAAGCACCGGAGCTTGGTCGTCGGGGCGTCTGTGAACCGGAAGCCAGTCTCCAACCGGAATCGCAGGACCGACCTTGGCACTAGCCTGGGAAGTATCGGTAACGGAAGAAGTTTCAGTGTCGGGGAACTCTTCGTCGGATAGGGTAGATCCACCGTCGGGGACTATCCGAGTCGTGCGCGAAAAGCTGGACGAAAAAGTGGAGTGCTAAATGGCACACGAGTGGCACCGAAAGAGCACTGTTCGGAGCAAGTTAGCAGCATCTAGAATAACAAATTTGGTGTATGTTTGAACCAACTGTGTCGCTGAATGGCGATAGGTTAGGTACGAACACTAAAATGATTAGAATAACAAATTTAGAAGCGAAGAAATGTGCATGAGCACAGAAGAAGGAGAGCGCATGAGCGCATTGCCCCCCCTGAAGCAGTCGCGTCAGTGGTACCAGGGGGATCGAGGCAAGTAGCAAAGTTTTTCCAATCGGTTTTCTCTGCTGAGGGAGGAAGGGAGGAAAAAAAACACACACATACACACACACAGACATCACCTCAATTCGTCGAGCTGAGTCGATTGGTATATAAGACTTGACCCCTCCGGAGGCTCTATCAAATTTTCGTTTTTGGAGTGAACATATAGCCTTTCGGTACACCTTGGTGTACGAGAAAGGCAAAAAATTGAAATTTCGAGAAAAAAGAAAATTCTTTTTTAGAACATCTTCCAAAGTGTTCTTTAAAAACTATTTTAATGATTCCTTAGGATAATCCTTAAGGGATTCGTAGGGATATACTTCCATGGATTCAAAAAAAAAATGCCAATGTATCGGTACACAATTCTTCTAGGGTTTGCTTAAGACATTTCTCTCAAGATAGGTACATTTCGGACATTTTTCTGGGTTCTTCCTGAAATTTTCAATATCAGTTTTCTTACTTAGTTAGGTGTAGGATCAAAAAATTGTTTCTCTGATGGAAAATGTTTTTCAAATTTCCTCCTCTTCTTGGCGTAACGTCCTCACTGGGACAAAGCCTGCTTCTCAGCTTAGTGTTCAATGAGCACTTCCACAGTTTTTAACTGAGAGCTTCCTCTGCCAATGACCATTTTGCATGTGTATATCGTGTGGCAGGCACGAAGATACTCTATGCCCAAGGAAGTCAAGGAAATTTCCTTTACGAAAAGATCCTGGACTGACCGTGAATCGAACCCGTCACCCTCAGGATGGTCATGCTGAATACCCGTGCGTTTACCGCCTCGGCTATATGGGCCCTGTTTTTCAATTTTTTTCAACAATTTTCAAAATGGTTTGTGTAAAACTGAAAACATTTTCAATCAGGAAAAAAAATCTGAGATACCTTGATCTTTTCTCTAACAGCGTATGAAAACCGTTTTTGAAAAGGCAGCCAATTAATCGTTCCATGATAAGTTTAAAAGTTTCCATAAATAATTCGAAAATTACCAATAAATAATTAGGGGTGGAAGCAATAATAAACTAGAAAAGTTCCATAAACAATTCAAAAAGCGCATAAATAAATCGAAACTTCCCATAAATAATTGTTTTTCTAGCAATAAAAAACCCTAATTAATCCACCTAGCGGTGATGGTGCCTTTCTCGTGCCATAAAGTATCCTTTCAACAAAACACAAGTGATAAATTAAGTCCACTCAATATGGATATATTTTATATGAGCATGATCGAAATTTCAATTGTGGATTTTTTGTAATTCCGAATATCTTCCCCAACTATCCAAGGAGAACCATTTTACTTGGTTTCAGAGAATAAATTCTAGAAAACAATCGCCGTATTTAATATTGATGCATCATATAGATATTCAAGTAATCATTTTTTTAATCTTGACATATTTTCCATGCAAAATATACACAGCAGATAAATTTGTAATATCCTCTGACGTAATTTTTGGCATTTCCGAACGTAATTTTACCTGTTTATATCGTCGTTTTCCAACAATAGAAGGCTATCAGTGAAGTACTAGATTGGAAGTAGTGAGCTGGATTTTTGTATGGTGAGATGATCTATTCTCCATTTCTGAAATGAAATGGTGCAAACAGCGTGGGTTATATGATTTCTTGCCTAATTTGATGATGTTTGAGCAAAAGTTTGGGTAACTGTGTTGTTGAAGTTGCAAGAAATCAATAATATAACAGCACAGTTACCCAAACTTTTGCTCAACCAGCATCAAATTAGGCAAGAAATCATATAACCCACGCTGTTTGCACCATTTCATTGCAGAAATGGAGAATCGATCTTCTCACCATACAAAAATTCAGCTCACTACTTTCAATCTAGTACTTCACTGATTGCCTCCTATTATCACACTCATCATGTACACCCTGTTTAGCACCGGAAAATGTCAACGAACCTGTTCCAGAAGATAGGTACTCGCTTATTTTCGAATAGGATGAATATGGGAGCGTAAGATTGCTAATGATGGAACATACATCCTATATGAATAGTCTGTCGGTTTCATTCTAGCGATTGCTAGAACGCGATTTAAGAGTGTACCATCAAACTCGGTGAAATAGCTAAACGGCGGCGGCTAATTTGCTGCATTGAATGTAATTTTTGCATCACTACGTGAGTGATGTGCAGCTTAAACAATGTGGTATCTTAAGAATATTTTCGTAACAATATTACCTGGTTTACCACTCCTTTGGCATTAGGGTCATTTTTGACCCAAACCGTACACCACGTCAGCGACCTGTTCCCAACGTGATGCAAAAGGAAGGTTAAGAGCTTAAAATCAGTTTAATACGCGCTACCGAGGTACAACGACCCACCTTAATATCTCCCTGATAACATAATTTTTCATATGACATGTTACACTAATCGATAGCATTTTTAATTTTCTATCTTCTCAGCCAATAAAACTTGGAATTTTACCAACTAATAAAATGTTAAAATTAAAAACCGATTTCAGTCATTTCTGATGTAAGAATGCGAAAAGTTTTTCCGCTGATTTGCAGATCGAAATGGAGCAAAGTTGTAAAACTTGATGTGAAAATCTCTTTGCTTACTCGCAAAATTTATGATTTGTGCAAGAAGGGCCGTTTTAAGTGTAAAAATGCGTATTTTGTAGTCCAGAATCGCGAGTACTTTTGGGACAAAATGCGCCGGCCTTCGCCGTAACTCCAGAACAGCCGTTGGCGTTTGAATTATGACTACAGTAACACAGAGACGAAAATCAAAACCTTTCAAATGTGCATTAATTGCGTTATTAGCGACAGCAATAACGTCGAGTAAACGCCGTGATACATGCAACACTCAAATCACGTTATTTTTATGCGTGTTACATTTCGTGGCGCATTTTTCCCGTAACGGGCGGCGTGATTTACCCCGAAAAACTGAAAAACACATATTTGATCAATAGGTAATTTAAAAAAATCATAGCATAGCTTCTACAATGTTATTTGATTTAACGTTTTCAATAATTGGAAGAAAACACATTGAACTTTAGGGTGCCGGCAACTTGAATGATCATTATTAATGAATGAATTAGAGGAAATTACATTTCAATTTCACTGGAAAAAGTCAAGTAACCGTTCGCAAATTATTTTTTCAGGGGATTTTCATGGATTATGTGAAACCCGCTTGGAAGCATAGTGAAACTCCAAAAAAAAAAGTTATTGGAAATTTCGCACTGCATCGTATTATAAATTGTACAGTGACCCCAAAATTTATGAATCGGCAAAAATGACCACAGTTTATGGATCACTCGTTTGATCAACATGGTGATTCATAAATAGTGTACAAAATTAAGGTGATTCATATGTATATGGTTTTCAATTTCAAGTGGGTTTTACTGCAGTCGAAAGTATGCGAAATCGAATCGTGTAGTTGTCATCCATCACTAGCAATCCATGCATGAATGTGATGATGGCAATATGTTCTGTGCATTCAGTTGTTTCCTCATTTTCAATGGAACAATTTGGTGGTCACCGATGGCACGGAGACTACTAACCGAATTTTTAATAGGACAGATCGGTGAAGGACTAGATTTGTAGTGATGAGCTGAATTTTAGTATGGTGAGAAGGTCAATTCTTCGTTTCTGCAATGAAATGGTGCAAAAAGCGTGGGTATTATGATTTCTTGCCTAATTTGATGCTGTTTGAGCAGAACTTTAGGCAACAGTGTCGTTGTTTCTCCATTTCTTGCAACATAAACAACAAAGTTATCCAAAGTTTAACTCAAACAGCATCAAATTAGGCAACGAATCATAATACCCACGCTTTTTGTACCATTTCATTGCAGAAACAGAGAATTGACCTTCTCACCATACTAAAATTCAGCTCATTACTGCAAATCTAGTACTACACCGAACGTGCCCCATTCTCGCGTTTATCATCATATGTACAGGCGTATCTAAAATGATCATTTCTCTTCATCGATTTTCTCTTCGGATTATCCCGGGAAATACGACCAATATTCTGATGATCTCTTGGTGTGTTTCAGTGAAGGAAAACTAGGACTAGCATCCAAAACAAAAACAACCGAACATGATTTGCCGGTCAAGTCATGAGAAAATCGATGAAGTGAAATCGAGCATTGTAGATACGCCCGTATGATACTGAGCGCGAGAATTTCACCTTTTCGAGTACCATATAGGCCAAATTATACCGTAATACCAAATACTAGCTCGATTATACTGAACAAATATTTCAAATTCATAAGCCATCATCACACGCTTTGCCAAGTGTGCAAATATTTCCGCACGCGCCACATTTTTGTTGGTTTTCATCTGTGATTTTGGCCCAATAAATCTTAATTATATGTAGTTAATTTTTAAAATCTTGTATGAAATCTGTGATGTGGAAATGTCAATAAAAATTGAGGAAAACTGTAACAATAGTTATTTATGTAACGAGTTGCAAAAAGTTGATTTTTTCAGCACGAGTCGTACATACGAAGAGTGCTGAAAAAAATCGAGTTTTGCAACGAGTTCCATACAAAATTTTATGCAATGATTTTTTCATAATGCAACCCATTTGAGTTGCATAATGTTCATAATGCAACTCAAATGAGTTGCACAGTGAAGAGAATTGTCAGACAAAACTAGCAACAAAGAAGGTGCGACGATTAGTCTTTATCCCTACTGGTGACAGATAATGACATGATCTCGAAATTTTTTGTTGCAGACAAAACGGAAGCTGAATTTGTTGCGTACTTTTCAACTCGTGAATAATGAATTATTACTAACCCAAAGTCGAAACAGTTTGATGATAGAGCTTCACCAGAGTTGCAGTGTTTACCGACTCGAAGTTACCGTTCGAAAATCGCAATGCAAGGCTTGAAAATCTCTAAACTCGTGGTGTACGATGTTAATCCCATTATTTTCAAGTTGGGACAAACTTATGTCGCATGGGTTGTTTTGTCGCAACAAATACAGGTTGCGACATTGTCATTATTGTTGCGTGATGGTTGAATTTTGATTCACTGGAGTTGCATTATGAACATTATACAACTATTTTTCATTATGCAACTCATTTCAGTTGCATAATGAGCCAGTTCGGAAAAAATTTCCATTATGATACCAAAATGAGTTATATAAAATGCGCTTTATGTTGGCTAAAATCAATTATATTGCGGAGGAACTGATTAAAATACGTTTATTTTTGTCGATATTTAGTCTTTATAGGTACCTACCAATAATCTGATTTTGATAACTATTCTAGAAACTCTCCAGAAGTTCCCCGGGAATTCCTCCAGGAGATCCCAAAGTATTTTCCCTGAAGCTCCCAGGGATCTCCAACAATTGCAAGACCATGAATTACTTCAGGATTTCTCCGCGAATTTTCTCTAGGAATTATCTGGAAATCCCTCCATGGCTTCCCCAGAAGTACTTCCAGGAATTTTAGGAGAACTCCCGAAGGAATTCCCCACGAATTCGTTTTCGGAATTTCCTCCCAGGATTTCCACAAAATCAGCTTCAGGAATTCATCGGGAAATCATCCAGTACTTCCACAAGAAGTCTTCCAGCAATAGGACAGATCGGTGAAGTACTAGATTTGTAGTAATGAGCAGAATTTTAGTATGGTGAGAAGGTCAATTCTCCGTTTTTGCAATAAAATGGTGCAAAAAGCGTGGGTATTATGATTCCTTGCCTAATTTGATGCTGTTTGAGCAAAACTTTGGGCAACAGTGTTGTTGTTTGCTCCATTTCTTGCAACATAAACATCATAGTTATCCAAAGTTTTGCTCAAACAGCATCAAATTAGGCAAGGAATCATAATACCCACGCTTTTTGTACCATTTTATTGCAAAAACGGAGAATTTACCTTCTCACCATACTAAAATTCAGCTCATTACTACAAATCTAGTACTGCACCGAACGTGCCCCATTGTGCATGCATCCTTCCAGGATTTCCCTGAGTTTTTTTCCAGAATATTTTTACTAAGGGGCTGTCCATAAACCACGTGGTCATTTTTTTGGGACTTTTCAACCCCCCCGCGTGGTCATTTGTCCATACAAAATTTTTTATGTGTCCATACAAAATGATCATTGGCCGAACCCCCCCCCCCCTCTCTGACCACGTGGTTTATGGACAGCCCCTAAGCCACGAAAATTCCTTCACAGTTCCCAGGGAAATCCTGCAGAAATTTTCCGGAAATTCCCCCAGAAGCTCTCCAAGAATTCCTAAAGGAGATTCTCGGTGATTTCCCCAGCAGTGTCTTAGGAAATATTGTAGGAGTTCCTGTTTTGGATGACACGTGCTTGTCACCCGGTTGCTGCGATGCGAAAGAGGTCGATCGTCGGCGGCGCGGTCTCTTCTGTCCGACCGGCTCGAGTCTTCGTGTCGCTGGCGACCGACGACGTGCGCGTCGCGACGTCGCACAGTGGAGCCCCTAGTACATCGAAACTGATCAAAATTATTTTGACGTATTTTCGCAACTCAAATACAACCTAAATTAGTAATGAAACGTATTTCATAGTTTTCAATGAATTTTTTAACAATAAATTCACCTAGCAGTGAGGAACAACCAATCTAACCGACTTCAACAAGATTTTTTTTAAATAATTATACCACCATTCCATAGAAAACTGATATAGTGTGTCTCCGAACATCGTGAGTTGGTGGTTTTCTTGGTGGTTTTGTAGTGTATCCAAATAATTAGACCCGTATTTTTTTTTATTTCATCATTTTTCAAGATTTTTCGAAACTATTTTTTTTCAAAAAATCACAGCTTTTGAACCAGTTGACCGATTTTAAACTTCTTTTTTTTTTTGCTTGAAAGCTGTTGAACTCTAGTTTTCAGCAAAAATACGTTCAGAGGGCCAAATAGTGTTTTTGAGCAAATAATATCATATAATAATATAATTATCACGATTTTTTCAAAGTGTTGCAACTTTTGAAATCGGAAACATCCGGAAGGTTTTTTTTTCTGCATTTGACAGAGGAACAATAGTTTTATCATACACTAAAAGCAGATTTCCCGGAAACAGCCGGCAAATCAACTTATTTCATTTTGAATACACTGAAGTTTTTTTTTACGACGGTAATGGTCCCGCGTAAAAAAAACCGCGTTATTTCAAGACCCGTCGTAAAAAAAACCGCGTTATTTCAAGACCCGTCGCAAAAAAAAACCGCGTTATTTCAAAAAACGTCGTAAAAAAAGTCAAGTCACGTTAGATGTGGTGCTGACTATTTTACGCATGTTTTTGAAAAAACGCGGATTTTTTTTACGACGGTTTTTGAAATAACGCGGTTTTTTTTACGACGGGTCTTGAAATAACGCGGTTTTTTAGGACGGACCGCGTAAAAAAAACGCGTAAAAAAAACCGCGTAAAAAAACCGCGTAAAAAAAAACTTCAGTGTATACGGTAAAGGATTCCATCAATTTTTTTTTTCAATATTTTCATATATTGTATGTAAACTTAACGTCAATTTATTTGGGTTTCAAATTAACAGAATAACAACATTAACCTTGTTTAACAAACTGCATCGTTGAATTGATTAACTATCAATTTTATTCACTTTGTACACTGAGGCAAAAAAACTTAGGAAGAGCATAAGATCCCCTTAAGATTTGGTGACACTACGATTATTGTTGAAAGCCATAAATTTCACTTATGATTAAGAGGGAGAAAATTTTATGTTTAGTCACTTACCAAAATCATAAGTTTTGCTTAGAAATATCATTGAATCCAAACTATAACTATCATATGATTTCTCTTATTGAAATCAACTACCGAAACTTATAGAAATCAATATTGGTAATTATGAATGTCATGTCGCAAGCTAAATGGTATTCGTATTCATAAATTGTGGATTTTTTGATGAAATAATTTTGCTCCAACTCATGTCATGCGTCTTGAGCGTAAGTAAAATGATTGATTTCTCTTCATCGACCGGAATAAAGTGACAAGGAGAGTATTCGATTGTACTTTCAATTAATAATGCATGTTTGCATGGTTTGTTTTTATCACACAATGCAGTCAAATTTGCTTCTTGTCACTTTTACGGAAAACGCTAGGATCGATTAAGAGGAATCGACCATTTTACTTACGTATAATTCCATAGTTGTTGTTGATTTGGAAGAATTCATGGGCACTTGAATAAAATCAATTCAATTTTGAGCATCAGATAGCTCCGAAAACTGATCTGTGAGTAATGCTTGTTTGTCTAAGACGCAGCAAGCTGGAATCCATACCCTCGTTGTAAAGAATTTCATAGATTTCAATTATGGCTTTTTCACAACCATCTCGCTTATGTCAATCGTAAGTTGTAGTTATGAAACGCGTTCGCGACAATTATAAAATCAATAAGCGAGTAATGAAACAGAAAAATCGTCCGTTCATAAGTTGTGACTTATTAAATTTCTAAGTATTTTTGCCTCAGTGTACGGTCAAAACTTGCACGCGCTGTGAGTTATATTAAAGAAAACGGCTGACATTCAGCTTCACTAAACCTCTTCTGATAAGCGTAAACAAAACATTTGGACACTGCTTAGCTGTCGAACGATTACACGATAACTACACTTGGCAAAAACACAACGGAAAACCCAATTACTTCATTTTGAGTTTTTCCACTTATGATCAGGTTTACATCAAAAGCAATTACTCCAATGTGCGTCGCGATGTCTGATAGAGCGCGAATATTGTTGTCACGGTTGGGTCGCGGTGTTCGATGATGCGCGAATGCTGTCGATTCGCATCTCTGCGCATAGGGTGCTAAACTGGTATGCCACAGTATCCACGATCAACTAGGTAAATATCCTATAGGAACGTAATTTAAAACGAAAACCTTCGGCTGCCTCCCGTCCATCACTTAGCATCGCCATCGCTATCGAACCATGAATGGCAGTGAGGTGGGGTGCTATGGGGCTGTCCATAAACCACGTGGTCATTTTTTTGGGACTTCTCCACCCCCCCCCCCCCCCGCGTGGTCATTAGTCCATACAAAAAATTTTATTCGTCCATACAAAATGGTCATTGGCCGAACCCCCCCCCCCCCCCCTCATGACCACGTGGTTTATGGACAGCCCCTATGCTCGGTCAGCCTCCTTCACCCAGCCCATGCACTCGGATGGGTTTGGGTCGGCGTCGAAGCGCTGGGTATCCATGCCAGTTTTCCCATTTCGATGACGTATTATTTAAGGAGGAGGGGGCAATCGGTCGTACGACTGATTCGTCATTCCGAAGGGGCCGTTCATAAACCACGTATACCAAAATTTGGCCATTTCAGACCCCCCCCCCCCCCCTCGTAGACTTTTGTCCATACAAAAATTTTGAAATTTGTATGGAGCGTAGACTTTGGCCAGACCCACCCCCTTCCCCCCATAAAGTCTACGTGGTTTATGAACGGTCCCAAAACATGATTTTTGAGAATTTGGGACGGGCTGGATCCTGGATGATCTCCCTAATGGTTCGCCTGTTGAAAAGGAAACTTTGGAATAGCAGGACATGTTGCCATCGCCACACTCATACGTGGTTCGTTAGTGATGGGTGAAAACTCTAGGCTTTTTGTTTTGCTTATATGTATAGCACGTTAGCACCGCTCTTTCGTCGTCGTCGTTTTCTCTAACATTCTCTCTTACTTTCGTTCTCGTGGTGTGCTGCGGGCTGCGGCGTCCGTCCAGTGTTGCCACATTTTTTTCGGTTTTCATCTGTGATTTTGGTCAAAAAAATCTTTTTCATCTGTAGGAAATTTCAGAAAATCTTAGTAAAAATCTGTGATAGGTTAATGTCTCCAAAATCGAATATTTTTGAACAATTTGTTTAAAAAAAAAACGGAAAAAAATGTTCTTAGAATAACGTCGACCAAAACACTCCCAGGTTGCATCTGAAGATCATCAGAAATCACAAGAACGTCGAAAACAATGCGCCTGAGGCTTGGCCTAGACCATCCAACTAGAAGATTTAATTTCTATTATTTATATTTGAGTACCTGAAAATTATAATAAAGCTTTTTTTCACGAAAGTCATTGTCATAGTTTTCAAAATCTTAAAAATCTTTTTTATTGCAAAAATCTTTGATCTGTGATCACAGATATCTATAGGCGAAAACGGGAAAAAATCTGTGTAATTCTAGGTAAATCTGTGTGTGTGGCATCACTGCGTCCGTCGTCGCGGTCGTCGCGCACCAACTTAAGCAGGCTGTTACAACTGTCGCTCGGGTGAAAAATGCTGGTCCGGATCACTAAATTGGCCATAATTCCGAAACGCCTTGACCGATCCGAATCATTTTCAATAGCAAACAATGCGGTAAAATTCCGCTTCGATTCGAGCTATAATCCGAAAAATCGGCCAATGGGAAGTGCCTTAAAAGTGAGTGAACTAATTTTGTTCACAGACACACATACATACACACATACAGACATCATCTCAATTCGTCGAACTGAGTTGATTGGTATATGTGACTTGACCCTCCGAGCCTTCTATCGAAAATTTTTTTTTTGAGTGGACATATAGCCTTTCAGTTCACTTAGGTGAACGAGAAAGGCAAAATGTAAGAATTTCCACAAATAAATCAACAATTGCAATAAAAAACTATATTTTTTCCAACAAAAATTTTCGAACATACTACATTATAGAACTATGATAGAAAGACTGAAACTATTGTGCAATTTAACAGACAATCGCTTGCTGTCCGAACTCGCTAACGCTCGTCGGACTTAAAAAAGGGATAACATCTCTGTTCGCATTATACCGGGCAAATTCTTGGATCTGTGGATTACCTAGAACCGAATCGACGCAGTTACGGCGCATCGGATTTCGGAAACATCGGCGGCCTTCTGCCGCCTCAGTTCCTCAATCCTCTATGCGGCTTCGCCGCATGGCTCAGCCGGTACTTTTACCTTGCTCATCAGTTCCTACTTATTGCTAAATTTTCAATTGCTTTTTTGATGTTTTTCAATTGGGAATTTTTAAATTATTTATGGAAAAATCAGATTTATTTATGGAAAATTTTACCTGTTTTGGTGGAAAAAAAGTAGTTATTTATTGCAATTATTGAATTATTCGTGGAAATTCCGACGTTTTTTATTGCTCGAAAATCAATTATTTATGGGAAATTTTGATTTATTTATGCACTTTTTGATTTGTTTATGGAAATTTTATAGTTTATTATTGCTCCCACCCCTACTTCTTTATTGGCAATTTCTGATTTTGTTACGGAAAATGATCACTTTTTTATGAGTCGTTTATATTTTAGCCATCTTCTATGGCTCCGTTATTTAATAAGAAATCAAAAACCAAAAAGGAATTGGTCCGCGGAGATATTCTTCGGAAATTTCAACAAGAGCTTGTATATAAAGTTTTCCATGGATTCCTCCAGAGATTGTTCCAGAAGAATTATAATTTCTTAATAAGAAATTTCTTTATTGCAAAAATACAAAAAATAATCAAAAGGAACCTCTTGAAGGCTTTCTGAAAAAAAAAATCCCTTAACAGCTAAAGAAGATACCAGTAGAAATTCATAGAAGAAGGTAAAGGTAGAAGGAAGAGGTATTCTCTGAAGTAATTCTAGCTATAATCCTGAAGGAATTCCATGAAAAAAATCATGAGAAATTTCTGGAAGAGTTCTAGAATTAATTCCAAGGAAACACTCCTGGATCCTCCAATTTTTCGAGGGATCTTTGAAGGAATTTCTAAGTGGATCAAAGCAGTGATTTCTAAATGAAAAATAAATCTCCGGAGGAATTCCTGAGATAAACCCTGAAACAAAAAAAAAAGGAGTTCAAATGAAATTTCTGACGAAATCGAAGCAGGATTTTTTGAAGACATACCTAAAGAAACTCCTTGGGACCCACAAAAGACTTTTAAACGTTTCCAGAGGAATTTCTGAAAAAGTATATGAAATTCCAGAATAATTTTTGATGAAATTCCTTCAGAAATCTTTCAATTTATTCCTGCGAAATTCCTGAAATTATTCCTTTTGTAAGAAACTTTTAAAAGAAATCATTGAAATCATGTAACAATTTCATGGAAATATAAAAAAAAAATTAATGAATTCTTGAAAGAATTCAAAGTCCTTGAGGTATGCTTGAAGGGAATCCTTCATAAATTTCTAATTATAATCAAATTATAAATAATAAAAAATAACCAATAAACTGAAAATTAGCGAAATCCCCAAAAATACAGGGAGTGGCCAAAATGTTTGGGATAGGCAACTTGTTTTTCTCTCAAAAAAAAAAAATCAACATGCTGTAACTTTTCATAGAGTGCATCAAATATTCTCAAATTTGGACCGTTTGTCAACCTAGTATATGTGCATCATTGGTACAAATGTGAGCTCCATTGTTTAATCTTTCGCGAAGTTATAACCGTTCTGGTAAAACACTACTTTTTAGACTACTATTTTTTGAACTGTCACATCTCGGAGACCAGTGAACTGAATTGAATGAAATTTTGAACTTTTATCCACAATATATTAATGCTTGTAAATGATTTAAAACATAGGTACTTTTTCAGCGTTGAAAAATATTATGAACGATTGACACTTTTTGGATCTTTTTCGTCATAATGTATTTTTTTTTACATCAATGTCATTTTTTTATATCCAAAGATTTTCTACTTCTGTTCATAAGATATCTCTAATTAGGTATATAAGAGCCTATTTGGATAAAGGGAAGAACACATTTAGTAATTTTTGTGCAGTATTGTAAATTTGACTCATTTTCCTCTATATGGGTGAAAAATTAAAACCATCATAACTTTTTTCAACGTTTTAAAAGTACCTATGTTTTGATGAATTTTGAAGCTTTATTATGTTGTTGATAATCGCTCAAAATTTCATTCAATTCGGTTCACTGGTCTTCGAGATATGACAGTTTAAAAATTGATAGTCTTAAAAATAGTGTTTTACCAGAACTTCGCGAAAGATTAAACAATCGTGCTCACATTTGTACCAACGATGCAAATATAGTAGGTTGACAAACGGTCAAAATTTGCGAATATTTGATGCACTCTATGAAAAGTTAAGTTATTAAGAAACCGCCACAAGAATTTCCGAAACAATGCGAGAAAGAATTTCAAGTTACTCTGAAGGAATCTTTAGAAGATTTTCCGATGGAACCAAGAGGAATTTCTGTGGGAATCCACAAAAGAATTTCTAAAATAATCCTTGGAGAGATTTCTGAAAGAATGTGTTTTGGAGTCCCTAGATAAATTTCTCCAAGAATCCTCGGTTGAATTTCTGAAGAAACTACTAGAGGAAATTGTGAAACAATCCTTTGTAGGATTTGAGAAGCTATTCCTGGACAACTTTCTGAATAAATCCCTGGAGGAATTTCTGCGTGGAGCACTTTCGGCAGTTATTCAAGGAAAAGTTTTTAAACAATTCTTTGGAGAAATAAAAAGTAATTTCGAAGGAATTTGCAAAGGTAATTTCTGGAAGAATTTATAAAGGAATCTTAGGACGCTACTGAACTCTTGAATGGATTTTCTTAATCCCCCGACAGTTACACGATCATCCCGCTAGCATCATGCTGATATTCCCGGGTAACAATTTGATGCTGTACAAACGTTTCTCCGACTATTTTAAATCAGCCTTCATTTGAACAAAAGCTGAGCACAAGAGATACAATCCTTTATTCAGGTCCCAAACATCTAAATTTGATGATTTTTTTCAACCTTCAACTGATTTGCGGTTATTTAAAAGACTGTTTGAGGCGTAATATACGCTTAATCAGTTATCAATAAAATTTATTAATTGTGTAAAAATAATAATAAAAACACGTTCGTGAGCCTATTTTTATCATTAGCTGCTTCTATATCCAGAGAAGATGTTTTCTAATGTATAAACAAATCTGAGGGAAAACTGGGAATTGAACTTGAGCCACCTGATTTATAGTCACTCACCTTAGCACCTATACCACACACAATTGTTTACGTATGCTCGAAAACAAAAGCATTACTTGTTGTGTTTGAATAGTCAAGAACATAAGTTGAACTAAGGCTGTATTAAGACTGAACAAGCGATGTTGACTTCACAATAACATGCTTGTGTCAACTGTCAAAAATATTTGATTAAAGGTTGAACAACAGATGATTAATTGTGCATGTTGGTGTATGCTTTCAAGCTGGTTACACAGATGAAGAATGTTCTATTCAACTTGATATTCAGCCAGTTATGTATTGCTGATTCAAGCGGTTGAACAAGCCATATTTCAGACCAATATTAAGCTATCATTGTGTTCAGCCACTGACACCATTAATCAGCCACTGTTCAGCTAATACTCTCACTGTTCAGTATTCATTGTTACTTGGGTTGCGTACCACAAGCGAGCTATTTCAGCATGTTTTATGCAACATAGGAATCCCTGGATAATTGATGTAGAAAAATGTGAGAATATCTGAAGAAATTAACATTTTCTGACGAAATCGCTAGAAGAATCTTTCCTTAGAATATTTTCCAATAGGAGAATTCTTGTAAAATTTTTTGAATGAATTCCAAAAAGAATGTTGAAAGGTACCCCGGAGAAATTTCTTCGGAAATCTTCAAAGAAATTTTTAAAGGAATGCGTGAAAAAAGTTCTAAACCAATCCAAGCAGCAATTTAGAAAGCAATCCCCGGATTTGCTTTCTAAAAGAGTTCTTGGTGAAATTGGCAATGAATTTGGCAAAGAAATTAATAATCTCTAGAAGAATTTATTGAGACTCCTTTGTGGAATTTCTAAAGCAACTCATGGAGGAATTTCTTACGATTTTCCAAACTAATTAATTGAGAATTTCAGAAAGAATCCCTAGCGAAAAGACTGAAGAAAATTTCCGATTGAATCGGAAATCAAGGCTCCGTAAAAGAATTCCTGGAATCCTTCGAGAAGTTTTCGAAGTAATCTTTGAATGTGAATGCATTTCCGAAGGATTATCTACTAGATTTTCTGAAAAACCCTCTGAAGGAATCTTTTAAGGATTTCTGACGAAATTCTTGGGGAAATTTCTGAATATTCTTTAGAAATTACTGATCGAGTTCTAAATTGAATCCTTTTGAAAAAATGTGCCATGTGTTTTGGAGGGATTCCTAGTGCAATCCATGTAAGATTTTTTTTTTTCATAAAATCCCTGAATAAATTTTTGAAAGTTTTCTAAAATGAATTCCTGACAGATTTTATACGGCAAATTTTTCAAGCAATCCATAGAAGATTTTGAAAGGAAGTCACTGGAGATATTTCTGGAAGAATCTGTAGAGGAATTTCTGAAAGAAAGAAATTATGTGAAAGAACTCATGGAGAGTTTGCTGCGGAGTTCCTGGAAAATTTTCTGAATGAGTCACTGAAAGACATTTTCAAAGTATCTCTGTAGCTTTTTTTTTTTAATTTCATAAATGAATACTTGGAGGAAATTAAAAGATTTCAGAAAAAAAATTTATAAAAATCCTAACACTTTTTTAAAGAAATTTCTTAAGAAATATCCCTTTTATTAAATGCCTGGACAAATTCCAAAAATGAATCCCTATAAAGTATCCGAAAATATCCCATGAATATTTCTTTTATTTTGAAGCATTTCGATTGCATACTAGAAAGATGTCTCAATCAGAGATTCTTGTGCACGTATGAAGGCGTAATTTGGTACTATGAATTTCACATTTATGTGGAGAAACCATGTTGTGTACATGTATGGAGTCACAAAAATTTGAATATTCACAGGGGTTATTGATCTTATATTTCACTGTGGCTGTGCCCTCAGATTTGAAAAATGTTATAGGCAATTTAACCACATTCAAAAAGGTTTTTGTACACGTATGGAAGAGCAAAGACAATTAGAAAGGAATTTGTTCATTTTTTCCAGTGATTAGATGATTTTCTGTAATTTTTGCCTTTCTCGTACACCAAGGTAATGAACTAGCCATCGACGCTAAAAATCACCCTAATAAAGAAGAAAAAAAAAAAAAAAAAAAAAAAAGTACACCAAGGTGTACCGAAAGGCTATATGTTCACTCCAAAAACGAAAATTTGATAGAGCCTCCGGAGAGGTCAAGTGTTATATACCAATCGACTCAGCTCGACGAGTTGAGATGATGTCTGTGTGTGTGTATGTGTGTGTGTGTGTGTATGTATGTGTGTGCGTATGTGTGTGTGTGTGTGTGTACAAAAAAGGTCACCTAACTTTTAGATAGTAAACATCAACCGATTTTAACGACCGACGGTTCATTCGACGCGGAATCTGGTCCCATTGTTTCCTATTGAAAATGGTTCGGATCGGTCCAGCCGTTCCGGAGTTATGGCCATTTAGGTGTTCCGGATCTGTACCCCAGGAAGGGGCTGGATATGAAAATGCAACAAACCCATGCATGCGACCCATCAAACCACGGCATTTTCGATTATCTGATGAACGGGAAGTAGGAAAATAGTCTCAGACTATGTCTGAACCGGTAGTGTTCCGGAACCGGTTCCGGGTGTCCTTCCGGAAGTGGCCAAATATAAAAGTGAACATAACCCATGCATGTGACACATCAAAGAGCGGCTTTTTCGATAACCAGTTGAATGGTAAGCAGGAATGCAGTTTCAGACCATATTTGAACCGGTAGTGTTCCGGAACCGGTTCCGGTTGTCGTGCCGGAAGTGGCCAATTACAAAATTGAACCAAACCCACACATCAAAGAGCGGCTTTTTCGATAACCAGATGAATGGTTTGCAGGAAAATATTTTCATACCGTATTTAAACCGGTTGTGTTCCGGAACCGGTTCCAGGTGTCGTGCCGGAAGTGGCCAATTAAAAAAGTGAACCAAACCCATGCATGCGACGCATCAAAGAGCGGCTTTATCGATGACCAGATGAACGGTAAGCAGGAAAATACCTTATCTGAACCGGTTGTGTTCCGGAACCGGTTCCGGGTGTCCTGTCTGAAGTGGCCAAATATAAAAGTAAACATAACCCATGCATGTGAAACATCAAAGAGCGGCTTTTTCGATAACCAGTTGAATGGTAAGCAGGAAAGTAGTTTCAGACCATATTTGAACCGGTAGTGTTCCGGAACCGGTTCCGGGTGTCCTTCCGGAAGTGGCCAAATATAAAAGTGAACATAACCCATGCATGTGACACATCAAAGAGCGGCTTTTTCGATAACCAGTTGAATGGTAAGCAGGAATGTAGTTTCAGACCATATTTGAACCGGTAGTGTTCCGGAACCGGTTCCGGTTGTCGTGCCGGAAGTGGCCAATTAAAAAATTGAACCAAACCCACACATCAAAGTGCGGCTTTTTCGATAGCCAGATGAATGGTTTGCAGGAAAATAGTTTCATACCGTATTTGAACCGGTAGTGTTCCGGAACCGGTTCCAGGTGTCGTGTCGGAAGTGGCCAATTTAAAAAGTGAACCAAACCCATGCATGCGACGCATCAAAGAGCGGCTTTATCGATAACCAGATGAACGGTAAGCAGGAAAATACCTTATCTGAACCGGGTGTGTTCCGGAACCGGTTCCGGGTGTCCTGTCTGAAGTGGCCAAATATAAAAGTGAACATAACCCATGCATATGACACATCGAAGAGCGGCTTTTTCGATTACCAGTTGAATGGTAAGCAGGAAAGTAGTTTCAGACCATATTTCAACCGGTAGTGTTCCGGAACCGGTTCCGGGTGTCCCGCCGGAAGTGGCCAATTAAAAAAGTGAACCAAACCCAAGCATGCGACGCATCAAAGAGCCGCATTTTCGATAACCAGATGGACGGTAAGCAGGAAAATACCTTATCTGAACCGGTTGTGTTCCGAAACCGGTTCCAAGTATCCCGTCGGAAGTGACCAATTAAAAAACTGAATCAAACTTATGCATGTGACACATCAGATAGCGGCTTTATCGATAACGAGATGAACGGTAAGCAGGAAAATACCTTATCTGAACCGGTTGTGTTCCGGAACCGGTTCCAGGTGTCCTGCCAGAAGTGGCCAAATATAAAAGTGAACATAACCTATGCATGTGACACACCAAATAGCGGCCTTATCGATAACCAGATGATGGGTAAGCAGGAAAATAGTTTCAGACTATATCTGAACCGCTTATATATTTAACTGACGAAGTTGTAGGGGTGAATCCAACTGAATGCGTCTGACGATGACCGAAGAATAGTAGGTCATAACGCGTAACGCTTAACAAGCTGTTTCCGATATTTGTCACCGATAATTACCAATCAATCCACAAATAACATACCTGAACCGGTTGTGTTCCGGAACCGGTTCCAGGTGTCCCGCCAGAAGGGGCCAGTTAAAAAAGTGAACCAAACCCATGCATATGAAGCATCAAATCATCAAAAATGTTGGATAACCAGATAAACGGGCAGCAAGAAAATAGTCTCTGACCACACCTAAGATTAGCAACAGTGTTGCAGAATCAGAATTGGATTCATTGCTGAAATTACGAAGGTGAACAAAATCAATGCAAGCGATAAATATGCGTAAAAGTGCAAAATCTTGATAAAAATTAAAGCGATCTTGTCAAATCACACCATTTTAGATTCCTGAGACGTAATTATACAGTAGGATAAATCAACGTTGTATGGGGAAATTTTAATTTCATAGCATCAATCCCCTTTTGCGGTTGAAATTACTACACACAATTTTGATGCAACTGGTTCAGCCCTCGAGCTCTGTAAAACGGTTGAAATTTGAATGGGTTTTATTATGATAAATTTTACTAGCTTGCATTTTTTTTGTCAAATTTTACATAAATCTTATAACCAACGATAATAAAATAAAGGCTAAAGTGTGCAGAAAAAAATTTGCCGAAATATCTTGATACTGATCGGCATCCAGTGCTAGTGAAGGTGGTCAAGCAGTCAACTGAGAGGTTTGATATTTTTCAGCTCTGCTTATACGTTTAACATAATACATAACTTCAGAATATGAGCCATCAATAAGTTTCCAAATTCGATTATGGCTTTGATATAATTGTTGCTTTTCTGAATAAGGCTGACACAAATTTTGATTTTCTCTTAAGTCAAGAGGGGTCCCCCTTGGAAATTTTACTGGGAATTCATCATTTTGAATAAAGGCACAAATAAATAGGGGAGATCGGGGCATAATGGATACCCGGGGCGAAATAGACACCCCTATTTTTGCCGAAACCGTTGACTTTTATGCTAGACTTTTAATGCATAAGTGTAAAGGAACAAGTCAGCGTTCTATTTTTCAAAAGTAACATTCATATGCCTGCAAAGTAACCTAAATATCATTGAAATGTATTTTTCATATGGTGAAATTCTTATAATTTCAACGCAGCAGCAAATAAGGTATTACGAGTGTTTGAGTGTGTCCACCATAAAAACCATTGAATTGCTACCTTATCTGCATGTATACGTAGATTTAGCAATGGATAAAATATTTTATTTGTGATTAGAATTTACTCAAAATAGAAATTTCAATGTTGTAGGCGATTTGGGGCGAAATGAACACTGGTAATTACGAATGGATGTACGCGCATTGCATACTCTTATGCGTTTAAGAGTGTTTGGAAAAAAAATCAATTGGATTATTTTAGCCTAAAGTTTATTTAATTAATTTTGATGTTTTGTAAACTCGTCTAAGATGGAGTATTTTATTTGTGGTATCGATCTCCGTGGGCAAATTACTTAACTGATCGATGTAATCAAAGAATTAGCATAAAATATGCAGGGGTGTCCATTTCGCCCCGTACCTTCTCTGCCAGCCCTAAAAAACACACGATTTACAGTTCATTATTTCTTCACAATATAGAGATTCTACCTGCTGTAAATGATTGAAATACGTAGGAACAAACTAAAGTTGTAAGCCAACTAATAATATGTTAAATTTTTCTCTGTTATACAGGCCAAACGTACTCATTTGCTTAGGGTGTCCATTATGCCCCTAATTCCCCTTAACCAATAAATTTTTAAATTTTAAAGTGAAATTAGAATCCTCCAGAAAATTTCTTACCAAATCCGCTTAGCTTAATTGCCTGGGTATTTTTTCATCAAATACATTAATTATTTATCAACTCTACTCCCCCATTGATAAGTCAACGAGCACTATGACAAAAGAAGAAAATGAAATTTGTTCCATTCTAGAGTATTCTCAGAATTCAGGAACTCTTCGGCTTATAGCTCTTGAGTACATATTCGACGAGAAAGGCACTATCACCACTAGGTGGATTAGTCTGGGTTTTTTTTATTTATTCCGGAAATCGAAAACTAAATTTTTTAGAAATGAAATTTAGAGAATTTTTATCTAATGAGCTTGTTACTCAGTGAGTAACTTGAAGTAACCTCGATGACAGCCCAACAAACAACTTTGCTGTACAAGAGTGAAATAAACTACTCTTTAGCAAACTTCAGATTAAGAAACTGTTGTACAGCTAGTTCTGCTTCTTGGGAGCACCCCTTGAGAAGTGCCTAGAAATAAAGCTCTGGAAAAACTTCAACAGGATCCCCTTCAAAACATCTGAGAGAATTCTTGGATGAAGGTGGAGTCTTAATATAAATATATGTCGCAGTATTAATTGAACGAGCAAGTAGGGACAGGCGTAACTGGCCCCGGGATTAACATATCAATTCCTATGGGCAAGTGGCCTACAGTTTTTCAAGCTGAAGTCCAGGCGATTTTGGAATGCAGTAATATTTGCTTACGTAGAAACTACAGACATTCAACAATTTGCATGATGTCTGATAGCCAAGCAGCTCTAAATGCTTTGAAATCAGCAACATGCTCTTCTAAACTTGTATGGGAGTGTATTCAGTTACTTCAACACTTAGCTTGCCGTAATCAGGTGAAGCTATTTTGGGTTCCAGGGCACTGTGGAATTGAAGGAAATGAACAAGCCGATATGTTAGCAAGACTTGGATCGTCTCATCAATTCATAGGGCCTGAACCATTTTGTGGTGTGTCTGGTTGTTTTCTCAGAATGGAGTTTGGAACATGAGAAAATAAAATCCAACTGGGAAAACGCCACTATTGCGAGGCAGTCGAAACGTTTCATAAAGCCGGACGTTTCAAGTACTCGTAAAATTCTAGAACTTTCTAAAAAAGATCTTAGTTCTTTTACTGGCCTTCTAACAGGTCATTGTCCGAGCCGGTATCATCTGAAGCTAATTGGAAAACTTCAAGATGATGTATGTCGCTTTTGCGGCATAGATACAGAAGACTCGGAGCATTTGTTGTGCCGTTGCCCGGCAATTGCAGCTAAAAGAATTAGGTTCTTCGACAAGGGGCTGATAGAACCCCTTGATGTCTGGAGAACAAACGCCAATGCGGTAGTACAGTTCATCCGAACTTTGGCACCGTGTTGGGATCATGCTTACAGTCAAGGTTTGATTATTGCTAACTCCAATGGTGATACGTCAACTTGACATAGCTAAACTAAACTGGGGCATTTGTCACAATAGATCTAAAAACAGGTCGCAGTGACTTATATACCCAACAAGGAATAAAAAAACCAAGATTAATCCACCTAGTGGTGATAGTGCCTTTCTCGTCGAATATGTACTCATAATCTTTCCGTCGACGCAATCAATCTTGCCGTAGAGTCAGTGATCAGCCCCAAATCTCTGTGCTTTGATAACGGACGAGACGGAGGAAATGCTCATAACGGCGATCTGGGACTGCACCACCTACGAATTTCTGAATCATGAGAATACTTTATTTAGAAATTCAAGGTCATCATCGAATTGGGGCACTTATTCCGACGTTATGTACAACGTATTTTTTTTTTCCTTCTAAACCATAGGGGGATAAATCTGCTCATCAGACACCCTAACAGGAAGGTTAGGGTAGTGTGGGGATGAGGCCGTCTTCTACAATGCCGGTAGAAGCCAGGACTACTCTCTCCTCGACCCACTAAAACACATTCCTATGGTCGCCAAACCCTACGTCTCTCCGGAACCACCAAGAAGGTATTGCTTCAGAGAGGGGCTAGTGCATATCGCACCCTCAAGGTTAGCTGCCGTAGCCTAGCAGCAACGAACATCGATGACTCGCTCTGGAGAGTCCATCACGATAGCATGCTGGCGCTTAGCCAGTTTCCCGAGTGGTCCTCGCCACTCCCTTTGTCCTCGGAAGGCGGGCAGGGTCAACCCCGCCCGCGCCCTACTGCTGAGCGGACATCAAGAACTGATGCCCACGTGCAACCCGATCTGACCTGCCCGCAAAGGAAGGGTATCACTACCCTTCAGGCCCTATCAGATGCACCCGTAGGTTGCAGACAGCAGGATCTCACCTACCCCGACCCTTGCCGGGGACCCCTTTCCAACCGCGGGCTCAGATCCAACCCAGTAGACCGACGCCACGACAGCACCGCTACCGGGACTTCCTCTCCGCGGCCACTTAATCGCTGTAAGGGTCGATCTCGACCGCAGGGCACCGGTATGACCTACGAAGCCGACTTCGAACCCCTGGACCACCTCTTGTACTGCATCTGGACTAGCCATTCTCCGAGTCCACGCGCCACCTCCTCTGTAGCTCCCAGACGATAAGGGTGATAGCCGTTGAAACGGCATTCCAGCTAATCTCATCCCTACACATTCTCTGGACCAAGTTGTCCGGAGTTGTGTCCTCCCCGCATGTGGCAAGCATGCGGTCACGCATTGTGCGAAAACGCGGGCACACGAACAAAACGTGTTCCGCCGTTTCCTCTAAACCATTGCACACTGGGCATTCGGGAGAATCCGCATGCCCGAAACGGTGTAGATACTGTCGGAAGCAACCATGACCTGTAAGGACCTGTGTCAGGTGGAATGAAACTTCCCCATGGCGCCTATTAATCCAACTATCTACCCTCGGTATCAACCTATGGGTCCACCTTCCTTTGGTGGAACTTTCCCACGCGCGCTGCCATTTGACCATAGAGGCCATCCTGACAGTCTTGCGTATGCCTCTTGTGCCGCGCATTTCGAAGCACTCCATGTCCTCACTGATAAGAATGCTGATAGGCACCATACCAGTAATGACACAGAGAGCGTCGTGTGACACGGTACGGTACGCGCTTGCAACCCTCAGACACATAAGCCTGTAAGTACTTTCCAGCTTCCGTCGGTAGCATTCAGTACTTAGCGCGGTACCCCACGCCGGGCCGCCATACCTAAGTATGGACGTAGCAACACTAGCCAGAAGCTTGCGCTTACTGGCGTACACCGCAGAGCTATTGGACATCATCAGGGACAGTGCCGCAATAACTGTGGAGGCTCTTTTACAGGCATAATCGACGTGGCTACCGAAGGTAAGCTTATCATCGATCATCACGCCCAAGTGTTTGACGGAGCGCTTCGACAGGATAGTGCATTTTCCTACACTGATCTCCGTCTGCTGCGCCGACTGCATGTTGTTAACAACCGTCACCTCTGTCTTGTGGTGAGCCAGCTCCAGTTTTCTGGACCGCATCCACGCCTCCACAACCTTGATCGAGTGGTCGGTAGTCAACTTCACCTCCTCGATCGTTTCACCGTAGACTTCGAGCGTAATATCGTCGGCAAATCCGACAATCACCACTCCCACTGGGTACTCTAACCTCAACACCTCGTCGTACATGACATTCCATAACACAGGACCCAGGATGGAACCTTGCGGGACTCCTGAGGTTATGTGAAAGCACTTCCGACCCACCTCCGTGTCGTATACTAGTACGCGATTCTGGAAGTAGCTTCCGAGAATCTTGTACAAGTACTCCGGTATCCCCAGACGCAAGAGCGCATCGGCAATAGCAGCCCAACTGGCGCTATTAAATGCATTCCTTACATCCAGAGTCACTACCCCGCAGAAGCGAATTCCCCTCCTCTTAGGCTCGAGTGCTTTCTCGGCGGTTTTTGTAACCGACAAGATAGCGTCTACGGTGGACCTCCCCTTCCGGAAGCCATACTGGTTGCTCGAAAGACCATTTACGCCCTCTGTGAACCGCAACATTCTATTGAGGATGATCTTTTCGAGCACCTTCCCCGCCGTGTCAATCAAGCATATTGGTCTATATGCCGACGGGTCTCCGGGTGGTTTCCCCGCCTTTGGCAATAGTACCAGGCTCTGCCTCTTCCAAGCTTCTGGGAAAACTCCCTCGTCCAGGCATTTCTGCATAGCAGACCTGAACATCTCGGGAGCCTCTGCAATAGCTACTTTTAAGGCCAGGTTCGGAACTCCGTCCGGACCTGGGGCCTTACCTACGCTAAGGGACTTAGCTATCCCCGCAAGTTCCACATGTGCAACGTATGGGCAGAGCCGAAAGTATCAGACCTTTTAGTTGACTGCTTGATAATCTCCACAGGAGGCTGATTCATACCAAGATGACAATTACTAGCCAGGATTTAACTTTTTCATAGATCACTTTGACAAAGTTTAATCTGTACACTTTATGCTATATTTTATTATCATTGGTTACAAGATCCATGTAAAATTTGTAATGTAGTAATTTGAATTGCCAATGCTATATCACATTGAAATATAAACAACATTACAGTGCTCGCCCTCCAGTCGCATCAAAATTTTGAACAGTAAATTTAGACGCAAATAAAGATTTAAAAGAATGTTCGGGGCTGATGCGCATACATTTTAATTTTTCCATACAACGTTGACCCATCCTACTGTAAATTTACGTCTCAGGAATCAAAAATTGTGTGATTTAACGAGAACGCTTTAGTTTTTTTTAAGTTTTTGGTTCTCTTACACATATTCATCGCTTGCATTGATTTAGTTCACTTTCGTAATTCCGCTGAAGCACCCAACGCTGCTTCTGCAACACCACCGGTAGCCTCTTATGTAGTCTCAGTCTATTTTGCATTGCTTACGAGACCCCCGGAAATGATTCCGGAACATTACCGGTATATTTAAATGTGGTCTGAGTTTATGAAAACTGTTAATCAGGTTACCCGGAATTAAAAACACTACCGGTAGTAACTTCTGTGGACTGTGCCTATTTTCTTATCATCCATGCATCAGGATACTGACAAAAAAGCGATTTGATGTACCGCAAGCATGGGTTTGATTCACTTTTATATATGTCCATTTCCAGTGGGACACTCTTAACCGGTTCCGGAAAATTTACATGGTTCATTTTTACATTTGACCAATTCCGGCGGGACACCTGAAACCTGGTTGTGGAACACTAGCGGTGGTCTCTTACGTAATCTCAGCTAATTTTCTTAATAACCATTCATCAGCTTATCGAAAAAACCGCAATTTGATTAAGCGCATGCATGGAGTTTGGTTCCCTTTTACATTTGACCACATCCGGAGGGACACCGGGAACCAATTCCGGGACACTACTAGTTCTCTCAAGCATGATCTGAGATATTTTTTTCTTTGTAGCCGTTCATCAGGATACTTTAAATGCCATTTGATATGTCGCGAATTTTTGTTTTTTTGCATTCGACCACTTTCAGCGAGATACCTCGAACCGATTCCGGAACACTATCAGTAGTTTCTAATGTGGGCTTTGCTTATTTTTTTTTTTTTGCTGATCGTACAACTTATCGAAAAGGCTACGATTTGATGTGACGCATGTATGAATTAGGCCACTTCCGGCGGGACATCAGGAACTGGTTTCGGGATGCTACCGGTTCAGATATGATCCGAAACCGGTTCCGTAACACTACCGGTTCAGATATAGTGCATGACTATTGCATCCTATTTACCGTTTATCAGGTTATAGAAAAAGCTGCGATTTTATGTGTCGCATGCATGTGTTTGGTTCACTTTTATATTTGACCACTTCCGGCGGGATACCCGGAACCGATTCCGGAACACTACCAGATCAGATATGTTAAGAGACTATTTTCCTGTTTACCACTCATCAGGTTACAGAAAAAGCGGTGATTATATGTGTCGCATACATGGGTTTGTTTCACTTTTATATTTGGCCACTTCCGGCGGGACACCCGGAACCGGTTCCGGAACACTACCGGTTCAGATATAGTCTGCGACTATTTTCCTGCTTACCGTTCATCAGATAATCGAAAATGCCGTGGTTTGATGGGTCGCATGCATGGGTTTGTTGCAATTTCATATCTGGCCCTTTCCTGGGGTACCGGTCCGGAACACCTGAATGGCCATAACTCCGGAACGGCTGGACCGATTCAAACCATTTTCAATAGGAAACAATGGGACAATATTCCGCGTCGATTGAAACATAAAGCGTTGAAATCGGATGATATTTACTATCCAAAAGTGAGGTGACATTTTTGTACACATACACACATACACACGCACACACACACACACACACATACATACATACACACACACATACACACACACAGACATCATCTCAACTCGTCGAGCTGAGTCGATTGGTATATAAGACTTGGCCCTCCGGGGGTTCTATCAAGATTTCATTTTTGGAGTGAACATATAGCCTTTCGGTACACCTTGGTGTACGAGAAAGGCAAAAAACAAAAAAAATGTCGCAGTCTTAGGATGAATACTTGGAAGAACTTTTGGTGAAATCCGTGGAAGAACTTCTGGAACAATTTCTTGAACATATTCTAGAGAAATTTCTGACACAGTGCCATGGCATAAATCATAGAGGAATTTTAAAAGAAATGCCTGAGGAAATCTCTAAAGTAATTCATGATTGCATCCCAGGAGAATATATGAAAGAGTCCCTGAAAGAATCTCTGCAAAATTCCAAAAACAATTTTTAAAAGAATTCTTGAAAAAAGAATCTGAAGGCATTTACAAAAGATCCATCTAGTACCCAATCCCGTCATCAGATGGAGTATAAAATGAGCATTTTTGTATAACTATCCTGTATATCTCGAAATGGGTTTTGGTGTCTTTCAAAGCATATTTATATTTGTTAATCACTGAAAAATTTATGTTCTATCGCCTTTCAGATTCCATTGCTTCTTTTGCATCGAATCGCAACGATCGATAAATTTTAAATTTTCCCTAATCATTCTATCACAGTAAAAAAGTTCAAGGAAGTTGGTTACACTCTTAACTTATTTTCCTCAAAGTAACGCGGAAAATAAAATATTCCGTGGAAAATTATGAATTAACTATATTTTAATAATGATCGTATAAGCTCTATACGTTTTCGTCTTAAAAAAATCGGTATCTCAAATAGGCTCCAAGGAAAAATAAAAAAGGGTAATGTTATTCAAAAATAAGACTTTGAAAAATCAAAAACGAAAATTTAAATTAAAAAGAATAAACCTTTTAAAAAAAGAATAAATAAATTTAAGATGACGAAAAATAATGTTTAGTGCAAAATTAAAAATTTGATTCTTATGGGTTATTGCAAGATTGATCCCTGAAGGAATCTGCCAAGGAACTTCTGCAGAAATCTCGGGAGGAATCCTTGCTAAAACCTCAAGATGTAATCCTGCAAGAAACTGTAAAGACATTTGGCAGCTAATTAAACGCCCCAAAAAATTGCAATTAAAACTATGAAAGTTCCAGAAATATTTCAAAAAGTGCATAAATAAATCAAATATTTTCCATAAATAATTGATTTCAAATGTCAGAATTTGCACAAATTGATTAAAACTGTAATAATAAAACACAAAAAAGTTAAAATTTTTATTCGTTTTTTTTTTTTAATTCAAAGATAGTAAATGAAGAAAAACTAACTTACACACTAAGTAACAATAATAGAAAATAATAGGCAATCTACTACAGAACCATAACATGTAATAGAAAAACAACGTAAACGGCAATCTGTGCTATTATACGGACAATCCAAATGGATGTGTGGATTACCTAGAACCGAATCGACGTAGTTACGGCTCGTCCGATTTCGGGAACTTCGATGGCTATCTGCCAACAAAAGCTTTCATGCAAACCTTTGAAAACCTCATTACGAACAAGAACGACAAATGTTTAAATATAATTTGAGGGCACAAAACGATAAATGGAGGAAATCGCTCACCTGTGAAGATTCCCTGTTGGACCGCAATTCAAACCCACAGTGCTTTGATACCGCTGTTTTTATTAGAAATTGATAAAAAAAAACGAATAATAAATGTAAATTTGAAATCATTTTTTATCAGCTAAAAACAACACAATAAGTATCCATCTACTCTAGCACACTCAAAATAGCAACTTCTTCACCGTAACTAAGAGAACCACTTCCCTTTCTTCGAAACACTTTACCTACTTCACTTCTGCCCTCGGGGAAACCGTTTTAAGATGAAAAGAAACTGTTTCTCTGCAAAAAGCAAGTTCATGGCGCATCAGACAGTCAGTGGCATGCATCCAAAGTCTTTCATCTTTTGTTGGCAGTTCGGAATTAAGTTTGCAGAAAAAATAGGACCTTTCGTTGTCCTAAGTAAGGTGCTCATCTGGAATCCTACTCCGGTCTGTTTTCTCAAATGTCAGTTGATTGGGTAACCTAGTACAATTCATTCTACTGGGTTGCTAGAAAGTGGTATTTTCAGGGCCATTTGAACTATTTTAACTCTGCTTAACACGGATTCATGGACCGGCAAAATATGCCATACATATTGATATTTTGCCACTCCATGAATGCGTTTCAGCAAACGTTCTAATCGGGGAACATTAATGACTATGTCGCTATAGCTGTTTGTTGTACATATTTGCGTTCAACACACATCGACGACGACGGTTGGCACCCGTCACAGGCAAACACAACCAATTTGTCACTTGATTTACGCAGCAAGCAGCTGAAATGGGAAACATCAAACATGACATTCCGATAAATTGAGTCACATTTTTGAATGTCGATGTCGATGGGTGAGACATATCATGATGAATCTACACTACATACTTTTAGAAAGGATAGTATTTAAACATTTGTTTCTGATGTATCAATTAGAAATCGTTAAAAGTCTAACATTTCGAGAGAAAGCGTATTATGAGACAGTTAAATGTCAAAACCTTTTAAATGTTTACATTGCTTGGGAGGTATTCTAACAAGTCTAAACTATCTAAATTATTTCAGCATTTTAGAATATTTTATATGTGTGCATTAACAGAATTCCATATGACATTCCATATTTTAATTACACATTTTCTACATTAGACGAAGGCGTTAAACTAAACATTTGCAGATCTCAAAGGCTTTCCCGAAAAAAGAATCACCAAAACAACCACCCACGGATTGTGTAAGTATCAAAACAACAGCGGGAGCATTTCGACGTTTTGGATTTTATTTAGAACCGCCATCGTCGTCCATATTTTGCATGTCTTCCCGTGGTGCCGCTGCTGTTGACAGGCAGTTTTCCCACATTCATATGAGCGTCGATGGCAGAGCAACGGCAAAGTTGAGAAAGAACAAGATTTATTGATACTCAGCCGGTGACGACGACCGTCGGTCGTGGTGTTATGTGCCGCCTTGATGTGGGTTTCTATTTCTTCACGCCTTGGAAGACGTTTCCCAAATTTTCCTGGATACACGATCAACTTAGATGCGGGGCTGCGATCCCATCGTCATCATCATTTGTTTTGAGGGAGAAATACAAATGGAAACATCAATCGTGTCGGCAAAGGAGTGAGATTGATAGTGTTGTGTTATTGAAACTTCAATAAGCATTCGAAGAAAGATGTGTCATTGTTATTTTGATACTTAATATGACGCCGAATATATTCTAGACTAGACTAGACTAGACTAGACTAGACTAGACTAGACTAGACTAGACTAGACTAGACTAGACTAGACTAGACTAGACTAGACTAGACTAGACTAGACTAGACTAGACTAGACTAGACTAGACTAGACTAGACTAGACTAGACTAGACTAGACTAGACTAGACTAGACTAGACTAGACTAGACTAGACTAGACTAGACTAGACTAGACTAGACTAGACTAGACTAGACTAGACTAGACTAGACTAGACTAGACTAGACTAGACTAGACTAGACTAGACTAGACTAGACTAGACTAGACTAGACTAGACTAGACTAGACTAGACTAGACTAGACTAGACTAGACTAGACTAGACTAGACTAGACTAGACTAGACTAGACTAGACTAGACTAGACTAGACTAGACTAGACTAGACTAGACTAGACTAGACTAGACTAGACTAGACTAGACTAGACTAGACTAGACTAGACTAGACTAGACTAGACTAGACTAGACTAGACTAGACTAGACTAGACTAGACTAGACTAGACTAGACTAGACTAGACTAGACTAGACTAGACTAGACTAGACTAGACTAGACTAGACTAGACTAGACTAGACTAGACTAGACTAGACTAGACTAGACTAGACTAGACTAGACTAGACTAGACTAGACTAGACTAGACTAGACTAGACTAGACTAGACTAGACTAGACTAGACTAGACTAGACTAGACTAGACTAGACTAGACTAGACTAGACTAGACTAGACTAGACTAGACTAGACTAGACTAGACTAGACTAGACTAGACTAGACTAGACTAGACTAGACTAGACTAGACTAGACTAGACTAGACTAGACTAGACTAGACTAGACTAGACTAGACTAGACTAGACTAGACTAGACTAGACTAGACTAGACTAGACTAGACTAGACTAGACTAGACTAGACTAGACTAGACTAGACTAGACTAGACTAGACTAGACTAGACTAGACTAGACTAGACTAGACTAGACTAGACTAGACTAGACTAGACTAGACTAGACTAGACTAGACTAGACTAGACTAGACTAGACTAGACTAGACTAGACTAGACTAGACTAGACTAGACTAGACTAGACTAGACTAGACTAGACTAGACTAGACTAGACTAGACTAGACTAGACTAGACTAGACTAGACTAGACTAGACTAGACTAGACTAGACTAGACTAGACTAGACTAGACTAGACTAGACTAGACTAGACTAGACTAGACTAGACTAGACTAGACTAGACTAGACTAGACTAGACTAGACTAGACTAGACTAGACTAGACTAGACTAGACTAGACTAGACTAGACTAGACTAGACTAGACTAGACTAGACTAGACTAGACTAGACTAGACTAGACTAGACTAGACTAGACTAGACTAGACTAGACTAGACTAGACTAGACTAGACTAGACTAGACTAGACTAGACTAGACTAGACTAGACTAGACTAGACTAGGCTAGACTAGACTAGTCGCATGGGTATAGCACATTATCAATAAATTTAAATGCGAATCATTTTCCTTTCTAGATTGTTTTTGCCTTTCTCGTACACTAAGTGTACTGGAAAGGCTATATGTTCACTCCAAAAACGACTTTTTGATAGAAGGCCCGGAGCGTCAAGTCACATATACCAATCAAATCAGCTCGACGAATTGAGGTGATGTCTGTGTGTGTGTATGTGTGTGTGTGTGTGTATGTGTGTATGTGTGTATGTGTACAAAAAAACTCACATCACTTTTTGGCAGTAAACCTCAACCGATTTTAATGACCGACGGTTCATTCGACGCGGAATCTGGTCCCATTGTTTCCTATTGAAAATGGTTCGGATCGGTCCAGTCGTTCCGGAGTTATGGCCATTTACGTGTTCCGGACCAGTACCCTTGGAAGGTGCCATACATAAAAATGTAACAAACACATACATGCGACACATCAAACTGCGGCATTTTGGACAACCTGATGAACAGTTAGCAAGAAAACAGTCTCAGACCATATCTGAACCGGTTATGTTCCGGAACCGGTTCCGGAAGTCCCGCCGGAAGTGGCCAAATATAAAAGTGAACCAAATCCATGCATGCGACACATCAAATTGCGGCAATTTCGATAACCTGATGGACAGTAAGCAAGAAACAGTCTTAGACCATATCTGAACCGGTTGTGTTCCGAAACCGTTTCCGGATGTCCCGCCGGAAGTGGCCAAATATAAAAGTGAACCAAATTCATGCATGCGACACATCAAACTGCGGCTTTTTCGATAACCTGATGAGCAGTTAGCAAGAAAACAGTCTCAGACCATATCTGCACCGGTAGTGTTCCGGAACCGGTTCCGGGTGTCCCGCCGGAAGTGGCCAAATATAAAAGTGAACCAAATCCATGCATGCGCCACTTCAAATTGCGGCAATTTCGATAACCTGATGGACAGTAAGCAAGAAACAGTCTCAGACCATATCTGAACTGGTTGTGTTCCGAAACCGGTTCCGGATGTCCCGCCGGAAGTGGCCAAATATAAAAGTGAACCAAATTCATGCATGCGACACATCAAACTGCGGCTTTTTCGATAACCTGATGAGCAGTTAGCAAGAAAACAGTCTCAGACCATATCTGCACCGGTAGTGTTCCGGAACCGGTTCCGGGTTTCCCGCCGGAAGTGGCCAAATATAAAAGTGAACCAAATCCATGCATGCGACACATCAAATTGCGGCAATTTCGATAACCTGATGGACAGTAAGCAAGAAAACAGTCTCAGACCATATCTGAACCAATTGTGCTACGGAACCGGTTCCGGATGTACCGCCGGAAGTGGCCAAATATAAAAGTGAACCAAATCCATGCATGCGACACATCAAACTGCGGCATTTTCGATAACCTGATGAGCAGTTAGCAAGAAAACAGTCTCAGACCATATCTGCACCGGTAGTGCTTCGGAACCGGTTCCGGGTCTTCCGCCGGAAGTGGCCGTATATAAAAGTTGACAAAACTTTTGCATACGGCACATCAAATCACGGTTTTTTCGACAACTTGATGACCGGTTATTGAGGAAGTATGCTAAGACCACATTATGGACTGTCAGTAGTGCTGAAACTAGTTCCGGGTTTCCCTCCGAAAGCGGCTCAATATAAAATTGAACCAAACCCATGGATTTTTTGATTACCTAATAAACTTTAGCAAGCAAATAGGCCCAGACTATTTAAGAGACTATCGGTAGTGTTCCGCAACCGGTTCCGGGCCGAAGTGACACCAAACCCATGCATGCGATACCTCAAATCATGGCTTTTTAGGTAACATGATGAACAGAACAAGAAAATAGACGCAAGCCATATCAGTGTGTTACGGAATCGATTATGGGTCGCCAGATTTGGTCAAATGTAAAAGAGAACCAATACATGCGACATATCAATGACTTATTCAGTAACAAGATAAACGGTTAATCAACCGTTTCAGACCATATTTAGGAGAACCGGTAGTGTTCCAGAACTGGTGACAAGACGACTAACGCGTCGAAAGTGGTAAAATATAGAAGGGAACTAAACCATAGAGGCGTTTTCGATAATCTGATGAACGATCAACAAGAAAATAGCCACATCTAGAACTTGTAAAAATATTTTGGAATCGGTTGCGGGTGTTCCATCGGAAGTGATTTAATAGCAGTGAACCAAAATCATACATGCGATACATAAAATCGTGGCTTTTTCAAAAATTTGCCGAACGGTTAGTAAGGAAACTGCCTCAGATGACATTGATTTTCGGCTTTTCAGGTAACCCGATGAACAGTTGACAAAAACGTAGTCTAAGACCATATTTGAAACAACCGGAATCGGTGCCAGGTGTCCCGCCGGAAGTGGTCAAACGTTAAATTTAACAAAACCCATGCACGCTGCACATCAAATAGCGGAATTATAAAAGTGAACAAAATAAATGTCTAAGCAATAAAACAAATTGTGGCTTTTTTTGATAGTATGTAAACGTTGGGTAAGATTATAAGTAAAGAAATGGTCAAAGTCTTCATATATGCAAGAGAACAAAATCGTGACCAAAGCGATCTCTTCTTATCACGCTATTTCAGATTCCTGCGGTGTAAATGTATACCTAGTAGGATGGATCAACGTTTTATGGAAAAAATATAATTTAATCGCATCAACACCTTATACAGTTTTCCAATCTTCAATCTCCTTGTGCTTCTGAAATTACTGCTCACAGTTTGGGTGCTGCTGGTTGAGCCCTCACTCTTCTCATTGCGATTGAAATTTGAATGGAAAATTTACATTTTCTACATTTTTCTCGTAGGAAGGTCAAATTTTACATGAATCGTGTTACCAATGATAGTAAAATATAGCCTAAAGTGTGCTGAAATAAACATTGGCGAAGATCACAAAGTGATCTGTGATTGTGAATAAAGTTCATGCATTAGCTGACGCTCACCCCGCTGCCGTAGTGGATGAAATGGGGTCATAATGACCCCAATACACGACTAGAGTTAAGGTGGTCAAGCAGTCAACTGAGAGGTCTGATATTTTTCTGCTCTGTTTTGCTGTTGATCATAACATCGGAATATGTATCATCAATAAGTTTCGAAAATCGATGATAACTTTGTTAAATTTGTTGCATTTCTATGTAAAGTGTTTTCAGGATTCTGGAACATTTTGGCTAACGTTAACGAAAAGTTCATGAGTACATATTCGACGAGAAAGGCACTATCACCACTAGGTGGATTAATCTGGGTTTTTATATTATAAATTCATTCGCAACCAAAAATCCTTTCACTGTGTAGCTTGTTCATCGCTTTGACTTTCATCGTCTACACAACTCCGGTAAAAATTGAACGCGAAACATTTCCCTACGAAATCCAACATACAATGTTACAAAATCCGCAGCCATAAATCAAATGTTTCTCCGAACAAGCTTTGCTTACGATACTATGGTGGCTCGCCAAAGCGACCCAGTTAAAGGCCACACCAAAAGTTTATGATGGCCCTAACTATTCTGCGCGCCAGATTTACGTTCTCGGATTGACTCCTTCCCTGGAACAGCGCAGCAGCGGCGCACAATCGGTCCCACTTGGGTTGTTATTGGTGGACAGGTCATGGCCACCACAGGGATTGGTACGAGGCATTAGAGCACTTAGGTATATCTGTTTCAGGGTGGCCACTCAGAGCGGCAAAAAATATTCCCGAGCTTTTCCCGGTTTTCCCGATAGGTTTTTGAAAATTTTCCCGATTCTAAAATAGAATGGTTTACAGTGAAAATTAAACGTAACTTACTAAGAAAAATTTAAGAGAATTTATATTGAATATTTCCAAAGCCTTCGATATAGCATAGTTAAAGTTAAGTTTTGTGTTGTTTGTCTCGTATCCAATGATGGGCATTGAAGTTACGACATCTTCATTAAACATTCCTTAGATTCATAAATGACCTACAAGTACAAATTATGCAGCTGTTTAAATAAATAAAATTAAAAAAGAGGGGGTCGAAATTCTCAGTATGATTATGGGATTTGCGAACTTATTATTAGTGGATTTCTTAGTAATATTCCAAAAATCTCTTCTGAAAAATTCTTGGTAAGTTCGTTTGAGAAACTAATAGGCAATAACAGAATCAGAATGCCCAGAAAAAAAAACATTCTAGATGAACTTCTGGTGGAAAAATCTGGAAAGATTACTCGTGAAAGAATTTTGGAAACGATTTCTAGGAAGATCTTCAGTCATGTCTTCAGTGTAGTATTTGTGATGGTTATTTTCAAGATATTTTAATAGTAAACCAGTGGCTACTGCAAAAAGTCAGGCAGGTTACATATAGGCTGGAATCGTAAATTCTAGGAGAAATTTGTGAGATCAAAGAAATCTTAGATTTTGTCTGATACTCGTCTGGCATTCATTTATTTCATCAGCGATTGCAATATGATGCTCTCAGATATTTAATTCTGTTCACATTTTCAGATATGCCAAAAATTTCTCCAGGAATTCCTGAACGATTAGCTTTTGAGAAAGTATTTCCCCCAAAATGTAAAGGCAGATTCATTATTTGGGAATTATTTATTTCCATATATCATACAACAATATTGCTCCAGATGCTTTTAAATACTCACTGAAACTCTCGCGAGAATTTCAATTGGTAGTTTAACTAGAAACTACGAATACTCAAAATTGTCAAGAATTTGCTGACCCAGGAGTTTTACTAGGGACAAAGCTTCGCCAAAAAGGGTTTTTCCCGATACCTTACTCCAAATTTCTCCGAACATTTTTATTCACTAGTTCATTAAATTAATACATCCAAGAACTTCATGAAAAACAACAGAAATCTTTCAAACAAAATATAAGAAATAGTTTTATGAGCTACAATAGGCGTGTTTTGAGGAATTCCATCAGATACTAAAAATCCCTTCAAATATTCTTTCAATTGTTTTTCACTAACTATTTTTGAATTGTAAAAATGTTTTCACCAGAATTACTCATCCAGAATTACACAGTTTTTAAGTTTAGTTTATTCTTGGGGCGATTCATTCATTCATTCAAAAAATTATCAGCATCCTATCCAAATTTCTCAAAGACTTTAAGCTCAAAGAACAAAGGCTATATCAAATATTACCCTAGAGATTGTACAAGGATATTTTTTTTTAGAAAAAAAGTTATAAAATATAACAATTTTATAAAACTTTTATAAGATGCTTGATGTTTAGGAACATGTACATCCTGAAATACATAAGTGACATATGAATCTTTAAATATTGCAGACTACATCCCAAATTGGACTATTGCACTTTTTATTGTACGCCTAAAAAGTGCGATAAAAGTGCACATTTACCTCGAATCGTCTCGACGTCTTCGGGGCACTTATTCCTCCATTCCCAAGGAATAAGTGCACCGAAGACCTCAATTCGATCCGACGTATCCCTGCGCTGTAATCACACTTTGAAGGTGTGTGCACACTATTGTGTCAGTCCAATTTGGGGTGCAGTCAGCAATATTTGAATGCGTCTCAACCAGTCTTTCCACCACAATGTTCTTTAGCATATCTTTGAAATTTTTCAAATTGTGATGTTAGAAACATCCCTATGATTCACTTTAATTGTCATGATTCGACAACAAGATATTAATTTCCAAGAATGGTTTTTACGCCAGTTCACCCACTGTTCCGTACGGAACGAGAGATCAGTCAACGAGTATTCGATCAATCGCCCAACCCAGCCACTGCCATCAACAGAATGCGAAACACTTGCGGATTTGCCGCCCCCAACACGACCCACCCTTGCTACGTCATTGAGAACGTGAGTACCGACAGCCACTGTGAGTACCAGCAGTGAGCGCAAGTGAGTGGTCCCGTCATCGCCGCCGCCTCCGAAGTGTGCACGGAGAAACTGAAAAACTCAAAATTAGGTACTTTTAAACTCAAATTTGAGTTCTTTTTCATCTCCCTTTTCATGCGCTCTTTCTGTTGTTGTCAGAGAGTGAAGAGAGATACAGCCCAACTTTTGCAGTTCCGTGCGTCAAGCCAAAACTGAGTTTCTAGCACAGTACTCAAATTTGAGTGAATACAACCTAGTCAAAATTTCGGTTGAGTGGAAAAAACTTAAAATTAGGTATTTTTTTCACATGGAAGCAAGCGGGAACAACCCAACAAAAACATCGATTCCATCAACTCAAAATTGGCTTGACGCACGCAACCCCGAAGTTGGGTGGAAAGAACTTACTTTTGGGTAGTTTCGTCTCTCCGTGTGGTGACTAACGCAAAACTCACCACAGCAGCACCCCGAGAGTGACAGCCATCGAGAGAGTTCCACCCGCATCTGGAACCAGCGTCGCGATATTGCGCGAACATTCCAGATTGCGGGTGCGCACGTATAAATATGCGAATAGTTCGCCGCAGAGCTTCAATTAAGTTTCTACCGCCGCGTGATATACCTCGTTAAAGTGCAAAAGTAAAAGTGCTAAATTCTAAGTAGTGTTAAGTATTAGTGTAAGTGCAGAGTACAAATAAAGTGTAGTGAATTAGAAGTGAACCAGTGGTGTTGTAACCTTTCATTCGAAATCCCGACCCTAGTGATACAGTCCACCCCGACCCGACCGGAGTTGGCCCCGGATACGCGCCAACACCCACTATGTTATATAGTTCAACAGTTGTTGACTGCATTTCCCACAGATTCTCGTACTTATGCTTCTGGAGACTGTACGAATTTCATAATTTTGGAAATTCCCGGTGGCTAGCAACAATTCCCGAGGTTTTCCCGACTTTTTCCCGGTGGTTTCGAATTCCCGAGGTTTTCCCGGTTTTCCCGAAATTCCCGACTGGGTGGCCACCCTGCTGTTTCTCTCGAGTCTCGACAACACGAAACAAATCGGGTTTTCATGCACAAAGCAATCAAAGTTTTATATTCATTGGCCGACCGACCAGCAGCGTTGAGTTTTCGAGTTTCCGGTCTTCACGGCGGTGGTAAGCTGCCTCTTTTATGCGAAGATTTACGGCAAACAATTTAGTCATGGAAGGGACATTTGCGGGAACTATGGGAACCGTCGTGAAACAAATTCATTGAGATTTAAGGGATGACATTGTTCGAAATGAAAAATAATGGAAAGTCAAATCTGGGATTGCAAATCCAAATATCATCTTCAGCAAAATAAAATCTGGCGATTGGCTTTCACCACAACGTCAACAACCACTCACTACCATTGAAAAATAGCTGCATAAAAGCACGATGGCATCATCCACGTCGCTTCATAGCGATTAACCCTTGAAGGAGCGTTTTATTGCCTTTTATCGTTTCTTTGTACCTCGGGAAGTACTTAGCTCTAGCATGGAAGCTGGCTCCTCGTCGATGTGATTTTACAAAAAAAAACTGAATTATTCTCCCTCTTTTTTATCCCGCTACTGGCAAACTTCACACTACTGAAGGAGACCGAGCTCCAGACCGTGAAACCGTATCATATGTTACATATTCCATCGCCCACTTGTAGCTTTCTCTCTACCTACATGGTCTCTAGTGTCTAGCTGGAGGACAAGTAACCCAAGAAGTCGGAAGTTCGGAGCTTTTTTCCCACACGTTACGTTGCGTTGGGCGGGTAATCCCCCGGTGATGCCGGATGCGTTTCAAACTTAATGATCTCATTCACCAGGGTAGCGGAAAGGGAACACTACCTAGCAGAAGCATGGAGTGTACGCGTGGGTGGGATGTATGTATGTGTGATGGTGATAGTGTCCCCTTTCCGCATAGCAACGTACATGCATACCTACTCCTGAAGCGGAAATGAAAAGAATCTCATCAGTAGGTGCTGCAGTGCATAGCATAAACTACTGTTGCACTTTTGTATTCCAATAGAAGAATGGAAAAGAAAAAGTATAACAAAAGCCATATCGAAACACGCACCTGCTAGGGTATTTGTGCCTATCTTAGTCTCATTAAGGATGTGCAACATGAAAAATCACTCACAGCGCAATGTATACGCTTCAAACTTAATGATACAAACCTTTAACACACGTGCTCACTTCCACTGTTGATCTTACGATGCACTAGAGTGGGATTTACCTTCAATATTTGATTTAATTGCGATCACAAATCGCGAGCCACTCGCACCTATCTTCAGCACACCGTAAAATTTTCATCTCATCGCGGTCCACCGGGTGGCCCCTTATTCATCTCAACAGTATTAACAGCAAATCCACAACCACTCTCACATTTTCTCATCGTAGAGCATTCTGCACTCACCCACTAACGCACTCCCTTTCCCTAGCAGGTGACAGTTTCATTGTGATTGTTTTCCTCTCTCGCAAAGGAGAAGTCACAACAATGTGCGGCGCGACAAATCGTCTATGCTCGCTCCCCACGTTTTGCACTCGCATACATTCACAGCTGATTGGCAAATCAGTGCTGCCGAACTGGATGATAGTTCGTAAAGCTTGAGCGGTAGCAGCATATTTAGATGAAAACCAAACCAAATATTTTGAAAGAAATGGCGTTGGAAAATGAAATTATTGATCGATTTGCGTAGAAGTTCGATTACCAAGATGTTAAACCAAGAAACGACCATATTCTGATTGAAAAAAACATCGTATTTGTAGTGACCAAATCTCATTCAATTAACTACTAGTTTCTTGATGTCTGGCACCGCTGTGATGCTTGCTTTGGTGCTTCGGCAGAGATGTGCGCCGCGGTTAAAACATCATTTTTGGTCGTCGGCGGCGGCGGCGTTAAAAATGAGAATTCAATATTGCTTTTTTCACTGAAAATTTTACTTGCTTCGCTGAACAACATGACGTTTTCTTCCAGCGAAGGCTTACGCGATACAGAAAATCGCTGAATTTCACACTAACACTGCAGAAAATCTGTCAACAATAACTCAATACACATGCATTTTCAGCGAAAAGATCTATTTGCGTGACAACAATCCACTCCCATGACTACCGGGCGGCCGCCGTCAAATATCAGGATTGCCAACTGTCCGGCGACTGCTGTCAGTTTTCTTTGTCGCCGAATCTGGCGCTGGGTCCTCGGTGCGGAAACCCAAAGGTGGGAATAAAATTTTGGGGTTTGCGCGCAATATTTCGCTCTTTTACATCTCATATAGCGAAACATTTTAACAAACTATACTTTGCATATGAGAATGTAAATACACTAAAACCTCAATTTATGCATGTTATTTTAATGCACTTTTTAATTTATGCACCTTTTTTATGACCTGCATAAATTAAGGGAAAGCTACTCAGAACCAATATTGTACATAAGAATATTTAATAATGACGGTAACTATTGCAACGGCGGCTAAAGGGTGTTTATAAGGATGAGCAGATGGAAGTCACAGGGGAGTTTCAGGGGGTTCCCAGGGGTTTCCGCGAGGTACCAGGAGATCTCCGGGGGGTTTTCGGGGGTCTGAGGGGGTTTTCGAAAGCATTGCAGAGAGTTTCAGAGGATTTTCGACGGGGTTTGGAGGCGTTACTGGTACGTTTTCGGGGGTTTCCGAGGATCTCACGTGCGTTAAACGGGTGCAAGTGGGTCTTAGATGGATTCGGAGGCGTTAGGCAGGCGTTTTTGGGGGTTCAGATGCGTTACATTGGGTCCGAGGGGATTTTAGAGGGATTTTGGAGGCATTTCAGGAAGTTTCAGAGCATTTTTGGCGGGATTCAGAGGCCTTATGGAGGCGTTTTCGGGGGTTTCGGAGCGTCGCAGGTGTGTTACATGGGGTACGAGGCGGTTTAAGGGGAATTTTGGAGCCATTTCAGGAAGTTTCAGAGCATTTTCGGCGGGATTCAGAGGCGTTACGGAAGCGTTTTTTTTTATGCACAAATTTCCCTCATTTTATGCCTTTTTTAATTTATGCACCCCCAGCCATGTGCATAAATTGAGGTTTTAGTGTAGTAACTATAAGGCGCAGTCCACAAATTACGTAACGCTCTTGGGGGAGGGGGGTAGTATGGCCAAGCGTTACGGCCCATACAAAAAATTTTGGATTTCCATACAAAAAAGCGTAACGGAGGGGGAGGGGGGGGGGGGGGTCGCAAAAATATAAATTTTAGCGTTAGGTAATAAATTGATGCTGCCTAAATAATTCTTAAGTTATGGCATGAATTGAATTATTAGAACCTGAATTCTTCAGATTTCATTACATCGGAGAGAATTGGGTTGATTTTGAAATTCCTCACATTTTGTATGTATGTAATGAAAAATTGACCCCCTCAATTATAAACGAACGTCGTTATGACGTCACGCGGGGAAAAGCATGCATGCTGTCATTGCATGCTTTATACACCTTGTGTGAAGAATATGATATTTGCTAGGATTTTTATATGATGATATACAGGGTGTTAGGTTCCTGAGTGCAAACTTTTTAAAGGGCGATAGAGGACCATAAATGGTGAAAAAAATTGTTCTACGCATATGGTCAAATCTCAACCGTTACGTAGTTATTGAACTCCCCATGTTTTTGACTCTTATTGCCTTAACTGGCTATACCTTTAAAATGGTCAAACTTATCGCTGTTTTTTTACCCTTATTCGAAAGATTATTGAATTTTCTATCAAATGGCATCTTTCAACCGATTGGTTAAGTTAAATAACTAAGTTTTCTAGAGCAAATAGCCTTAAAGTTGTGTGTTTTAATTTGTTTTTGTCAATTATCTTTGAAAAATGCGTAACCAATTGAAATTCTTTCTTTGGCAAAGTTCTGGCCCCTGATCCACTCTACAATTCGTTCTTTGACATCAAACTTCTATCTCTTTTCGTTCGCTTGCAATTTTGATTTAAACGTCGCATTTCAGATCATAAATTTGCAATCGTCATGGTAAGCACCTTTTTGCGCACTGTGCCGCACATTCAAATGAAAATTGCTAGAAAATGATAAGAGTTAGAAGTTTGGCATCAAAGAACGAATTGTAGAGTGGAACAGGGGCCACAACTTTGCCAAAGAAAGAATTTTAATTTATCACGCATTTTTCAAAGATAATTGACAAAAACAAATTGAAACACGCTATTTTTAGCTATTTTGCTCTAGAAAACTTTGTTATTTAACTTAACCAATCGGTTGAAGATGCCATTTGATAGAAAATTCAATAATCTTTCGAATAAGGGTAAAAAAACAGCGATAAGTTTGACCATTTTAAAGTTATAGCCAGCTAAGGCAATAAGAGTCAACAACATGGGGAGTTCAATAACTACGTAACGGTTGAGATTTGACCATATGCGTAGAACAATTTTTTTCACCATTTATGGTCCTCTATCACCCTTTAAAAAGTTTGCACTCATGAACCTAACACCCTGTATAAGTGATTAAAAAGTAACTAAAATCTCAACAGGATCATTGAACGAAATATTTTGTTTATTCGGCAATGAATGACATGCATTCATTTTGGGAGCGTTTAAACTTAAATCGATTATTTTCTGAAGATTATTGGGGAAATTCTAAGTTCGGCGGCGTGGTGAGTTTTAAGCTGGCGGCGTGCTAGAAAATCAAAACATCCGGCGGCGTGAAGTAATAAATCTCGACGGCGCACATCTCTAGTCCTTGAGACAAAATGAGATGAATATAGGTACTAGGCCGAAGAAGGGGGCTTTTACCCTATATTGAAAGCCACCGTGATTGGCATTCTACAGGATGGCAACTATTCTACACAAAGCTCTATTAACGCTAATGTGATATAGAATGGTTCACATGTATAGTAGATGAAACAAATGGTTGTTACTTGTTCTCAAGTTTTTTTTATCTGTATCAACAAGATGTTTAGCTCTAGGATAGTTCATCTCGGGACCCACGCTTTTCTTCTCTTCCGAAAAAAGAACTCAAATTTGTAAAGTTTGTCAGAAGTGGGATTCGATCCCAGGTCCTTGGCGTGATAGTCGAGTATTCTAACCATCAGACCAGGTCCGTTCCTGTTCTTTAGTTAAGGAAACATCTAATAATCTAAACTTGGTCAATACAATAACAGCGTGCCTTCTTATCGTACTTACCTTACCGATCAGGTGGCCTCTGCTGTACATAGTAGCCGTCTCCATTCCACTCGGTCCATGGCTGTTTGTCTCCAGTTCCGCACTCTGCGTAGGGTACGCAGATCTTCCTCCACTTGGTCGACCCACCTAGCTCGCTGCGCACCACGTCTTCTTGTACCGGTAGGATGACTCTCGAGAACCGTTTTAGTCGGGTTGCTATCCGACATCCTGATGACGTGACCCGTCCACCGTAGTCTCCCAATTTTCGCGGTATGGATGATGGTTGGTTCTCTCAGCAGCTGATGCAGCTCGTGGTTCATTCGCCTTCTCCAAGTCCCGTCTTCCATCTGCACTCCGCCGTAGATGGTACGTAACATCTTCTGTTCGAAAACTCCAAGGGCGCGCTGGTCCTCTGCACGTAGGGTCCATGCTTTGCGCCCATAGAGGACTACCGGTCTAATCAGCGCTTTGTAGATAGTTAACTTCGTGTTACGGTGAACTTTATTCGATCGTAGAGTTCTGCGGAGTCCAAAGTAAGCACGATTTCCTGCCACAATGCGCCTCTGAATTTCCCTGCTGGTACACCCAAGTACACGAATTCTTCAACCGCCTCGATTTCATCATCGTCGATATACATTCGGGGTGGCGGAGCGCTTTGCCTTCATGTACTTTGTCTTCGACACATTAATGACTAATCCGATTTGTCTGGCTTCACTTTTTAGTCGGATGTATGTTTCCGCCATCGTTTCAAATTTTTCGGGCTATAATATCAATATCATCAGCGAAACCAAGCAGCTGAACGGACTTCGTGAAAATCGTCCAACTCGTTTTTATCCCCGCTTTCCTTATTACTCCTTCTAAAGCAATGTTGAACAGCAAGCACGAAAGACCATCACCTTGCCGTAACCCTTTGCGAGATTCGAAGGGACTCGAGAGTGTCCCTGATACTCGAACCACGCACATCACTCGATCCATCGTCGCCTTGATCAATCGTATCAGTTTATCCGGGAATCCGTATTCGTGCATTATCTGCCATTGCTGTTCTCGATCGATTGTATCATACGCCGATTTGAAATCGATGAACAAGTGATGTGTGGGCACGTTGTATTCGCGGCACTTCTGCAACACCTGGCGGATGGCGAACATCTGGTCCGTTGTAGCGCGTTCACCCATAAATCCAGCCTGATATTGCCCCACGAACTCTCTTGCAGACGGCGGCATAAAATTTGAGAGAGTATCTTGCAGGCAGCGCTCAGTAGTGTGATCGCGCGGTAGTTCCCGCAATCCAACTTGTCGCCCTTTTTGTAGATGGGACACACGATACCTTCCATCCATTCCTCCGGTAATACTTCCTCCTCCCAAATCTTGGAAATGACCCAGTGTAGTGCTCTCACCAGTGCTTCTCCACCGTATTTTAGAAGCTCGCTTGGTAGTTGATCTGCTCCAGTGGCTTTGTTGTTTTTCAACCGGTCAACCTCCTCCTCAATCTCTTGGAGGTCAGGGGCCGGGAGTCTTTCGTCCTGTGGACATACTCCTAGATCTGTTACCACGCCACCTTCGGTACTTGCAACGTCGCCATTGAGGTGCTCATCGTAATGCTGCCGCCACCTCTCGACCACCTCACGCTCGCTCGTGAGAATATTCCCGTGATTATATCGGCACATGTCGGCTTGTGGCACAAAGCCTCTGAGCGAGCGGTTCAGCTTCTCGTAGAACTTTCGTGTGTCCTTAGCGCGGCACAGCTCTTCCATCGCTTCGCGATCTCGTTCATCCTGCTGGCGCTTCTTCATCCGGAAGACTGAGTTCTGCCTGTTCCGCGCTTGTTTGTAACGTGCCTCATTCGCTCTCGTACGGTGTTGCAGCATTCTCGCCCATACTGCATTCTTCTCGTTTTTCAACTGTTCACATTCGCCGTCGTACCAGTCGTTTCTGTGATTCGGAGTCGCGAAGCCTAGTGCTGTAGCCGAGGTACTACCTATGGCGAATCGGATGTCCCTCCAGCCATCTTCAAGTGTAGCTGCGCCAAGCTGCTCTTCCGTTGGTAGGGCCACTGCTAACTGCTGCGCGTAGTCTTGAGCCACTTCTACGTTACGCAGCTGCTCAATGTTGAGTCGCGGCGTTCGACTTCGACGCGTGGTGATAACTGTCGAAAGTTTTGAGCGCATGCATACAGCTACTAAGAAGTGATCCGAATCTATATTCGCACTGCGGTATGTGCGGACATTGGTTATATCCGAGAAGAATTTACCGTCGATTAGAACGTGGTCGATTTGGTTTTCTGTTTGATGGTCGGGTGATCTCCAGGTGGCTTTGTGGATATCATTGCGGGGGAAGAAGGTGCTTCGCACTATCATATTACGGGAGGAGATCATATCGAATGATAAACGATACGGCTTGCAGGCTGTTTTGCCCGAATACCGGTCTGTATATTTCCTCCCTTCCTACCTGCGCGTTAAAGTCGCCGGCAACGATTTTCACGTCACGCGGCGAGCAACCATCGTATGTTTGCTCTAAGTGCGCGTAGAACGCTTCTTTCTCGTCATCAAGTCTCCCTTAGCGTGGGCAGTGGACGTTGATGATGCTGTAGTTGAAGAAAAGGCCCTTAACTCTCAACATGCACATCCTTGCGTTGATCGGCTGCCACCCGATCACACGTTGTCGCATCTTGCCCAACACTATAAATCCTGTTCCCAGTTCATAGGTGGTGTCACAGCTTTTGTAGAAGGTAGCCGCTCGATGCCCGCTTTTCCACACTTTCTGTCCAGTCCAACAAAGTTCCACGATGTCGAAGTTGCGGGAATGTAGTTCGTCGTAGATTATCCTGTCACATCCTGCGAAACCTAGTGACTTGCAATTCCATGTTCCAAGTTTCCAATCGTAGTCCTTATTTCGTCGCGTGGGTCTTTGTCGATTGTATCGAGTCGTATTTTCTCCTATGTTATTCGCAATGGGGATTTTTACGGGTGGCTTATTGGGCCTACGCCAACACTCCTGTCTCGCCGAGGGGTCATCGTGCCAGTTCTGTTTAACGTCCCAACCAACACTGGGACGACCACGCTGATGGGGCTACCACCTTGGATCTAGCTGGGCGTGGTGCAGCGTTTCTAACTCAGCCGCTGGATGCCAGAACAGACGCTGTTTGAGCCGCACCTCCTTGGTGAACAGACACTCGGATCGTACCTCCTCAATCTAGCTGAAGTCAGAAGGACAACAGTGCCCAGGCTGCACTACCAGCTAAGAACACACCTCTTAGCTGGCGGCCTTTGTCATCGCTTGACTCGTGGAAGCATGAGGTAGGAACTTGTGAGGACCAGAGCTATGTTGGACGCTCTCCTTATCGACTCACCGTTTTGCAGCCTAAGTGTTCTATTGTGTCTTTGATACACCTTTGTTGATACCATAAATCCTCCTCTGTCTATCAGTTGATTTTCATTCCAGCTATTCCACACATGAATTATGTACCATAATTATTAATGGTATAAAAATAACATAAAACTTTCACATATCGTTCCGATCGAAAGCTTGAATAATCACACTTTCTTCGTGTTATCATTGCGTATTGCAGAGGACTATTTTTTCTCATTTTCTTTCCTGATCTTTGCATTTGTATCTCCAATTGTTGAGCTGCAGTGCTCTGGGTCATAATAAAAAAAAAATCCTTGACTTGACCAGTATTCGAACCCACTTTGTCTCAGATTATTTTCAGAAAATTTCGTTCACCATAATGTGCCCGAAAGCTCTAGAATAGTGACAGAAAATATATGTGAGCACTTACCCTGACTGATTTCAAATCATTTCATTTGAAATGGCACATCCCTTTCGAGTGAAAGCTTTTGCCCATCTGTCGTTGTGCTTTTGGAAATTTAGTGCCCGCAGCCAACAGCTGCATCATCATCTTCTGGATGGCTTTCATTCATACTCTGGCATTGCTGCTGCTGCTGCGATTCGAACCAGCACTGACTGCTCTAAGAAAATGGAGCCACTCAACTAGGATGGGGCAAATAAAAATTTCGAATCTCGCATTGTGTGAGCGTTCTCGCTGCCGCCGCCGCCCGTTGGCACTGGCAAAAGAACACGCGGCGACGGTGGTAATGCGCTCTATAAGCCATCGTTCACCACGAAATGCAATTTGCACCAAGAGCCACGGGGAATGAGTTTTTCCACTCTTGGTACAATCGTTCCGTTTGTTATGTCAGCTATCATTTTGGTGTTAAAGGATTGAAGGTTTTGTGTTTTGCTTGGAAGAACGTATATCTGGCACAAAAGCCCGGTCGGAGATTCTTAAAGGCGTCTTGAATTTAATAATGTATCATTGCCACATAATAATCCTCCCACACTGACTGGATGAGGCAATCCCATTTCCATATGTTGGATGCTTTCTCACAGGATGTAAATTCTGTATAATTTTGCGGCTGGAAGATTCCGCAAATAAATTCAACCCCTGCTAAACTTCTACTTAGCTCGCACAGAACGACATCCTTTGCCATCACATGTTTACATTTCGTTGCCACTAACGAAGTAATGCTCTTTAAGTTATTCGACCCAAACTGTCAGTAGCGTGGGTGGTCTTTTCTACCATCAGGACAGGACGTAGGTTTAAGATTATGGGCGTCAACCAGGAATCCTGACGAAGGGACACATCGGCAAATAGTTTACTTAGGAATTAATGGCACCGGAGAAACTTGACATAGTATGTAGTGGGAACTAGAACGCCTCATTGTGTAAATATGCTTCGGAAAGGCATAGAAATGGCGAAAGAAAGGGAATAAACGCTTATATAGGTAGCATGGCTTCCGACACACAGACATGTCATTATTTGAAGTGGATCCCTTTCTCGCTCATCCATGCATATTTTCTGGCATTTTTGCTTTGCGGTTGAGTGAACGTGATTTCAACTCAGTTGAAGCTCAACCTTGATGGTTTTTATGTTCCTTTAAAAGGTAAATTTATACAAAACTTACTGCAGACTATAAATAAGAACAGTGTCCGCCTAAGCATTTTTATAGTTTTCTAATAGTTTACGATCTGTTGATACAATCAGTTTTGGATTGGGCATATGTAAAGCCTTTCACTTTCACTTAGTGCTCAAGAAATGCAGAAAGGTATAGCTAAAATTCCAACAGCATCGCCATATCAGACATAACACCCCGAAACGGATGACTGATTTTCATTCCACCCACTCATATTCTTCAATGTGGTTTTCTAGAGAGAGAATGACATAATTTACGAACCAAGTGGCAATGTTCCAGATAATCGTTTTTGCTTTTGTTATCAGGTGCCGTTCGTTACCAATCTTAAACTATTGATACCATATCGCATGTCATGGTTGTTGGAAGTTTTGCGTCGCAACAAAAGAATATGCAGTTTCCGATGCAATCGGAAGAGAAGACGATGACGGGGGAAAGCAGCAGGGAAAAGTTAAATCCATTCGGAGTGCTGAGCGGAACAGCTTTTCTCGAAGCACTTTTTATGTTCGATCATGGAAATTTGGTGAAATATGGCCCAACTGTCGTAGACGCATCAAAAGATAAATTATTGTGACGATTCATTCGAACGGGCACGCTCAAAGTTTTTCAATTGATGGGACCTCCAGCGATAACGTGAATAAGCAAATAGAATGTCACCATAATTCAGTGGCATTTATGCTGATTGCCATATTCTGTAGACTGTTTTCCCACTGTAGCCTATCAGTTGCGTTTGGGTAACGAATTTATTTGAACCGTTGTTTTCCTCAATTCTGTTCAACCCCGACCAGGAGAAAATAGCTGAAGAATAACTAACTCAGGTATGGAAAACCGAATACCTACAACCTGAATGAGGTATTAAGTAGCCCTGCATAAGAGGTAAAATACCTAAAATAATAACTGGTGTGTATTCTGTGCATAACGCGTGAATAATGATATCAGGTATGGCCATACCTAAATAATAATCAGCAATATTTCCATACGAATGGCGATTTTCCCATAATTGAAGAATACCTCAAGCAGTCCTCAACACCAAACCAATAACTCGTTGAGGTATTGTATCAATACCTACAAAATACCAAAATAAGTTATTTTCAATACCTGGACAACCGACCAATACCTTGTCTTGGTATGATACCTGACTTTGGTATGCTCTAGTTATGTGGCAGTTATTCATTCCTGCTCCTCCTCCTCCTCCTCCTGTACAGCACGTTATTTTAGTTGCATTCATTTATTTAGTTAACATCAAATTCATGATAATGCTGAATCAACTATTTGCCGCCATAATACTCGATTTGCAGCTGCAGCTCTCCAACGTCGGTCACGCCCAACACTCGCCTCGGTTACACCCAACACGCTCCACCTGGTCCGCCCATCGTGCCCTCTGCGCTCCACGCCTTCTTGTACCAACCGGATGGTTAGCAAACACCAACTTTGCAGGGTTGTTGTTCGGCATTCTTGCAACATGCCCTGCCCATCGTATCCTTCCGGCTTCGGCCACTTTCTGGATGCTGGGTTAGCCGTAAAGTGTAGCGAGCTCGTGGTTCATCCTTCTCCGCCACACACCGTTCTCCTGTACGCCGCCAAAGTTCGCCCTTAGCACCCGTCGCTCGAAAACTCCGTGTGCTTGCAGGTCCTCCTCGAGTATCGTCCATGTCTCGTGTCCGTAGAGAACCACCGGTCTTATTAACGTCTTGTAATGGTACATTTGGTGCGGGGGTGAATCTTTTTTGACCGCAGTTTCTTCTGGAGCCCATAGTAGGCACGACTTCCACTGATGATGCGCCTTCGTATTCCACGGCTCACGTTATTGTCCGCCGTTAGCAAGGAACCGAGGTAAACGAATTCTTCTACCACCTCGAAAGTATCCCCGTCTATCGTAACATTGCTTCCAAGGCTTGTCCTGTCTCGCTCAGCCCCACCTACCAGCATGGACTATGTCTTAATCGCATTCACCATCAGTCAGACCTTTGCTGCTTGGCGTTTCAGACGGGTGTTCAGTTCTGCCACCGTTCCAAATGTTCTAGCAATAATATCCATGTCATCCGCAAAACAGACAAATTGGCCGGATTTCGTGAAGATCGTACCCCGGCTGTTGAGCCCGGCTCGTCGCATAACACCTTCCAGGGCGATGTTGAAGAGTAGGCAGGAAAGTCCATCACCTTGTCGTAGTCCCCGTCGAGATTCGAATGAACTGGATAATTCACCCGAAATCTTTACGCTGTTCTGCACACCGTCCATCGTTGCTCTTATCAGTCTGGTAAGCTTTCTCGTCCATGATTTTCCATAGCTCTGTGCAGTCGATACTGTCGTATGCCGCTTTGAAGTCGATGAACAGGTGGTGCGTTGGGACCTGGTATTCACGACATTTCTGGAGGATTTGCCGTACGGTGAAGATCTGGTTCGTTGTCGACCGGCCGTCGATGAAACCGGCTTGGTAACTTCCCACGAACTCATTTACTTTAGGTGAAAGACGACGGAAGATGATCTGGGATAGCACTTTGTAGGCGGCATTCAAAATGGTGATCGCTCGAATGTTCTCACACATTAACTTGTCGCCTTTCTTGTGGATGGGACAGATTATCCCTTCCTTCCACTCTTCCGGTAGCTGTTCAGTTTCCTAGATCTTGAATAAAGCCTGCGCACTTTAGAATCGATACGCTTTCTACCAGATCAAAAACGGTTTAACCTAGAAAAAAATGTTGTAAGAAGCAAATGAAGCTTATTTATTGTACTTTGTAGGAAAAATATGAAAAAATCAGTTATTATTTCTTCAAGATAAAATTCTGACCTGATTGTGAAATTCATGCCATTTTATTCTGCACAAACCAATGATCGTCAATGTTTTTAAATTTCACAGTTAACGGGCTGATATTTCAAGAAGAAACAAAATTATACTCATCAAACATATGCTCAAAACAAGTTACGACATTAAACTCTCAACAAATATGGTTCACAAGACCATAATAAACTTATAGCCTTATTGTCCATTCACGCTTATTCAAAACTAGACGTGTGCGCCGAAGCAGTTTTCACCGGCGGCGGCGTTTATAGTAATTTGAAGCCGCGGCGGCGGCGACGCCGGCGCCACGCCGATCGCCCTATTCGGCGGCGGCGGCGGCGTAATCGGCGTGACCCTGTTTTTTTTATGAAATGCTAAAAAACGTTAACACAGAATAATTTGTTTCCTGTACTTAAGGCGAAACTGGAAGCATTTCCTCATTTTTTCAGTTTTTGATTTTTAAAAAAATAACGAAGCAATATTTTCAAAAACGGGTTTCGTACACACATAGAGTATGGATCAGTGTATCTTCTGAATTTTTTTCGTGTTGAAAAAGTTTTCCATTTTTTCAAAAACCATTTTTTGTGATATTTCGTTCAAAAATGGTTTCTGCAAAAACGAAAAACATTTTCCACTACGAAAAAAAATCAGAAGATACCTTGATCCATCCTCTACATGTGTACGAAAACCGATTTTGAAAATATTGCTTCGTTATTTAATTAAAAATCAAAAAGTGAGGAAATGCTTCCAGTTTCGCCTTAAGCACAATTTTCATCTATTTTGGGTAAAAGGTGTAAAGGATGTAAATAATTCAATTAAAACAATCCTTGCAAGAATTATGCTATAATTTTTAGAGAGAATCCTTGAGCACGTTTACCAGAAAATTTATAAAGGATTCCCCTCGATAGAAATTCACAATGTCGCACGTCTTTTATTAGGATATTCTTTTCTAAAACTTATTTTAGACCAGAGTCATGGTAAAATCTGAATTCTTTGGAGTTTTTTTTTTCAAGAATTCCCGAAGGATTCTTTCATGCGTTTTTTCCTGGAATTCCTCCAGGAAATTCTCAATAGATTTTTCTGGAAGTTCCTCCAGGAAGCTTCCTGGGAGATCCTCAGATATTCCTCCACGGGTGGGATCGCAAGCTTCTATAGAGATTTATGGAAACCTTCCTTCATGGATTCTTTCAGATTTTTATTTCGGTGACCGACTCTTAAAAAATCCATCCAAAGATTTTTTAGGAGTTCCTTAAGAAATCTCTTCAGGATTTATTTCTTGATGTTTCTCCAGGAATCTCAAAAATATCTCTTGTTGGAATTACTGCACAGCATTCTCTAAATTTCCAGGATATTTCTTTTTGCGATTTCTTTATGAATACTTCACAAGTTTTTCTAGGGAAATTGTATCAGGGAGTTTTATCCACTAACACCATGCAAACATTGTTTGTTCCAGGGTTTGTTTCAAACCATCCTTCAAGAATTCATTAGGGGATTTATTCAAGAATTCTTTTAGTACCTTTGCCCGCAATTTCTGCACGAATTCCTGATGAATTGTATTCAGGAATTCATTCAGAAACTTCATCATGATTTAATTCAAATATTCATCAAGGATGTTCTTTAAAAATGCCTTCAGCGATTTCCAGGATTTTTTCCTTTTTTCCATAAGTTCCTCATAAAATTCTTCTTGAAATTCCTCCAAAGCCATCTCAGGAGTTTTTTTCTTACCCTGTTGGGGAAATGAAACCACTGCGTCCAATTAACTGAACTTTTGTGATGAATCTCAGAAGCTCATCCAAGGACATTTCCAGGAGCTCTTTCAACGATTGTTTCTGAAATTGTTTCAATGAATTAAAAAAAAAAATAAACAGGAATTTTTTAAACATATGTATAGAAATTCTTTCAAATAACTCTCCAAGAATAACTCCTACATGTTTTATGTAATTTCATAAAATACTTCTGTAAATATCTGTGGAGTAATATCTCAAAGAATTCCCAGAGGAATATTCAAAGGAATCCCAGGAAATATTTCTGAAACAATCGCAGGAGGTATTCCAAAGAGAAACCTTCTAGGCATATCTTCGGTAATCCCTGACGATATTTTCCAGGGATTCTTCGGCAGAACATCATGGAAAAATGTTTGAGATAATCTCTTACTGACATTCATGAACAATCCTTAAACTACTGAAGAAGTCTTCAGATGGAATTCTTTAGTAGGCTTTAGATGGAATCCACGGAGAAATTTTTGAGTAAATTGTTTATCTAATTCCTGAAGATTATGTAAATGAATCCCAAGGATTTTTCTGGAATAGGGTATGTGTACCGTTCCTTGGCCTAATATGCCAGCCGCCTTGACAATTTTGACCATAACTCGTGAATTAAAAGCACTATAAATGTTCTGTTGACTCTACCACGCACTCTAGGTAGTGCATGTTTCAGCAATTGGAAGTAAACTAGCGTAAATATTCAAGAACTTACTTATTTACGTTGAAAAGGTTCGATGTGATGGTATGCAATGTTGGTCTACGGTATACAAATTGGCCTATTAGTGGATACAACGTTGGCCTATTGCTTTCTAAGCGCTAGAGCCATTTATTCTATATTTTTTAAATATTTCTGCTGAAGTATTATCACTTTTTGTTCACCAATCTTGCTTTCAAATTACACTTTTGGAGCCAAATTTTCACATTACAGTGGCGTTTCGATTTTATCAATAGTCGTTTCAATCACTACTCGCCCAAATTCACGGTTTTCTATTCGATTTTATCACGATTTTCGTTTCGATTTTATCACACTTGCTCTAAAACATTCCGAAATCAATATAAAATCAATACAGCATTGCCCAGTCCACCAAAACTGTTAAAACATGTGAACTACGACTCATATATTTTGCAGCTGAACGATTTTGAATAAAACATATATATTTATTTCTCGTTTCACCAAATTCACGGTTTCGTTTATATCACGGTAAACCGAAAAACCACTGTACTATAAATAAATCACTTAATCTAAAGTTGTTTCTTAATTTAGTAACAAAAACAACGCAACCCCATTATTGTGTTACATTTTTACAGTCACCGCACACAAAATCTTTCTTCCCGTTCGTTCTTTCTGGTTCATTCGCAAGCAATGTTGTTGACGTCACTTTTTCGGTGTTGTTGACGTCACTTTACTGATGGGCCAAGATTTGGGTACATAGTGAAAAAAATGTCCTCAATATTCGGCCCACATTTAATTTGTAAAATAGTTATTTTCCGTTGAAAACAAATAGGACAAGTTCAAAATAGCGTCTTTGATTGTCGCATAAAATGTTCAGTTATCGAAATGTTAATTCGAAATGTTCCAGAATCAGGCCATTTATGACCATGTGTATAGACTACCCACTAAGCCGAAGAATCCTGGTGTCTACAAAAGCTAAATAAAGTGACATTTTCATTCAATTTTAATGCTCCAAAGTGCTAAAATTGAAACGAAATGTTACAGTTGTTTGGCGCATAACTTTTACGATCACCAGTTATGCGTGTTTGTTTGAGTGTTTGGTTAATGTAAAGATAGGCCGAACTAGGGGACTATGCCAACTAAGCATCCCGAAACCCTAATTCTAGAAAGAGTTGCTAAATAAATTTCTGGAAACTCTCCCTCAGAAGAATTTATTAATCAATAATTTGAAAAATTCCAAGACAAATCTTTTGACAAAATTCATGGAGGATGCTCTGAAAGAATTCCTGAACATAGTTTTAAAAGAATCCCTGAAAGAATGTCTGGAGAAATACCACAACTTCTGTAAAGGTTCCTAGAAATTTCCAAAGGAATATTTGTAAATTTTTCTAGGAATTGTTGCTGAACATATTTCTATATTTCTTAAAGAATCCAAAGAACAATTCCTAATAGAAGAATTTAAGGAGGAATTACTGGTGAAACACGTGAAGGAATACTCAGAGGAACTTATGAACTATATGATTTTTTTTTTCAGAAAACAACGGAATGAATATCTACTGGAAGAATATCCTGGAGACACTCCATGATAAAATTTACAGAATAAGCCCTAAAAGAATTCTCGGAGTATCCGATAGAGGAATTCCTGATAGCTGGGATAGCTGTGTAAATATAGTTCCTGGAGTTATTTCTGAAGAACGAACGTCCATAAGTTCCGAACGAACGTCCCTCGCTTTGAGGAGCGAGGGGTTCCAGAGAATGTGATAATTTCAGAGGAACAAAAAATGTGCCATAGAAGGAAAAGGGAGGGGGGGGGGGGGGGGGGGTTGGTTGAAAATGGACCTTTTTTGTGACCTTTTTTATGGAATTTCTAATAAATTAATGGAGCCATTTCAAAAATTCTTTGAAAAATTTATGGAGGAACTTAAAACATCTTTAAAAATATTTCTGAATGAACATTCGAATTTTTTTTAAGAATCCTTAGAGAAATTTCTGAAAGAAGTCTGGACTTTTTATTTTCTTAAAATAAAACGCTGTTAGAATGTCAGGAATCCATGGATGGTTTTCTGAAAGAATCTCCTGAGAAATTTCTGAAATAATCCATGAGGGAGTTTCTTAAGCATGGATTTTTTTAGAAGAATTCATGGTGAAATTTCTGGAGGGTCCTCTATAGGAATTTCTGAACATTGCATGGCATATGTGCCTTCAAAAATGTCATTCATGAATTGCCATGAAAATAATCCAAGAGATAAACAAAGAATATTTGAGAGAATGTGTTTGTGAACCTAATTAGATCACCGCCAAGAATTTTGTTGATAATTCGTTATGGTTTACAAAAGGGGCTCGCTCAGTACTTAAAATAGAATAAGTGAGGATCTTCAAAGTATTGCTGTAAGAAATCACTAAAGTAAATCACATAAAAATGTTACAAAAGATATACAAGAGGAACTTCAGAAAAATACGTCTAACATGCAGAAGAAAAAACAATAGAAACTGTTTAAAAATTGCTGTGAGGTTTAAATAGGTGGTTCGTAAAGTGTTGGCGAGAAAAAATGCTTTGTCGTTTTCTAATCGGCGTGGGAAATTTTGTTCGGTGGCGTGAAAAAATATGAACAGCGGCGCGCCGGGTCAATTTAACTGGCGGCGGCGGCGTGAAAAAATCGTCGGCGACGGCGGCGCGGCGCGGCGGCGCACACGTCTATTCAAAACATAATTTTACTCGAACTAATTTTTTATGAAAAAATATATTCTGAGATTGTTTTTTTTTTTGATCTACAATTCCCCAATTCAAGTGGCCCAACTAAATTCATATCGAGACCTGGATTATTTTTGGAATTATTAGCAGTTTTCCCTCAAAGTAGTCGGAAATTAACAGTCACAAGACTAACTCCTCATAATTAGCCTAAAATAAGATAGTTTTCATGGATAAAACACTGAAAACCATATAGATTATGGAACTATAGATGTGATTCTATGATCACAAATAAAAAACTTCTGAGTAGATTCAGTTTTGTTTAAAAAAATCGTTAGATATTTCACGCCATCAAAATACATCCAATGAATTTCGTCAGCAATAGTCCATACAGCTTTCGAGCCATGATTATTTATATTGTTCTGCAGCAAATCATTTTTTTCTTATCTGTATTAACGAGATTTTTAGCCCTGGGCTAGTTCATCTCGGGACCCACGCTTTACTTCCCTTCCGAAGGAAGAACTCACATTTTGCGAATTTGTCGGGAGTGGGATTCGATCCCAGGTCCTCGGCGTGATAGTCAAGTGTTCTAACCATCACACCAGGTCCGCTCCACATCAAATCATTGGTTTCTTGTATACTAATACTATTCGTATAGTATCATTCCCGTATGCGTATTTTCCGAACTAAAGCTTATGCGAAAACAACTTTTTTGACCTTAAATATGTATGCAGGCCTTTAATTTTCCATAAAACCCTTCAAAGGCTTAACATAGCTATATTGGAAATTTTAAAAAACTCATGGAATATTTTACATCCTTTAATCAACAATCATAATACCAAGAACTATTCTATACTGCGTAATTGATGGGTTTGATAATTATATATTCCTACACAAATTTCTGACAATGATTGGTTTTTGCTCAATGTGTGCAGAAAAAACTGGCACTATATACGAATTCAGATCAATAGTTCATCTAAAAATATAAAAACAGCAAATTTTATATTTTTCCTACAAACTGAAATAGATAAGCTTCAATTGCTTCTAACAACACTTTTTTCCTAGTGACACCGTTTTTGAGCGGCAGCCAGTTGAAAGTGTACCGATTCTAAAGTGCGCAGGCTTTACTAACTGGTGCAGACAGGTGGCCAACTTTTCCGGGCCCATCTTGATGAGTTCTGCTGCGATACCGTCCTTACCAGCCGCTTTGTTGTTTTTGAGCTGGTGGATGGCATCCTTAACTTCCCTCAGCGTGGGAGTTGGTACGTTCCCGTCCTCTGCTGCACCAACATAGTCATTTCCTCCGCTTCCTTGGTCCTCCATGCCTACATTCTCTTCGCCATTCAGGTGCTCGTCGAAGTGCTTTTCCCAGGAGGCTCCCGTCCTTATCCCTGCAGATTTCGGCTTGCGGCACGTAGCCTTTGCGGGATGCGTTGAGCTTCTGGAAGAACTTACGTGTTTCTTGTTAACGGCACAGCAGTTCCATTTCCTCGTACTCCGCTTCTTCCAGGCGGTGCTTTTTCTCCCGGAAGAGACGGGTCTGCTGCTTCCGCTTCTGTCTGTATCGCTCCACATTCTGTCGGGTTCCATGTTGCAGCATTACCGCCCGCGCTGCATCCTTCTCCTGCAGAACCGCTCTGCACTCCTCGTCGAACCTATCGTTTCGTCGACTCCGTTCTACGTACCCGATAGTGCTCTCGGCTGCGTTATTGATGGCTGCTTTCACTGTACTCCAGCAGTCCTCTAGAGGGGCCACATCGAGCACACCCTCGTCCGGCAACGCTGCCTCGAGATTCTGCGCGTATGCGGTGGCGACATCCGGTTGCTTCAGTCGCTCTAGATCGTACCGGGGCGGCCGCCGGTACTGTACATTGGTTATAACGGAGAGTTTTGGGCGCAGTTTAACCATCACGAGGTAGTGATCAGAGTCGATATTAGCGCCACGATAGGTCCTGACGTCGATAATGTCGGAAAAGTGCCGTCCATCAACCAGAACGTGGTCGATTCCATTTGTTGTGGTGATCTCCAGGTGTAACGATACGGGAGGCTGTGCTGGAGGAAGGTGCTGCGAATGGCCATGTTTTAGTTGCAGTGCAGAGTAAAATGAGTTTAAAAATGAGTATACGCTAAAACCTCAATTTATGCCCATGGCTAGGGTGCATAAATTAAAAAAGGCATAAAATGAGGGAAATTTGAGCATAAATTAAGTTTGGGCTTTAATGAGGGAATCTAGTTCGTGAGAACAGGTCTTGCTCCTGGGTATTTGAGGTGGATCTAAGGGGGTTTCCATAAAATTCCCAGAGTGCCCAGAAAGGGGGGTTCCAAGGGGCTTCAGGGGCGTTTCAGGGGGATATTTCAGAGGAATTCGGGCGTTTTGTCAGGTTTTGATGGCGTTTTCATGAGATTACGGGAAATTCAAGGGCATTTCAATAAAGTTTAGTGGGTTTTAGGGACGTTTCAAGGTGCTTTAAGGGCAATTCAGGGGATCTCAGGAGTATTTAAAAGGTACACTATCCCAAGGAACATTGTTTAATCAAATAGACTTGAAGAGGTTCTTAGAACCATCATAAAACCAAAATAAAAGGTATTAGGCTTTATGACAGTTCTCAAAACCTCTTAAAGACTAATTAGTCATCAAAATGTTACTTGGGATATGTTTCATAACTATAGATTCAAACTATATTTTTGGATACTCGGATATGTAGAATGAATTCGAATCATATTGTTTTACTGTCTAATACATTATTTAGAGTAGACATGAGAAAAATAATAATTCGATATTACATGTGTTCTCTGAATCTGATTAATAATCTTATGTAAATTCCCTTGTTTCATAACAATAGATCCAAGCAAGAATTCATTCTAGTTAATTTAACCTGCACAAAATATTCAATATATCAATAATGAGTAGTCTCTCTTTTGTTCTTAATAAGCTCAAACAGCCTATCCGGGATACTTTTAATTAACTTTAAACGGATTTTATTCCACGTTCAAACAACTACACGGTTTAGATTTGGAAAACATCCGTACGGCTTATTTTATTTACACACTGCTTTTATAATCAACCCTAGAAATTCTCAATTGGGTTCTGGTCAGGGTAAGAAGCTGACGATTCTTTAATCTGAATAAGTTTTCACGAACGCTGTTTAATTTGTTTAACGGCGTTGCTGCAAGAAACGAAAGTATATATTTTTCAGGTTCAATATGTCTTGAGATGCCAATCAAATAAATGTTTAAACAAATAACAGATGATTCGCCGTATGTTGAAGGATCATCCTATCTCGATATATCGAGATGAGCAGAATTAACTGTAATTTGTTGAAGAATTTAGAGATCAAAATCAGAAACCAATTTTTGAACTTTCGTAACTAGGAAAAAACCTTCACCAAACAGATATAATTTCACCTTCTCAGAATTATTTGCACCTTGGAAACCAGGTACAGTAACCTGTAAAATTAGTATATTGAAAAATCGAGAGAAAACCTTGAACAAAAACCATTGGGATCGAATAAAGACAGGGAGATAAAGTGATATTTACCTTCAAAGAACTGTAATCAGTTTTGTACCTTTTAATTCCGCCCCCTATGCTGCCCTATAGAGGGCAGAATTAAAAGGTACAAAATTGAATACACTCATTCGAAGAGGGTATTCTGCATAGAAGGTTCGAAAAGTCGGTACAAAATTATATTTACCTGTAGAACATCAAGATGTGGTGTCAACTGTAGTACCTATTTTACTTTAATCTCAACGCATGTTATCACAATCAAATCCTGAGCACAAATTCTTATAATGGCTCAAAACTTGTGGAGCTCATTACATTTTTCACGTTGATAGTGTGGGCATTGTATCAGGACTCTATAAATTGTCAAACGCGGGACGTCTCGTCTAGTGCTACCTAGTTCTTTCTTAAACTGGTTCTAACTTTTTAGCGAGCTGATTGCGATCCTTATTCCGTTTTGTGCGATTAGACAGCTTCCTCGTGTTTTCATTCTGCCGTATTGAATTGGATCTTAAAAGAAAATTACAATGGCACGATGAAATCTGCTAACACGACGAGAAATTTAAACACCTGTCTTGATGTGTCTTTCTTATTTCAACTTCAGATATAGTGGAGCGGACCCGGTGTGGTGGTTAGAACACTTGACTGTCACGCCGAGGACCTGGGATCGAATCCCACTCCCGACAAACTCACAAAATGTGGGTTCTTCCTTCGGAAGGGAAGTAAAGCGTGGGTCCCGAGATGAACTAGTGCACGTGTTGACCCGAGTGGTCAAGGCGAATTTGTCATCCGACTAAAAAAGACGACTAAAACCTTCCCTGTTAAAACTACTACTCATCTCTTTATTCAAATTTTAAACCTTATATATAATTACAATTTTTTGGTTATTTTTCTCCCCCCACTTAACTTAACTTAAGCGCCTAGCGTCACATTCTCCGCTCTCGCTCTCTTTACTAAAGTACCAACATTCTAGTACTTCGAAACGCGAAATTAAAGCGCGAGAGAGAAAGCTCGCGTCTCTTACTTAGTATCTAATTGGAAGCGGCTAGAATGCTTCCTCATATGATTCATATGTTTTATTATTTTATACTCCGGTAGTTATGCATTCTTTTTGGCTTACCGTATGCCAACTAGAACAGGTAGAGACCTGCTGAAGCAAACTAGGTCACCCGCTGACCAACTACCGCGTATGATTTGTTTATTTCGCTTTCGCGCATGTCACATATGATGATGCAATAATTTAAATGTACCGTATGTAGGTAGCCACCATCCTAGCTTGAGTCTTGCTCATGATGATGCAAATGATCAGTTAATGAAAGCAAATAACTAATGAAGAATGAATGATTAATTAATCAATTAGGCTATGGTTGGTTCAATATCCCCTTCGTTAATTAGCTGTTTGATATCTTTAATTGAAGATACAAACGGTTAGCGTTGGTTATTATTATTCATGAATTTATAAAATGATATTGGTTATAAAATGAAATGAAATATGTATATCTTTGGAGACAATTCTTCTTAACAAAGTTGGTAGTATTTTATCCACAACGCAATTTTCCTGATCACTTTATCGTAACCAATGTACTCCTGAAATAATAATTCTGCAAATTTACTCGGAATTTACTTTGAAACAATTTCCTTTCTACCATTCATGTTGTATGATACGCTTGAGAGCATGTTGTCCTTCGCCTTCGCCTCATTGGTCATCCTCTCGTTCCTCAAGTTTCCATCACAGTTCTGCTTATCACGTTCACATACTTAAACTTGTCCAGTCAGATAGAATATCTTACGTTGGGTGTTAGGTATGGACTTCCTTCGTCGCGATATCAATGCTGCAATCGTTCCTCAGTTGGGTAAGATGTACTTCCGCTCTACTCGAAAAATGAGTTTTACTGTTACTCCGTTCCTGCTGATCCATCGCGACTTTCCAGGTGTTGCCTTCTTCTGAGTATTTCCCGCTCATCTCTCGTTCACTTCTCCCAGTTGGTCATGAAAATTGAATTTTCTGATGCAAATATTGTTTTCTTGTTAAAAAAAAACTTTTTGTTTCAAAATCGTTCGTGAAACAGGTTCGTGGTTTTTAATCGTAGAATGCTTTCAAAAAAAAATGATAGATCGAATGACCTACAGTGCAGAAAATTTCCGCTATGGTTTGAGAACTTCCTTAATTCTCTTTAAGCACATAACTTGGCTTCAATAAACGTCTTTTGACGATATGATTTTTTTGAATGATGAATATTGTTTTGACTCGCTTTCCATATGTGCACCTTCTCGTGTGTGATGGTGTCGTTCTTCCAAAGAATATCCAATACCCTCTACCTTCCGTTGACTGCTATTTTATATGTTTGACTGATATGTTGCTTGCCTTTGATTCCGCGGTATGCCGGCTACGAATGATGATGTCTTCTCGGGTCACTAGCTCTCAAGGTGTATGTAATGTCGCTTTTGCGCGGTAATACCTATTTCTTATTTTCCCTAATTAGTGATCGCTTTTGTATTGTATAATTTTATTTTTTTTTATTTTTCCCTGATTATTTATCCCCTTATTGGTTAATGTGGTCCCTTATGACCCTTACTGACTCTTTATGTGTCTATTTATCTCTTAAATTTTTAATCATTCTAGTTGGGATATTGACCATTATTGATTGTTGTTTCACTATTTTGAAATGCGTTGAAATTAATGTTTGAGATTTAAATCTGTACAAAATGTACATTTGTAAAGGGATTTTGATTCAAATTTTGAGTAGTATTCACGATTTCCAAAAATGAAATTCCAATGGAATGTAACATTTCTCGTCCAAAATAGAAATGCATCTTTTCCGTTAGAATTATACTTACACTTTTCCGGTTTTTTTTTCGGGCTTATCTGGATGGATACTCCCCCTTTTCCACAGCTTTTTCATGGGTGGTGTAGGATATCCATTGTCTAAGCCTGTAAGACAATTTCTTGCTTTCATCATTTTCTGTCTTCCAACGTCTTTCCATGCTGTAGCTTCTCATTTCTCCGACTATGATTTAATCCTGTAATGAGACTTAGATCTTGTATTTAATACATTATTTATGTTTCAAATTTTTCCATTAAGGAATACAGTACAAATTTTCACTCGTTTTTCAAAACGTTTAATTATTATTATTATTATTATTATTATTATTATTATTATTATTATTATTATTATTTTGACAGTATTAAAATAATCTGCGTATTTTTTTATTGACATAGTGTATTATGCTTGAATTACCCCATTTGTACAGATTTTATTTTCAATTTATCTCTTGTGTTGGCTTTATCCCCTCAAGTCTGTTTATCCCACATTTTGTAATTGGATTTTCCCAAAGAAATTATAGTTCCCAAAAAATATATTATGCTTCCCATTTGTATATTACTATTCCCATTACCGTTGCTCGGTCTTATTTTGAAAGTCTCTGCTTGATTATAATTGAGATTTGTGGAAAAAATACAAGTTTTATATTTCATTGCTTTTGCGCAATCTTTTTAATGTTTTTATTAATTTAAAACATACATTTAAATTCTTTAAATAACTTATTAATCAAAAATTATATGTACACCAGTATATGCATATTTACTGCAATATAATTAAACTAGTATATAAAAACCGTTGAATATTCTCAAATTCTTTGTTATTATGGAAACTCTCATTTTATTATCTAGATATTTAGCTTAAATATTTGGGTAGGTCACTTAAACACTACTATAGTATCATGTTGTAGTATATTTAATTGTTAATTAAATAATAGCTTATCGAAGTATTGATTTAAATATTTAAAATATTATATTTTTTTGTCTTATTCTAGCATAGATTATTTTTTTCTTAAAAGTAATCTGTTACTTACAGTGTTAATTCTTAATATACACTATTATTATTTTACCACGCTAAATTAAATTAATTGCAATTATTGTATATTAACTTAAAAATAGCATCAATCATAATCTAAAGAATATATAATGTACATAGGATTAAAAATAATGGTTAATGGTCTTCATGGAAAATATATTGAATTGATTGAAAAAAAAATATGTGAAACCGTATAGCTTGACCAACTTATGTCAAAATAAAAGATATTTATGTATATATATGTTCACGTTTATATTTCTTTAATCAGTTAGATATATTTTAAAACTTACATATTTACATGCAGTTGTATTTGTTCATTAATCATTATACTTTCGAAGTCTGTTATTATGAACTTTTTCTAGTCTTTTTCCGTTTTTAACGATAGTTGTTTGTTCGCTAGGAAAGCTGACCACTTCATAAGGTCCTCTCCATAATGATTGCAATTTTTGGCCGGTACCTGTAGGGTTGGCTTTCACAAGAACCATGTCACCCCACATTGGTTGCCATTCCTTTGATTGTTTGTCATAAATCTCCTTGCGTTTTTGTTTCGATACGAGCAAATTATCACGTGCTTTATCGTGAAAGTACTTTAGGGTAGATTTTAGTTCGCCGGCATAATCGGAATAGGTCAATTCCATATCTCTCATTCTGTAGATTGAGTTTGGAATTCTTGCGGCTCTGCCATACAATAATTCGAATGGCGTAAAGCCGGTAGAAGAATTGAGTGTAGTATTATATTGGAATGTAAAATGCGGAAGAAGTTGATCCCATGTTTGAGGATCTCCGCCAATGAATTGCCGTAAATATATTTTCAACTCTCTGTTAGATCTTTCTACAAGGTTTGCTTGTGGATGATAGGCAGTAGTTGTAATCTTTTTAATTTTCAAAATTTTACAAACATTTTTCATCAATTGGCTAACAAAGTTTGTACCATTATCAGTTACAAGTTCTTTTGGTGCGCCAAACTTGCAAATGAAACTATTCACAAATGTTTTGGCAACTGTTTGACTTTCCTGGTTTTCCATTGCAGCTACTGTTAGATATCTAGTCAAATCATCTTGTATGACCAATCCATATTTATTGCCGCTATTAGATTCGGGTAATACAACGATATCCATAAAAATCTTTTCAAAAGGTTCTGTGGACGTGGTCGTGATCTTCAGTGGAATTTTATTTGCAGCACTAATTTTGTTTTTTTGGCACGAGTCACACTGTTTGACATAGTTTTCTATATCTCTGCGCATATTCTCCCATTTGAAAAGTGGATTTATGCGCTTTAGCATGCGTTTGCTTCCGACATGTCCACCTAGTGGGCTGTCATGAAATTCTTGTAAGACAGTTTCTCTTTCCTCTGGTGCTACCCACATTCGATCCTTTTCGGGAGCATATAATGTGAAAAGTTTGTTGAACTTTTCTGCAATAAATCTCAAAACATCCATATATGGGGGTGTTTGAAGATTTCTAAATGATATGATTTGTACATTTTCCGCATCTTTCGCGTATTGAGGACTATTGGTAAATGCATCTACTAGTTCTTCGTATAAAACTTTAGTATCACTTTTAGATCTTTTGTTTCCATTTAAAATTATTCCCCATAACTTTTTATTTGGGATTGAAAATACATTCCCTTTCAAGTAATCTTTAAAACCATGTGGTAGGTCAACGAATTCACTTAATTCTTTATGTGCTGACCTGCTATTCAAAATCAAAAATGTTGCATCTATACTTTCCTCTGATATTATATTCCTTGAAAATGTAAGTCTTTTAATATCCAATTGATCGCTTAAAGCGTTCTTGAATTCATCGCTTGAAACAGTTTTGCATGGCCCCTTGTGTTCATCCATAGCAAAATCAATATTATCTAGCCCATCCATATGTGGGTTCCAGTTGGAGTTTTGCCTGGGGTTTAAATGTTTATTCACTACGTCTTTGGAAGAGTTAAATCGTTCAACATTTGTTCTCTTAGCATTTACTCTCTCCCTTTGCTTTTCATCATGCTGTTGTCGTTTTTGTTGTCTGGTTACGACAGCAACAACCTTAGAATCTTCGGGATCGTTTTCTGTATGAAGCCTGGATAAGAAATCAGCTACTACATTATCTTTCCCTTGTTTGTATCGAATATCGCATTCTAAACCTTGTAATTTTAACCTTAATCTTGTCAAGGTTGGTGAAGTTTCCTTGAGATGCCATAAAGAGATTAATGGCCTATGATCGGTATATACAATGAACTTTTGATTGTAAATGTAATGCCTAAAATAATTTACTGCCCATACGATTGCTAGTAATTCCTTTTCGATCGTATGATATTTCCGTTCAGCTCCAATTAGTCCCCTGCTTGCATAAGCAATTGGTTTGTCGATTGATTTTTCATTTGAGAGAACTGCTCCTATAGCATATTCGCTCGCATCAGTCGTAAGAACAAATGTATCTTTGTAATTTGGTCTCACTAATAAAGAGTCAGATGTTAAAAAACATTTCAATTTTTCAAATGCATGTTTACATTCTTCTGTCCAATTAAATTTTACGTTTTTCCTCAACAAATCGTTAAGAGGTTTTCGAATCTCCGCAATCTTTGGAATAAATTTACCGTAAAAATTTACGGTTCCTAAAAATGATCGAACTTGTTTAATTGTTTTTGGTACAGGCATATTTTTAATAGCTTTTATGTTGTCCGTTAATGGACGAATTCCATGTTTATCTACTGCATGTCCCAAAAACTTCAAATCAGTTTTCAAAATTTGGCATTTAGTAGGTTCAACTTTTAAGTTATGCCTACGAAGAGCCTCCAATACCTTTTTCAGATTTTCGTTGTGTTCCTCAACTGTACGGCCAAAGACAATGATATCGTCCAAATAAACGATAGCTTTTACATCTTTAATTTCGAACAACACTGTGTTCATTAACTTCTGGAAAGTTGATGGACTATTTCTGAGTCCCATAGGCATTCTTGTGAATTCAAAATGTCCTTTCGGGGTTGAAAATGCTGTTTTAGCAGCATCTTTCGGATTAATGGGTACTTGATAAAAACCTGATTTCAAATCAATTGTCGAGAAATATTGACTGTCCCCTAAACTGTCCAGAATGTCATTGATAAGGGGTATCGGATATACGAAGGGTTTAGTGACTAGATTCAAAGCTCTAAAGTCTACTACGATTCTATACTTTTTATTTCCTTCTGAATCTAAATCTTTCTTTGGTATACACAGAACCGGTGCATTCCAAGGACTTTTGCTGGGCTTTATAATCCCTTGCCTGTGCATTTCCTCAATTTCTGCATTAATTTGCTTCTTTGTGGACTCCGGGAATCTGTACTGTCGTTTGTTAATCGGTACGTTAGTTGTAGTCTCAATTTCATGTACTGCTGCATTTGTAATCGTTAGTTGATCTCCTTTCAGATAAAAGACATCGCTGTAATGTGTCATAATTTCTTCCATTGCGTTAAAATTAGCTTTGTTTAAATGAGTTAAATTAATCGTTTCCACTAATTTTGTGAGACGGTTTTTACCTTCCATTTGTGGTTGACTTCTGTTATCTAATAAGCTGAGGTCTTGGTCTGAATCCAAATCTTCGAGGAAAACTTTATCAATATCCGTCGTTGTTTCTACGAGATATTTGTTAACATTATGATCTGAAGATTGTCCTTCTGCTTTCGCTTCCCAATTTGCGGAGTCGTCATTGAAATTTTTATCAGTAAAATTTGTTCTCTGATCATGTATTATATTAATGTTGTTTGCATTATCTCTTTTGTCTTCGACGTTGCATTTGTTATGTGGAAAATGTTTCGTATTTCCCATTGTGGTATCTTTAAAAATATTTGTTGCATTTCTTATGCTTTGTTGAGATTTATTCTGGAATGAAACACTATTTTCTGTAACCATCCTTGTGCGGTTATTATAATTGTTTTCATGCACCCTGTGTGCTAAATCTAATTTCCCATGTTGTTGGCTTACAGCATTGCTGTAGTTAACTGATTCGGTTTGACATTCTTTTTCTGACTTAATTAAACGTTTATTGATATTATATGTATTCATAGTATGAGGGGAATTTTCATTCATATTTAATAATTTTGTACATTCATCAGTTTTTCTTAAAGCAATATATTTGAACCGTGGTCCAACATACAATGTGTTTTGCTTCAGAAAATCAGCTCCAATAATGCCTGGAACACATAAGTTCTTAATAATATAAAACTTAATATTATAATGAGAGTTTCCTATTTTAAGTTTAACTAACGTTGATCCAATCGATCGTGTTTGGGAATTAGCAAATCCCCGAAGTATCTCCTTATCATTATAGTTGATGTTTTCTACTCCAATCCTAAAAGCAGTATCCCATCTTAATAAGTTGAAGCATGACCCAGAATCAAGTAAATATTTTATCACTGTTTTCGGCTTCGCAACAGATGCAATATTTAGTAAAAATAAATTGTTGCCTGAATGTTCGATGTACAATCTTTCATGAGCCGGCATACAATTTTTAATTCCATTTACAATGCTTACTGGTAGTTCTTGAAAACTATTCTTCTCAAAATTTGCATTCCGAAATAAATTCTGTTTTCCATTGATGTTATTAGTTTGGTTGCGCTCTCTGTAATAATTTGTGCGGGGTGTTCGCACAACATGTACGAACCCCCTGGAATCACGTTTTTTGAGTATGTTATCTTATTATGCGGACTTTGAACATAGCCATTAGAATACCTGTTATTTCGCAAACGGAGGTTTTGTACTGGTAGAAATTTATTTTGGTTGTCATTGATTTTGTTATTTTTCTTCGTTTCTAACAACTCTAAAGTTGTTACTCTTGCAAAGATTTCATCGATTTCATTTCCATCATCGATCTCTTTTTTAAGCCAAGTTAGTAATTCTGGAAGTGTTTTTTCTCTTTGCGATTTTCCAGCATGAGCTAAACTTCGATTGCGTAATCCTCCCAAGAAATGTTTGCGTAACGAGTTCGTCGCATATCTTCCCTGGTTAGCTACCCACTTGTGTAAATCTTCTACTCTGATTCTGTAATCATCGAACGATTCATTTTCCCTTTGTAGTAATGTTTCAATTTCCTTCATAAGAGTAGCGGCACTCTTTTCGAATTTAAACTCATCCTCTAGATTGCGTTTAACTTCGGGCCAAGTATTTGCCTCAATTTTCGAAATCAACTTTAGCGCTTTACCTGTAAGTTTCAAATAAACCACATTCAGAAGCGGAGTATGATCTTCTCCTTCCAATTGTTCTGCAAACAGCTCAATTTGTCTAATAAAAACTTCCAATTCATATGGATTCCCATCAAATTGTGGAATACATTGGAGGGCTGTTATTTGTGAAAACGCTGCCATTTCAATTTTCAAATTATCAGTACCGTAAAGAAAACTATATTCTCGCATAAATAATGATTTTGATAGCTAAATTAACTGTGTTTTCCACTCAGTACTCCAAAGTCTCACTTTTACATGTAGAATTTTGTAAAAATCCATGTTTCGATATTAAAATTCAATCTGATATGTTCCACACGGCTTTTTCCATTATGTTCATGCTCATAAGATTTCAATCTGTTACCCCTTTTTTTAGACTTATTGTGTTTTTCAGGGCACTAATAAAGTTACTCCAAAATGAAAATGTGATTCTCCACTTGCAATTGATAATTGGAACCCCAGTATTGAACTAAGGAAAATACGGTTTCACGGAAAAATATTAAGGAAATTCGCTGAAAAACTATCATAGTTACCCCGTTTTACGGTACCAAAAATATTCAGATGAAATTACTGCTGGTCACAAAATTTTGACCACCAAAAACCATAAGTTGTATTCAGACATAAATGGTGCATCGTGTGGAATGCATTAATCGCACATTTTGAAACCCTGCTTTAATTTTATTGCCATCTCTCCACCGTTCTGTTAACTTTCAATCGCGACCGCGAGCGAGCGACGGCCAAGCTGCTGTTTCAGCAAAGTGATATGTGCTGTGCTTTTCGTCCGACGGTAGTTTGAAAACGATGCGAGACGTGGAGGAGTACCCACTGGTAATTTATTAAGAGAAGTATCATTCTTTGAGTTTTATTTCTTTTTGTAATTGTAAATCTTTTTAGGTATTCGCGGAAAGACATTTGGTTAGTGACAATTACAGTGAGTTTCGGTGCATATTTTGTTATTATCATGTGAGTAGTAAAACCACTTTTATATTTCTTTTCGTTACTATTTAGGGATCAGGGCTGAGCAAAAAAAAATGTTCTTAGAAATTGTTTATTTTTACTTGAACCAGAATTTAAAATTTTCATTTTCAATAAGTGAAATTAACGTGAATTTTGAAAATTCCCTACTGAGGGATAAAAATAAAATTCATTTTGGTGAATTTTTTCACTTATTCATTCGTTTTTCTGTCACTGACAATTTTCACAAAGTTTTTGTGTGAGAAGATGAAGGCCCTGTTTTGGTGGCTTTTCATGATGATCTTTTGTGAAAAATTGTACTTTTTTAACATATAGTAATGTATTTTTTTTAACAATTCAATTTAATATACTTTTTTTTTAAACAAATATTAGAAACACAGGATTATAACAAATTGTCAAGGGTCTTTTCGTAATAGAATTTTACTTGATTGCTTTTAAGCATAGAGAGTCTTCGTGCCTGCCACACATTGTTATTTAAATGTAAAATGGTCATTAGCGACGAAAATGTTCAGTAAAATAACTGTGGAAATGCTCATTGAGAGGCTGGCTCCGTTCCAGCTGGGATGTTACGATACGAAGAAGGTGAAGGAGAATCGTAATATTTGCATATCAATTGGTATTCATGTGTACTAGAATTTGCTATAAAATAATGCCCCTGAATGTTGATTATTAGTTAGACCGTTCCATCACTCACCACACAGTGTTCTGCTAGGTATTCTCTTGAAGTACGCACTAAAGAAGAACCGGGGATAGCAAGGACATACTCGCTCAGCTCAATTCTTTTTCATTTAACCACACACACACACACACACACGAAAAATATCAAAAATCTACCATCCGTTGGAGCATTCATAATTTGCATCATATCATTGAACCACCATATCCTATTTCGATTATCTCACTTCTTTTCTCAGAATCACTCAATTATTCTTAAAAATTACTGATTGTACTCACCAATTATTCGGCATCATTTTGCAATTGATTTTCCTGAATCCGATGAAGATACTTATGAAGACGATCAGGCAGTTATCGGCATTCAATCGGCAGCATCCTGTTGTTGATAAAGCTCACTTTAGGATGCCAATAGCCTTTCTTCACTTAACTTTTTTCCACACGCGAACACAGCCAGAAACGGCGTACCGGCACTACTTGTTTTTTCGCGCTTTACCGCTGTCACCAAATGCACGTGTTGACCCGAGTGGTCAAGGCGAATTTGTCATCCGACTAAAAAAGACGACTAAAACCTTCCCTGTTAAAACTACTACTCATCTCTTTATTCAAATTTTAAACCTTATATATAATTACAATTTTTTGGTTATTTTTCTCCCCCCACTTAACTTAACTTAAGCGCCTAGCGTCACATTCTCCGCTCTCGCTCTCTTTACTAAAGTACCAACATTCTAGTACTTCGAAACGCGAAATTAAAGCGCGAGAGAGAAAGCTCGCGTCTCTTACTTAGTATCTAATTGGAAGCGGCTAGAATGCTTCCTCATATGATTCATATGTTTTATTATTTTATACTCCGGTAGTTATGCATTCTTTTTGGCTTACCGTATGCCAACTAGAACAGGTAGAGACCTGCTGAAGCAAACTAGGTCACCCGCTGACCAACTACCGCGTATGATTTGTTTATTTCGCTTTCGCGCATGTCACATATGATGATGCAATAATTTAAATGTACCGTATGTAGGTAGCCACCATCCTAGCTTGAGTCTTGCTCATGATGATGCAAATGATCAGTTAATGAAAGCAAATAACTAATGAAGAATGAATGATTAATTAATCAATTAGGCTATGGTTGGTTCACTAGCCTAGGGCTAAAAATCTCGTTAATACAGATAAAAAAAAAAAACTTCAGATATATATTTTGCACACAGAATATTATAAATTGAAGTTTACACGTAACAATACGTCAAACGCCGAAATAAACCTGAGCACAGAACCTAAAACAACGCGTTGATTAGGCACAACGAATGACTTACATGTATTGGATCTATAGTCATGAAACAAAGGGATTTCAGTTTTTTTTTTAAATTTATCTGTATACACACATGTGCATGAATAAAAATATATGGTAGGGTATTGGTTCCCTTATTAAGCATGTGGCTCCCATTTTCATCCTACAAAAAACAAAGGATTGAAGCGCTGTTTGTTTTGTTTCTTATTTTTGTATTTTTTGTTAGAAGTGAGCACCCATGAAAACAAAAAGAACGGAATCAATCGGTGCCGTAATCGCTTGTTTTCGAATAGGATGAATATGGGAGCGTGAGATTACTGATGGCACACATACCCTAGTATGTGTAAGGCACATGGGTAAGCATAATGGCGAAGTGCATTAAATAATCAGTTTTTTTTTTTTTATTCTTCATCACTTAACCTAATTTACAGCTCTATTGTCCACTGGGGCACTACGTGAGCAATTTCAATTGACAGCTGCACTTACATTTTGTGCAGCGCCTAGATTCTATTCTACTTTATCGAACTGGTTGCCTTTCTGCTGCTTTCACTTTTTCTACTTTATACCTAGTAGAATGATGAGCACAAGGAGGATGATGGATGGCCGTTGTTCCTTTCCAGTCCGATTGGGGGTCCATTATGAGTAGCAGTTCGCCGATGTCCAGGTATCCGGGTCCGTTTGAGCCATGGGGCTCAGAAGAGGGTCAGTGTCAGTTGCTCTCGGGGGAAAAGCAACTGACGAAAAATTGCAAGTGCCGGGGCTGGGAATCAAACCCATGACCATCCGCATATGAAGCGAACGTGTGACCAACTACGCCACGGGCCCCGGCTAAATAATCAGTTGCACTTTGAATAAATCTATATATATAAAAATGAATTTCTGTCTGTCTGTCTGTCTGTCTGTCTGTCTGTCTGTCTGTCTGTCTGTCTGTCTGACCGCTATGGATCCGAAAACTACTGGACCGATCGGTGTGAAATTTTGTATGTGGGTATTTTTGGGGCCGGGGAAGGTTCTTAGCTTGGTGCGGGACCTCTCCGGTCTCTGGAACGGGGGGCTTCCATACAGATGACTTCGCCGGGGACGTCCCTATGGAGCTGCATGTCAAAAAACACAGTAGGCAGGCAGAACGACGTTTGCCGGGACAGCTAGTAGCAAATAAATATTTGATGGATCTATAGTTATGGAACAGAGTGTATTACAAGGGGTATGTGGGGCATTTCATGGCATTTCAGAGTTATTTCAGAGAATTTCAGGTGTTTTCAGGAGCATTTTAAGGGCGTTTCTAAAGATTTTAGGCGCATATGTTAGCATTTCAGGGGCGTTTTGAGGTATTTCAGGTTAGGGTCGTATCAGGGGGTTTCAAGAACATCTTTAAATTAAATAGCATTTCGGGGGCGTTTCAAAGGAAGATGGGATGGGGTCTCTAAAACGCCTCAAAGATCCCCCTAAAACCCTCTTGAACCCCATGTAACGCACCCGAGACGCTCCGAAACCCCCAAAAACTCCTCCGTAACGCTTCCATAACGCCTCTGGATCCCACCGGAAATGCTTTGAAACTGCCTGAAATGCCTCCAAAATCCTCCTTAGTCCCCTTTCGGACCCCTTGTAACTCACCTGAGATGCTTCGAAACCCCCGAAAACTCCTCCGTGACGCTCCATAAGGCCTCTGAATCCCGTCAATGCTCTGAAACTTCCTACAACTGGCACCCCCTAGAAAAAAATCTGTATTCGCCAATGCGAACGAATTGAAGTTTGTTTGGGGTTTTTAGTCTAAAACATAAGAAATTGGATGACCTCCAGTCCTTCGTTCAGCACGCCGGTTTGTAACGCTCGATTTAGCTCCGAATGTAATAGATAGCATATCTTGCCATACAAATGTGGCTAGTTTACCGTTTCCTAAAAAATTCTAAGACAAGCTAGTTTTAGTGTTGAATAACTACGTATTGTTGTACTTTCTTTTCAGAAGATTTTTCAATGTGCGACGGATAATTCAGGATAATTCCGAAGTTGTTGGTCACACGACAATCTGCCTTATGTAAAGTGAAACACCGCAAAATCTAAAATGTGAAAGTTTGTCGCCATCAAAATGACTAATTATGTTTTATAATGCTTTCCTGTGCACTTCCTTCGACAAGCCCCCATATTCTGCGATGTAAACGACAAAACCCTTTGGCAACATCGTCGTCACACCGTTTTCATCATAGGGGACTCTGGGGTAATACGCACCACTTAAGGAAGATGCGTCCAAATGCATATAAAAAGGCAATAATTTATTGGTTTAATGCATGCATTTATTGCATATACTTTCATTCTAAGAGAAATCAAACAAAATTTCAGCCTTAATACAGTTCAGCTCTTGAAAATAACGTTTTTTTGTAAAGACTAACATTACGGCTTCGTATGTTTATGCGGGGCAGTATGCACCCTTGCTCGGGGTAAAATGCACTACAACAATGGGGCAGGATGCACTCAAACAAAGGGGCAAGACGCACCACAACATTGAGGCAAGATGCACCGTCGAGTTTAGAAATCTTTTTACTTCTTAGACAAAACGCATGTTTTATAAGGTTTTAAGACAAACAATAGCTCAATTTAGTTTGCGATTACTTACAGAGCACTCATAGATATTATTACAGCTTGTTTTCTATAGGTGCGTTTTGCCCCAACCAATGGAGTGCATATTGCCCCAATCAATAGCAAAAAATTAAATAGTTTAAAACATATAATTTACGTAGATTACTGTTTAAGTTATTTTTCCTCTGCTTAGCATTGCCCTCAATGAACCGAATAAACACAACAGCATTAGATGTTTGGTCGGTTTTCACCATCAAATCATTCGACAAAAGATCGGGAAAATTACATCAGAATCGTGCTTTTCAATTTTATTCATTTTTCTCACTAATTACGTAACGCAGATATGTAAAATTTTCCAGATGCTCATTTATTAAGACGTTCTATTAGACTGATAAGGTTTCAAAGCTCTAAAACCGATAATCCCTGAAAAACAAAGGGGGTGCGTTTTGCCTCGACAGTGCGTATTACCCCAGATGCCCCTACATCCATGGTGCACATTCCTATGCCGTACTATATTTACTAGGCCAAATGCCACGGAAATGTATGCAAATTAGAAGGCGTTCCCTTAAATCCCCCGATCGAAGCCGTCGTCGCCGCCACCGCCACAAGCCGTTTGGTGTAATGCGTAAGACGTTCCTTAGGTACAGCTAGGCGGAGCCGCGGCGACGGCGGCGGCTTCGGTTCCATGGTGTTTGATGGTTGGTTGTCGTTGTTTCACCTTTCACGACTTGATCAACGGCTTCAATTTATGCACTTCTATTCCAGCTAACGCCGACGGACTAACCGTCTCCTAGGTCGCGATGCGATGCTGCTTTCCGTCTCTGTACATGATTTAATAGAAAATTACCGCTTTACGCATTGTTAATGAGAGATTGATGTTGTTTGATACACATCAATCAGCTCAGCAGACTCTGCTGTGGGGTTGGAGTGTTGCAACGTGGACAAGCGGCTTCCTGGACGAGGTGTACTAGTTTCTTGATTACATGTCAAAGTGAAATTGTATACTTACTCGCGCGTCAAAGTCGATGGCTACTGGAAACTTCACGGCTGCCCGTCTGCGGTCGTCTGGCGATACAGATTGCCCACCACCGAGCGGCGACGGCGGCGGCTGTTAAACATTAGCGTGGTATGTTATCAGTTGCTCATTATGCTGGCGAGGTAGTGGTCGCGTGTTGATGGTTTCTACTTTTTTTACAGCTTTCGCCCTGGAATAGCAACATATCAAAGGCATCCATGTAATATTAATGTCGCGTCATGTTCTGGCTGCCCTGAATGGGGTGTTAGCTGATTGAGTGTGTATATTTATGCAGTGTGGTGGATTATGTTGCAGCTACTACTGCTACTGTTAGGCGGTAGCCGGATTGAAATTGCGAGCAAAGAAAACGTCGGGAGTGTGATTGACAGACTAGGTGGATCAAAGGAGTAACCAGATCATTGATGTATAATCCCAACAGGAGGGCAGCGAAAGTCACGGAAAGGCTTCTTGTAGGTAAATGACATTTAATACAGTTTTGCTAGTTAGTACGTTCACAATATACACACCAAGACCAGCTAACGATGACTGTTCCATCGGAAACATTGCACAATGGTCCACGAACCAGATTTACGAGGAAAGATGCATGCAGCGCCTTCAAATGATTTTTTAGACAAATATGGTCTTCTACAAAGTTGTTACTAATAATATGGCCCTCTTTCCAATATACATGAAAATTAGGGTGGCCCATATTTTCACAGAAACTGGAAACCAAACTTTTTTATTTGCAAGAATAACCATACACAATCTTCGGCAAAGTTGGAGACCTATCAATTTTGAGCAAGTTTGCTGAAGACAACTTTTTAGTAGCTTTAAAATTGACCGATCTAGTGATATATTTCTGAATTAGCTTAGGGTGATTCAGGAAAAACAGGTTTTCTGGCTTTAACTTTTTCAGTTGCAATTTCTCATCAAAGTCGCCCAAGAAACACTTGTAGAGCATGTAAAAACGCGTCGTTTCGTGCGCTGAGACGATCGTTACCTCTTTTGGTTGAAAAATTATGAGCGTTTTTCTTCAAAAATCATAGTTTATTCAAAAAGCGATATTACGGGTTGGGGTAAAGATAAAAAATATCTTTTTCCAGCATTTAAAAGAAGAAATAATGTTATAAAACATATTAAAAAATTAGAGAGGTGTTATTTTTGTAACTCAACAAAAAAATAGTTGAAAAGTGCCTATATTTTCTAGAAAATCATCAATATCTTTTGAACGGAATGACGTAGCAACATTCTCAGCACACGAAAATGTGCGTTTTTGGAAGCTCTAAAAGTGGTTCTTTGACTACTTCGATGAGAAAATTGAAATGAAAAAGATAAAGCGAAAAAACTATTTTGCCCAAATTTTGAGCATTTTTCCATAGTGTTCATAGGGTGACGCTAGAACAAATCGTTTTATCGCTTTAACTTTTTTGTTTCAATTTTTCCATCAAAGTCGTCAAAGAACCACTTTTAGAGCTTCCAAAAACGCACATTTTCGTGCGCTGAGAATGTTGCTACGTCATTCCGTTCAAAAGATATCGATGATTTTCTAGAAAATATAGGCACTTTTCAACTATTTTTTTCTTGAGTCACAAAAATAACACCTCTCTAATTTTTTGATATGTTTTATAACATTATGTCTTCTTTTGAATGCTGGAAAAAGATATTGTTTATCTTTGCCCCAACCCGTAATATCGCTTTTTGAATAAACTATGATTTTTTAAGAATAACGCTCATAACTTTTGAATCAAAAGAGATAACGATCGTCTCAGCGCACAAAACGACGCGTTTTGAAATGCTGTACAAGTGTTTCTTGGGCGACTTTGATGAGAAATTGAAACTGAAAAAGTTATAGCCAGAAAACCTGTTTTTTTTCTGAATCACCCTAAGCTAATTCAGAAATATATCTCTAGATCGGTCAATTTTGAAGCTACAAAAAAGTTGTCTTCAGCAAACTTGCTCAAAATTGATAGATCTACAACTTTTTCAAAGCATGTTTATAGCTATTCTTGCAAATTAAAAAGTTTGGTTTCTAATTTCTTAGAAAATATGGACCACCCTAATTTTCATATACATTGGAAAGAGGGCCTTATTTTGAGGAACAACTTTGTAGAAGACCATATTTGTCTAAAAAATCATTTGAAGGCGCTGAATGCATCTTTCCTCGTAAATCTGGTTCGTGGACCACTGTGCATTGGGATTCCATCATTTTGCCATTTGTGTACACTAGCTAAGCACTAGGGAAATTCATTTTATACGAAAGTTCAAAATAATATAATCAATGCAATATAAAATTTGATATCATTATTATTGACTATGATCTGAAACTGTTTGTCCGTTTTGATAACGTGAGGGACAATTCCAATGAATGCGATATCCTGCCTTAAAAGTTATTCGACAGGATCCTCAGACGAAAATTGAACAACGGGTCAGAGCATTGATAAATACCATATTGAATTGAAAGTGTATCAGTTAAACCCTTGTTCTTAACATTCTTGAATGTTGGCAATCATTTTGATAAAAAAAAATCTCACAAGCTAATTTCTGCGCTTATTGTAAACTGATTTCGAAGAGGTACTTAACCTTCATCCAGCCAACGTACATTTTCCACCTTCGGAAAAGCACAAAAATGGTCATAACTTTTTTTTCGATGGATGAAGAAATGTTTACAACTTCTCGTAAAACTCGTCCAGTTTATGACGCCGGGGACATGGGTGCCTGGTCCACATGGTTTCGGAGTTATTCCAGATTGTCTTGGGGTACCAAAATTGGCCACATACTTTGCGCAACGTACAGGGTGCGGCAGGAAAAAATGCGAAAAGTTCAAGGCACTATTACACGCTAAATATAGGATATATATGTGTATTTTTTCATGACAGTGTATCAGTCAATGTCTATATTCTAGCACTGAAAAATAAAAATGAACACATTTGATGTTTAACATGTGATAATGTAGGCCTAATTAGCGGATATCAATAAACTGCGCGCCCAATGGTCATTAAACAAAATGACTATAACAGTAACAAAATTAGCTCAAATTCGATGAACAACCAGACCACACTGATCCAGAGCCATGTAGTTTCACATACCAGATGAAATAAGTACATATATTTGATGATATTGTAGAGAAAATCAATAATTTTGTTTTATCAGATGCGAAATTTAGCGACCTGTGCGATTTTCTGCGGTTTGAAAATTCTGGTTGTCTTCATCTTCAGGCACCGCCCTGTAAAGGTTAGTGACCAAAATGGGAAATTTTTTAATTAACTTTTCAGAAAACTAGCCTATTATAGATCATGGAACGTTGAAACATAGATTGGTTAATGTCAAATGGACGAAAATGAGGTTTGAAGTTGAAAAACACTTTCGCATTTTTTCCTGCCGCATACTGTATATCTCAAGATTCCGATAAGGTAGAAGTATATAGTGTCTTCGGCGAATTTATTCAGCAGGTTAAGAACTAACTGGCAACGGCGACTTTGGTTCGTGATTCGGCCGCTAGGCAGCGCCAGTGTCAAAAATGTTCAAACTATCATATCTCAGAAATCTGATAATAGAGAATGATGATGTCTTCGGAAAAATTCTTCAGCAAGCTCAGAACAATCTGATAGTAAAATCTTTGGTTTGGGATTTATCCGCTAGGTGGCGCACGGTGTCAAAATTTTGATTATTATCGAACTTTCATGTACCTCGGATTTTTCTTCATAGAATATTAGAATTCCGGCTGTAATGTTCAAATGCAAAATTTGAAAATATTCCATCGGGGAAAATTTGAGTTAGCTGAGTTTTTGGGTATTTCCCATACTAAAAATCAATAATTACTATTTTAGCCCAAAAAACGTCCCATACAAAATGTATGGAAAAATTTTCGCCGATGAAATATTTTCTAGTTTTCCGATTATGAATATTTAGCCCAAATACTAATCATTTTCGAAGAAAAATCCGAGGTACATGAATGTTCGATAATAATCGAAATTTTGACACCGTGTGGCGCCTTGTGTCTGAAAAATTCAAACACGTATATCTCGATACCCTAATGAGGTACAAGCATGCCGTTTTCAGCAAAGTTGTTCAGGAGGCTAAGAACTATCAGGCAATGGCGTTTTTGGTTCGCGAATCGTCCGCTAGGTGGCACCAGGGTCAAAAATGTTCAAATTTCTATATCTCAGAAACCTGATAGGATAGAATGATGCCATCTTCAACAAAGTTTTTCAGCAAGCCAAAAACTGTCTGATAGTTGAGTCTTTGATTCGTGATTTATTCACTAGGTGGCACCTTGTGTATAATATTTTAACACGTGTATCTCGTTACTGTAATAAGCTAAAAGCATGGCATTTTCTGTTAAATTGATCGGCAGGTTCAGATCTATCCGGAAATGGTGACGCTAGGGGACATCAGCAATCAAAACCTTCAAAAAGAGTTATCTCAAAAATCGGAAAACGTCCAGCAAATTGTTCCGAAAGTTAGGAGGAACTAAGACGTAGGTATCTGGCGTCCTTGGTTCTGGTATTAATCGATAGATTCCGTCTAGTATTAAGAAAATACTTGTATGAACAAGAAATATTCCATTTCCAGCATAGTTGCTCAGCAAGCTAAGAGCCATTTGGCAGAATAGTAGACGGTCGAGTACGGTGGTACAAGAGGCAATACTCTAACACCATCTTTGACCCCCTGCAGACAAGTTTTGTCACCCTACAATATTGCTTCTTTTGCTCCGTTTTTTCTTCCGGGAATTTGAGCATGAGCATGAGCATGAGCATTAGAGTGGGTCATCGTTTATATGGAAAAATGAAAAATTCAATGGTATCCCACCAGATCATAGCTTTTTTGATCCCATTTCAGGACCCAAATAAGTGTGCAAAATTTGGGCACGATCGGTTATGTCTACGTTTTGCGCATCGCGTTTGAAGTTTGTATGGGGTTTTACATGGGAAAACACACTTTTTTGCATTTTTCTCATAACATGCTCGAATTTTTCTAAACCCGTGTAACCAATAAAGTGAAAACATAGCCTAGGGTGTCATGAAAAACTTTGTCGAAGACCGCGAAGTGATCTGATGCTTATGAAAAAAGTTATAGCGTTGGCATTGCTTGGCGAAACAGCATGATTTTGTTGCTATTGTTATTCCTTTACATGTTAAAACATAAACACATGCATGCGGTTCGTTGGTTATAACTATGTTCACAAGCATCGGATCGCTTTGCGGTCTTCAACAAAGTTTTTCGGAACATCCTAGGCTATTATTTTAAAGTATCGGTTAAAAAGTTTCAGACAAACTTTTTCAACTTATGGCTAAAATGCAAAAAAGTTTGTTTTCCCATACAAAATCCCATACAAATTTCAATTGCAATACGCAAAGTGTAGGTCATGCTCAAATTTTGCACAGATACTCAGGACCCGAAACGGAACCAAAAAAGCTTTGATCAGAGAAAACGTTTCCGATGTCCCACACTAATGAGCATGAGCATGATTGACCGCCCGCGGTTGCTCCTCTGTTATTGCAAGGACAGCTGCATTTACACAATGAACCAACAGATAATGCTTGGGACTAGCCTTCTCCTCATTGTGTAAACGCTGGCATCCCAATACTTTTTTAAAAAGCAATACCAGCGCCGGCCGCGTCCGAATGCAGGTCAATTGAGGATAGCGAAGGAAGTGATGACGTGATTCTCGCTTAGGCCAATAACCGAGGAATTCTCTGCGTTACTACGAGTAATCACTAGGAGTTTGGATACGGGAAGGATGATTTGTTAGGGGCTTTGTTTTGGTAAACAAATTGCTACAATCACCAGACCGATTCTTGTTTTGCTACGAACGATGCACTCGCAAAAAATTGAATACGTCCTCACATACGAGTTTCTACAAAAACTCATCCAGGAATTTTTCCAGGAATTTCTCCGGGAATTCCTCCAGGAATTTATCCAAGATTTATTCCACTGGGAATTCCTCTAGAACTTCCTCCAGCAATTTCTTCAGGAAATCTTCCGGGAATTCCTCTCGGACATCCTCCAGAAATTCCTCAGTATTTCCTCTAGGACTCCCATCAGGAGTCGGCAATTTCTGCAGGAATTATTCTGGGAACTTTTCCAGGAATTCCTCCGGATTTTTTTTCCTAGATTTTCTCCGGAAATTTCACTGAGAATTTCCCCAGGAATTCGTCCATGAGTGCGTCCAGGAATTCCTCCACGAACTTTTTGGGAATTCCTTCGGGAATTCCTCCGGGATGTTCTTTAGGAATTTCTCCAAGAATTCCTCTAGGAATTTCTCCGGGAATTTTTCCAGGAGTTTCTTTATGAATTTATCCGGGAATTTTCTAAGGAATTTTTTTTTAAGAAACTCTCTAGGAATCTCATCAGGAAGTCTTCCGTGATTTTTTTTCTCAAACCCCTCCGAGACTTCCTCTAGGACTTCTTTAACGAATACCTCCGGGAAATCATCTTGTAATTCCTCCGGGAATTTCTCCAGGAAATCCTCCAGGAATTGTTTTCGGAATTTCTTCTGTAAATCTTCCAGAAAATCCTCCAGGAATTCTTTCAGGCGTTCCTCCGGGGACTCTTCTGAAATACCTCCGGGAATTTTTAAAAGAAATCTTCGGGATTTTCTCAGGAAATCCTCTGGTAATTTCTTCAAGTATTCCTCTGAGAACCCCTGTAGGATTTCCTCCAGAAATTCCTCAGGAAATTTCTCTAGGAATTCCTCCGGTAATTTCTTCAGCAATTCCTCTAGAAAAGTTTTCAGAGAATCTTCCTTCCTGGGGGATTCCCCGAAGAAAATTCCAGGAAGAATCTCTAGAGGAATTCCTGGAGGAATCCCCGGGAGAAATCCTGGAGAAATATCCGAAAGAGTTCCTGGAAATAATCCTGGAAAAGGTGCTGGAGAAATTACTGAAGGAATCACCGAGTGAATTGCTAATGGCAGTCATTGAAGAATTCCCGGAGAAATTCCTAGAGTGAGTCGTGAAGAAATTCCTAGTGGAATTCCAGGAAAAAAATTGGAAGGATTTCCTGAAGAAATTCCTAGCGGAATTTCTGGAGAAAACAAAGGAGGAATTCCTGGAAAAAATCTCAGAGAAATTCCTGGAGAAATTCCCAGAGGAATTTCTGGAGAAATTCCCAAAGGGTTTTCTGAACAAAAAAGTCCGACTTCCTGAAGGAAGACTTCCTGAAGAAATTGTCTGTGGATTTTTTTTTTTTTTTTTATGAAAATTCAAAAGTTTTCCTGAAGAAATTTCCGAAGAAATTTCTTGGTGAATTCCAGGAGGAATTCCTGGAAGAATTTCAGTAGGGTTTCCCGGACAATTTCTTGAAGAAAATCCCGGAGCAATTCATGGAATTATTTCCGGAGGAACTCATGGAGGTATTCCTGGAGTAATTTTCGAAGGAAATCCAGAGGAATTCCAGAAAAACTAATGAAGAAATTCCCAGAAGAATTCCTGGGGAAATTATCGAAGGAATTCCTGAAGAAATCTCGGCAGGAGTTCCTGATGTGGGTCCTAGAGAACAACCTGGAAAATTTGTCTGCAGGGGGTCAAAGATGGTGTAGCGAATAACCTAACGAATAAGTCACGAATCAAAGACTCAACTATCAGACAATTTTTAGCTTGCTGAAGAACTTTGTATCATATCAAAATTCTGAGATATAGAAGTTTGAACATTTTTTACCCTGGCCCCACTTAGCGGACGATTTTCGAACTAAAAACGCCAATGCCATTGTGAATTTTACGATAGTTCTTAGCCTGCTGAACAACTTTGCTGAAAACGGCATGCTTGTACCCTAGAGACGAACCTGCCAAGGGCTGAAAGTATCTTTAATAAAGACAAATAAATAATGCTTGTACCTCATTAGGGTATCAAGATATACGTGTTTGAATTTTTCAGACATAAGGCGCATCCTAGCGGATAAGTCCTAAACCAAAAACTTTACTATCAGATAGTTCTGAGCTTGCTGAAGAATTTTTACGAAGACAGCATCATTCTATCTATTCAGGTTTCTGAGATATAAGGGTTTGAACATTTTTTACACCGGCGCCGCCTAGCGCCCGCATCGCGAACCAAAGTCGCCGTTTCCAGATAGTTCGCCGAAAACCTTTTACTTCTACCTCATCGGGATCTTGAGATATACGTTGCGCAAAGTATGTGGCCAATTTTGGGAGCCCAAGACAATCCGGAATAACTTCGAAACCATGTGGACCAGGCCCCCATGTCCCCGGCGTCATAAACTGGACGAGTTTTTCGGGAAGTTGTGAAAATTTCATCAAAATCCATCGAAAAAACAAAAAAGTTACGACCATTGTTGTGCTTTTCCGAAGGTGAAAAATGTACGTTGGCTGGATGAAGGTTAAACTTGCCAAATAATTTGAAAATGCGCACGGTTTCTATATGGGTATCACTAGTACACCCAAACCTCCATATAGGTAATGACCCAGTCAACCAGTGACCGTATAAGATGTTGTATAGGATGATAAAGTGAAAGCGATATGCGTACATTTTACATGCGTCTAAATGGAGGCATGCACGCATATGGCCTCCACTTTATCATCTTATGCAACATCTTATACGATTAGTGGTTGTGCGGGGAGTCGGGTTTGCCTATTAAATAAAAAGTTTACCTAAATGGAATCAGTTCATTACCCAAATGGATTTCTAGGTTGCAAAGAAGTTTAAGAAGGGTAAGTGATTAGCAGAGGCAAAGGGGTGGGGGGTCAAGGCTTTCATATATAAAGGAAGGGAGGGTCTGAGGGATTCAAAGGGAGCTTTAAAAGGAGAGGGTCGGTGGTGTTTCAGGGCATTTTAGGAGGTTCCAGAGTACTTTTAGGGGGCAACATAGGCTCTCAGTTGAATTTCACGGGGTTTTCAGAGGCGTTTCAAGACGTTTCATAGTATTCCAAGGTATTTCAGAAGGTATCAAAGGTATTTTAGGGGTCTTTCTAGGCACTCAGATGAGCTTCACCAAGATTTCAGAGGGGTGTCAATGCATTTCATGGCGTTTCAGGACGATTGAGGGTTTCGGAGATTCTCATGATTTCAGAGGCATTCCAAAGCGTTTCATTGCGTTTCAGGAGTCTTCAGGGAGTTTCAGTAGGTTTCAGAGAGATTTAAGGGGACTGCAGAGGCTCTCAGATGAGTTTCACTGAGGTTTCACGGAGGATTTGAAAGACATTTCCAAACGTTTCAAGACGTTTCGATGCGTTTCAGGGCGTTCCTAAGGCGTTTAAGGGGAATTTTACGGAGGTTCTATGGGCGTTCATGGAGTTAAAAGGCGTTTCGATACGTTTCAGGACGTTTCAGGTGGTTTCTGGGGGGTGGCTTAAGGGGCCTTCAAAGGCTCGCAGATGCATTTCACGGAGGTTTCATGGGGGCTTCAGAGGTGTTTCAAAGCATTTCAAGGCGCTTTAAGGCATTTCAAGGCGTTTCAGAGCGTTTTATGAAGTTTCCTAAGTGTTTACGGGGCTTCAGATGCTCAGAGGTGTATTTTACGAAGGTTTCGTGGGAGTTTCAGAGGCGTTTCAATACGGGTCAAGGCGTTTCAGGGGACCTCAGAGGTTCTCAGATGAATTTCACGGAGGTTCCATGGGGATTGAGGGGGCGAATCATTAGAGAAGCACCTAAAGGATTCCGTGGAAGAATTCCAGAGAAAATCCCTGGAGAAATTTCTAAAGAATACCTTCGAGAAACAGCTAAGTAATAATTTAATGAATCTCAATAAAAAAAAATCGGGCATTACTAGAAGCATTCATGTGAAAGCTTCAGAAGAAATCCTTGGAGAAGTACCTGAAGAAATCACTGGAATTGGGAATTCCTTAGTTGAGATTAAATTTTTTAATATTGTTTTTGATGATATTAATGAATGATTTCCTAAAAGAATCATTGAAGTAACTCCTGATGAAAAAATTCTTGGACAAATTTCAGTGGGGATCTTTAAAGGAGTTATAAAGTGAATTTTTGGAGGATTTTCTGAAAAAAATCTTTCGAGAAGTTCCCGTAAGGTTACTTGGTATAATATTATGAGAAGTTCTGGGATAAATTCCTGAAGAAATTCGTACAGGACTTCATGTAAGCATCCCCGAAGGAATTCCGGAATGGAACATTGGAGAATTATTTGCATACAATTGGAAGAAATGTTGCTGGAATCATTCGAGAAATTTATAAGAAAATTTTGGGAAAAAAATTGAAGGGATTTTCGGATAAACGTGATTGAATACTTGAAGAAATGTTTCAAGTTATCCATGAATGTATGCTTAAAGTTTCCTTCAGATACGAACGAAACCTGTAAAATTATGATGGATCAAATGTAAAAAACTAAAAGACCTTGTGCGATCTACAAATAACATTACAGGTTACTATTAAAAGTAACAGTTGGATTCGAACAAGATTTGAGCTCTGATCGATGGGGTGTGAGTAGCACGTCAGAGCACTTTTGGTTATCTCAGCTTGTTGGAAACTAGGCTTTCAAAGTTGAACTGTTTCTACCATAAAACTCTTGCTCCGGCCATGTTAGCTGCTGGCCACGAATACTAAGAAAGGCAATCGGCACAGCAGCGAGCAGGCAGAACGACCGCAGAGAGTGGCTTGCATGATTGCAAATTTGATTGGTTGGATTCTGAGCGGGCTGTTCGGCTTCATGCTCATGGTTTTCAAATCTCTGCCACAATTTTCAGTCGATATAAAATTCACTGCTACTGTCAGTATGATTTTGTTTTGCCATTCACCTAGAGTTTGATGATGGAATTCTATGAGAGAATCCTGACGGATATGTTGGACGAATTTCTTGTGAGTTTCCTGGAGAAATCCATAAAAAAATCTTTAAAGATATTCCTGGATCTATATTTATTTTAAAATCTTGGGGGGAAACAGGGTTCCTGATTTCCACTTTTCATCTTCTTCCCCATTCGAAGACAGTCAGCAGCGAACGGTTGTCGCTTGAGTTCGTGTGTGTGCTTGTCAACGACGACAGCAAACTCCGGCGAACGGTGGGAAGCCACACTTGGAAATTATTCATTCGTCCACATTCGCATCGCAAGCGAATGCGATTCGTGAGTGATGCGATTGATATTGTGCATACGAATTATTGATGTTTTCGAATTATTTTCTTTGCTAATCTAGCATTTCAGCGACAATACAGTAAAAATGTATGCATTACATGCAGAAATTCTCTTCTACTTATGATAATAGCCGCTTCGATCGCTCACCAGTATTCTTTACCATTCGCCATTCATTCATTCGCTTGTGATCCAAACTGCGACGAATGGCAACGAATATTCATTCAAGCAGATGGCTCATCGCTTCCCACTGGTGATGGGGTTGCGTGTTTGATCACGACGATCCGTTTGCTGCATCTTTCTCGATTCGCTTCAGCAAAGAGGAGTGAATATGAATGGAGTGAGGCGAATATACCGATCCTTGGGGGGAAATTCTGTTGATTTCGTAGGAGCAATCTGTAAAAAAAAAGACACGGACAACGTCTTCAGCTTTCGGCTGTACAGACTGTTTTAAACTTAACATTAGACAACGGATAACGGAGCATGCACCAGTGGAAACGGGGAAGAAACTATTCTCACGAAAAGTTTCAACGCCCGAAGCGGGAATCGAACCCTCACCCCATAGCATGGTGCGATTATAAGCTTGGTGACCCTAACCGCACGGCTACGAGGCTCCACTTTTTTTTTTTTTTTTAAAGAGAGAATGTAGAGAATGAGACGAATAGCACGAGGTTGAGGAATTTATGTGAGAGTTTCTAGAGTTGGCTACGACATTGACTTGAGGAAATAGACAGTCTTGTAAGCTTTCTCAACACGGAGAGACGTGTTTTATTTTACTATTAAAGAAGCCTCGAAAGCCCTTCGCAAGACCCCGTCTTTGGTCGCCCTGTCTCAGATATGAGCAAGCATCCTGGGAACCCATACCCTCGAGCCTTTCCCGAAGTACCACCCCTGGATGTTCAATCACTGCAGAAGACCTTCCCGTTCTTTTCGAGCGCCTCCGGAACCCTTGTGCCTTTGAGAATTCCTCCTGTGCCGGATGACTGGTCGGACATTGTCCCGAGGATAGGTAACATCGCACCCGAAACCGGTCGACAACAAAGTTAATTTTAACCCTTTGACGATTGTAAGAACGATAAAAAATGTTATGTCTTGTCTTGCGTGTCGCGTCTTGTGAAAGTTCAACATGCTGCAATTGTCCATAGAGTACATCGAAAATTCTCAAATTTTGACTATTTTTCAACCTATTATATGTGCATCATATGTGCCAAATTCGGGCTCTATTGGTTAATCTTTCGTGAAATTAGAACCGTTCTCGTAAAACACAATTTTTGAAACAACTAGTTTTTGAACTGTCATATCTCCAAAAGCAGTGAACCAAATCGAATGAAATTTCGAAAGTCTATCAACAAAATATTAGCTTCAGAATTCTTAAAAACACAGGTACTTCATGAACGTTGAAAAGTTATCATGTTTTTACACTTTTTGGATTTTCGCGAAAAAGTGTTTTTTTTTATCCACGTCATTAAATTTAAGTTTGATATCCAAAGATTTTCTACCTATTTTCTCATTATATCTAACAAGATATATTAGAGCCTATTTGGATTAACGGAAGAACACATTTAGTAATTTTTGTGTGGCATTGTAAATTTTACTTATTTTTCTCTGTGTGGGTGAAAATGTCAAACCGGTATAACTTTATTCGTAGTGAGAAAATTTTATACTTTATAACATCGTAACAAGTATCAATATATTATTGATAAACGTTGAAAATTTCATTCAATTCGTTTCAATGATTTCTGATATATGACAGTTCAAAAATTAGTTGTTTAAAGAATAGTGTTTTACCAGATCAGTTCTGACTTCGCGAAAAATTAACCAATCGAGCTTAAATTTGTGACAATAATACACATATAATAGATTGACAAACAGTAAAAATTTGAGAATTTTTGATGTACTCTATGAAAAGTTACAGCATGTTGAACTAATTTTGCGATGGGAAAAAAGTTGTCTATCCCAAACATTTTGACCAACTCTTTTATATTATCATAAACTTGTGGTTCTTCCCACGAATGGCCCCCAAAAATCCTGATCAAACATTTTTTTCCAAACCAACAACCAAACCACACGGCAATCATCGTCTCCACTCGCCGAAAGCGGCTGAAATTTTCATCGCTTTTCCGATAAGAGCCCACTGCCTCCGTTCACAACACCCCGCGCCGTCTCGAGAAAAAGGTCTCAAGTCTAACATGTTTACTCAATCTAATTTCGGGAGCTTTGGCGGAATCCGGCTGCAATGTCTTCTAGCTTCTGGCGAGACACGGAAACAAACTCAAACAAGGGATTGAGTAACTAACCAACAACGAAATGGTGGAAGTGCGGGGAGGGGGCTGGGACGTAGACAGACGACAAAGGACAAGCAACGAAACGTAAAGCTCGTTTGTTTTCCTAAGTGAGTCAGTGGGTCTTATCATGATTGCCTTGTTCGGTTCGGGTCTGGGTGGGACCGTGGCGTGGCGGGACAGAACTCTTTGCTGCCTTGGGCGCAGACGGTTCTACAGAGCTGCAGCAATAGGACACACGGTACGCACGCGGAATGGATATTTGATGAGAGCTCTCGGCTGGCGCTTGTTGTAAATTGGATGTTGAACTTGGCTGAGCTTTGATCTGCTGCAGGGAATCTTTAAAACGGAAAATTTGGCACGTATGCCGCCGAGAACAATCGATAAGATTGTCACGTCTCTGGTAGTAGGATTACCGAATTGCGAAGAGATGACAACCGGTTCGGGACTAAACTGATTCAATCAGCAGGAAGCTATTATATTCCGATTGTAGGCCTGTGACTACAGGAAAAGGATACCGTCATCATCGTCTTGTCTGCGAACAGTGATTTTCTGGTCACGTATTGTCTAGGCGATGGAGGAAAACAATACATCTGTTATCCTCTTCAATTTGAGTGAAAAATACGTCTGGTAAATCTTTTCAGTAGGATGGGCTTGAGACAACATTGATAGGCTACGCATCACATGTTGTTGATGGGGAAATATATTATTGAGGATACCCAAGAGCACGAAAATCAGATTTCATGAACTTTGGCGGAGATTCGATAAAACCCCTTTTCTGGAAAATTACCCCTTCGCAACGAGCAGAAATTTACCTTCAGCAACCTTTCACAGATGGTGTGTCATCAAATTGGTGGGTTGATCGTAGCAGCAGTGTCCAACCTCTTTCGGCGCACGGTACTCTTTGTCTGGAGAGCGGCCTGACGGTAGACTTTCATATTGATATGTAGCCAACCAAAAAACCTCATTAGCCCGGGAGTGGTCGCGTCGCGTACTGAGTACACACACCATGAAAAATGCACGCATGTGGCATGCAGCGTGAGCGCGGCGTCGCTGCAGGTAATCAAAGACGCGACTCCTCGAGGGTTAATGGTAGTGAAGCTTTTCTCGTGCATTTAAAAGAATATTTCACTAAGCGACTTAGTTAGAATTTCATATGTTACTCAACAAAACTGGCTATGTTCTTGAACATTTCTAGCTTAGTTTATTTTTGTGGTGACTATTTCCTTTTTATCAGACCCCTTATAGCCAACTGTAGATGCGTGGGTAATCAACATGACCATGCTGAGGGTGACAGGTCAATTCCCGGTCGGTTCAGGAACTTTTCGTCAAGAAAAATGACTTCCTTGAGTATCTTCGTGCCTGCCACACCATATACACAACACATGCAAAATGGTCATTGGCAATGAAAGACGTAAGTGGAAGTGCTGATAGAACAGTGTTTTGAGAAGCAATCTTTGTCCCAGTGAGGATATTTCACCAAGAGGAAGAAATCGACTGTCCATTTTGAGACGTTTGTGATATTTTTTTGTCCATTAGGCATGTTTACTGACCTTTGATCAGCATTATTCCATTCAATTATGCAATGCACAATTTTTGGACTTCGGTAATCTTCATAATACTTAGTAAATACACTCATATCAAATGAATTATGAGTCCTTAGCTACACACAATAGCCGTCATCTTGGACTTTGGTCAGCAATTTTAAAAATTAATAACACCATTTTTAGACTCGAACATCTTTCATCTTTATACCAAGTTTGTCCATATTGATACTTTTAGAGCACAAAAGTACACAAAACAGCCGCCATCTTCAAATTTTGTCCAAAGAATTGGGTTCTGATCCGTTATCTTGAATTTTCTGGTCATTATTTTTGAACTTAAAATAACTTTTTCATACCAAATAAAGTATATGTTACGCCAAATTTCCTAAATTTTCTGATAAAAATATAAAACCAGGATACCCTTTTGGTCCCGAGACCATAAAAACGTGAATGAACTGAAATTAAAGCATATTTTTTAACCCCTAAACATCGTCTTCAGCTAGAGGCTGTACAGACTGAACGAAAGTTAACACGAGACAATGGACACGACATACATACACGAGCACCAGTGAATACGAGGAAGAATCATTTCTTGCGAAAAGTTTCATCACTCGGAGCGGGAATCGAACCCTCACCCCTTGGTATGGTACAGCTATGAGCTTGGTATTTTTCCTTAAAACTACAATTCAATAGCTTTCAAACAGAAGAAAAGAAGTTTGAAATCGGTAAACTGGTTCAAAAGTTTTGATTTTTTGAAAAAAAAGTTTTTAAAATTATCATTTTTTGTGAAAATTGGTAATTCTAATGACGAATTAAAAAAAATACGGGTCCAATAATTTTCGATGAACTACAAACCCACCAAATTTCACGAAAATCGTAGTTGCACTATATCGTTTCTGTATGGAATGGCTGCAATGTCTCCAGTTAGCCTAGTGGTTAAGGCTATGGATTGCCAATCCGGAGACGGCGGGTTCGATTCCCGTTCCAGTCGGGAAAATTTTCTCAACTCCCTGGGCATAGTGTACCATTGTACTTGCCTCACAATCAGGGATGCCAGATGATATTTTGAAAAATCTATATCTCTCGTTTCAAAAATCTGTATCCCTTACAAAATTTGGGAGAAAAATCTGTATCCCATACAAAAATAAAATGGCCCGCCTAGCTCAAACATCTGTATTTCATATAAAACGAAATCTGTATGGATGCTCAAAAATCTGTATAATACGGATAAATCTGTATATATGGCATTTATGCTCACAATATACAAATTCATGCAATGGCAGGCAAAGATAGCCCTTCAATTAACCCTCTAATACCCAATCCCGCCTTTAGACGGGGTATAGTTTGAGCATTTTTGTAATTTTTGTTTCGTGGACAATAACCATTTTTATATTTTTGGCTGACATTTAGGACTGTTCTGTATATCTCAAAATGGTTTTGGTGCCTTTTAAAGCGTATTTACATTTTTTAAAAATCATTGAAAAAATGATGTTTTAGTCACCTTTCAGAAGTCATTGTTTATTAAGTATTGAATCGTTACAAATCACATATTTTAAATTTTTCCCAAATCATTCTATCATAGTAAAATAGTTTAAGGGAGTCGAATACACTCTTAAATTATTTTCCTTAAAGTTATACAGAAAATAAAATTTTCCATAAAAAAAAATTAAAATGTTAATATTTTAACAATAGTCATAAAATCTTATAATGTTTTCGTCTCAAAAAATCCGCATCCCGAAAAGGCTTCCAGGAAAAATATAAAAGTGGGGGGATGTTCAAAAATAAAAATTAGAAAAATCAAATACCGAAATTTACAAAATCGTGAATTAAAAAGAATCATTTTCCAAAACAAGCTTAAATCGATTTAAGATGACGAAAATTGATATTTAGATCAAAATCAAAAATTTGGGTATTAGAGGGTTAATAACTGTGAAAGTGCTCAAAGAACACTAAGTTGAAGCGAGGCAGGCCATGTCACAGTGGGGACGTAGAGCCATAAAGAAGAAGAAGAAGAAGGCTGCAATAAAATAATCATAATGAAGGACGGAATCGCATGTGATGTTACTTTTTGGACTTATTGGTGAAGTCGTATAAGAATAAAAAACAACTATACTTAAATAGCATATTAATGTTTCATAGTGCTGAACAAAACTATCTGCAAACACGTGGGAGCGAACTCACTCACTTATTTCTGGATTGCCTGTTCGGTACTTTTTTGACGAGATTATAACAGCAGTACGATCTCGGTAGTTTCGGTAATCGATTTTACTGAGGTTCAGTAATACAACTGTCAAAATCGTATGGAAAAGGTAAAGAATGCATTTTTGCTGAACGAGTTCGGTGCTTAGCAGTTTTAATCTCGTCAAAAAAAATACCGAACTCGGTAATCAATATTAAGTGTGCACAGTGTCATAAATTCATATAATTAGATACTGTGATGATTATACGTACGTTTTTCTCGCATTTGTGTATGAATAAAATGACACAAAAACTCGTTAAAGTATACATACAAACGCGTATAAGCGAGAATCGTTTATGCCACCTTAATGCGACTGCGAAATTCATAATTCTTCCACTAGGTGGCGCTAGTGAGCATAAATAATCAAAACTTCATATCACAAAATCCTAATAACTAAAAACTACGATGTCTTCGGCAAAGTTGGTCAGTATGACATAGACTTACATAAAATGGGACAATTGTTTCGAAATTATGTCACTAGGAGGCGCTAGTGAACATGTAAATTTTAAAAATCTTTTAGTTCAGAATCCTGATAAATCAGATAGATGGTGTCTTCGGCAAAGTTGATCAGTATGACGTAGACTTACAACAACACGCATGTCGCAAGTTCTGATTGTATAGAAGAAATTTTGACGTAATTCTTGCATTGTCGCGTTTCCTTCGCGTTCGCCAAATTTTTTTTTTGTGATTCTGCCGACGGTTTGGCCGGTGCTACGCCATCCGGATAGCTTCCGCGTGTGAAAGAGTGCTTGTTCTGTGAAAATTTCAATAGTGGATTTGTTGATTTCAAAAATAATCATCATTTCCAAATGACTCGTGCGATAGCGGGGGGTTTCAAAGATTGTGTGTGTTTGAATGCCGCTGCTAAAGTAGTTCGGGTTCGGAAACGGTGCTGAAATTCGTTTCGAGAGTGCCGTTTATTTCGCGTTTTCACGTAGAGCGGTCAATGGCGCTACGCCTTCCAGTAGTTTTTCATTCCCTATGACTGCAGTTTTGTTCCGTGTTTTTTTACGTACATATGTGGCTATTAAACTACCACCATGCCATCAGTGGTTCGCGAGGGATTAGAGAATCATCCCGTGTGGCTCAACATTTATAATTTCGTGGGAGCTAAAGTGACGTGTGTTCAAATGATGACTGACTACAAGCGCAACGGTGGCGAGACGAAGAGGAAGCCTGACTGCACAATAAAGACGTTGCCTTGGTGATAACAGCGCTACCTTGGATTGGATGGATTCCGGTGAGAATGTTCAGATTACTTTTACTACAACAAAATGAACTAAATACGCGCCAGTTTCAAAGATTCTCTTTGAATCAGGAAGTGTGTTTGTATTATCATTATCCAAATGATAACGGTAATGTACACATGCGGGGCTTATTGTAAGTGAAAGTGACTTCTGAATGGACGTGTCTCTCCAGCCATTCTGAAATGGGTCTCTGAATCTGCAATAGAGCTATCACCTTCTAACTCCCGGACTAAAGCTTTTTGCAAAAGCATCAAAATGATATTGCAGAAAACTTTCTTCCATAATACCACTGCCAGACAGTGGGGGTTAGTTGGATCACACACACACACACACACACACACACACACACACACACACACACACACACACACACACACACACACACACACACACACATACACACAATTCTTGCATTGTGTTAGAATAACATCATAGTTACTTTTATACAAACAAAACTTGCGCAGCCGAGACTTTTGTACGATATGCGTGTTGCTTGGTCTTTGGGTTAAGGTTAACTACGAAGTGGGAAAGCTATGTCCCCTCTGAGAACAGAGAAAGGGTGAGGAAACTGTGTGTGGAGTGTCAGCGTAGGGAATTCCATTTCCCTAGAAGCTAGCGTGTCGAGAGAAGTCATAGATGGATCGTGGTAGATGAAGACCTTCAACAAGAACAGAGAAAAAAACCTTAATCTGAAAATACTACCTAGGGTCTTGTACCAATTGGGCAGGTGTACCTATTATGGGCACTTGTCGCTACAACTAAGTCAATTTCAAACTGATTGACTTGAAATTTTGAATAGAGTTAGGCACGTACAGTATCTAACTCTGTACAGGAATTCAAATCAATCGAATTGAAATTGACTTAGTTATAGCGACAAGTGCCCAAAATAGGTACACCTGCCCAAATGGTACAAGACCCTATATGACCCTAGTAAATACCCCATCCAGGAGTTGGTGTCTACATCTTGTGAGCTAACAGGGCGACGGCCGCACTGGTTATGCCAAATGCCTGCCGGTACCGTTAGCCGAGCGGTGCGGAGTCAATCATCGACCGACGCTACTTTTTGTAGTCTTACAAGTAGTTCGATCTGGATAGTAGACGATGTCCACACGAACGAAAACGGCCTACGACTCATTGATTTCGCCGCCTCCAAAAATATGGCCATACGTAGCACCTTTTTCCAACACAGCCTCCCTTATCGTTACACCTGGACATCACCACAGCAGACGGAATCTCAAATCGACCACGTTCTGATTGACGGACGGCACTTCTCCGATATTATCGACGTCGGGACCTATCGCGGCGCCAACATCGACTCCGACCACTATCTGGTGATGGTCAAACTGCGCCCAAAACTCTCCGTCATCAACAATGTACGGTACCGGCGACCGCCACGGTACAACCTAGAGCGACTGAAACAACCGGATGTCGCCTCAGCATGCACGCAAAATCTCGAGGCCGCGATGCCGGACGAGGGTGTGCTTGATGTGGAGACGGCTGGAGAGGACTGCTGGAGTACAGTGAAAGCAGCCATCAACGACGCAGCCGCGAGCACCATCGGGTAAGTGGAACGGAATCGTCGAAACGATTGGTTCGACGAAGAGTGCAGAACGGTTTTGGTGGAGAAGAACGCAGCGAGGGCGGTAATACTGCAGCAAGGGACTCGACAGAACGTGGAACGTTATAAACAGAAGCGGAAACAGCAGACCCGCCTCTTTCGGGAGAAAAAGCGCCGCCTGGAAGAAGCAGAGTGTGAAGAAATGGAACTGCTGTGCCGTTCCCAAGAAAGTTCTATCAGAAGCTCAACGCATCCCGCAACGGCTTCGTGCCACGAGCTGAAACATGCAGGAATAAAGATGGAGGCCTCTTGACGGACGGACGTGAGGTGATCGAAAGGTGGAAGCAGCACTTCGATCAGCACCTGAACGGCGTGGAGAACGTAGGCACGGGAGCCCACGGCAGCGGAGGAAACGACGATGTCAGTGCAGCGGAGGACGGAAATTAACCAACTCCCACGCTGAGGGAAGTTATGGATGCCATTCGCCAGCTCAAAACCAACAAAGCAGCTGGTAAGGATGGTATCGCAGCTAAACTCACCAAGATGGGCCCAGAAAAGTTGGCCACCTGTCTGCATCGGCTGATAGTCAGGATCTGGGAAACCGAACAGCTACCGGAGGAGTGGAAGGAAGGGGTAATCTGTCCCATTCACAAGAAAGGCTACCATTTGGAATGTGAGAACTTCAGGGCGATCACTATTTTGAATGCTGCCTACAAAGTGCTATCCCAGATCATCTTCCGTCGTCAGTCACCTAAAACGATTGAGTTCGTGGGGAGTTATCAAGCCGGCTTCATCGACGGCTGGTCGACAACGGACCAGATCTTTACCGTACGGCAAATCCTCCAGAAATGCCGTGAATACCAGGTCCCAACGCATCACCTGTTCATTGACTTCAAAGCGGCATACGACAGTATCGACCGCGCAGAGCTATGGAGAATCATGGACGAAAACGACTTTCCTGGGAAGCTGACTAGACTGATTAAAGCAACGATGGACGGTGTGCAAAACTTCGTAAGGGTTTCGGGTGAACTATTCAGTTCATTCGAATCTCGCCGGGGACTGTGACAAGGTGACGGACTCTCATGCCTACTCTTCAACATCGCTCTGGAAGTTGTGTTGCGACGAGCCGGGCTCGGCTGTTGAGCGATTTTCACAAAATCCGGTCAATTTGTGTGCATTGCGGACGACATGTACATTATTGCCAGAACATTTGGAACGGTGGCAGAGCTGTACACCCGCCTTAAACGCGAAGCAGCAAAGATCGGACTGGCTTGTAAATGCCTCTAAAACAAAGTACATGCTGGTAGGCGGAACCGAACACGACCGGATCCGTCTGGGTAGTAATGTTACGATAGACGGGAATACTTTCGAGGTGGTGGAGAAATTTGTCTGCAAAACGCTAATAAGACCGGTGGTCCTCCACGGACACGAGACATGGACCATGCTCGAGGAGGACCTGCAAGCACTCGGAGTTTTCAAGCGACGCGTGCTAAGGACGATCTTTGGCGGTGTGCAGGAGAACGGTGTGTGGCGGAGAAGGATGAACCACGAGCTCGCTGCACTTTACGGCGAACCCAGCATCCAGAAGGCGGCCAAAGCCGGAAAGATACGGTGGGCAGGGCATGTTGCAAGAATGCCGGACAACAACCCTGCAAAGCTGGTGTTTGCAACTGATCCGGTTGGCACAAGAAGGCGTGGAGCGCAGAGAGCACGATGGACGGACCAGGTGGAGCGTGACTTGGCGAGCATCGGGCGCGACCGAGGATGGAGAGCGGCAGCCACAAACCGAGTATTGTGGCGTACTATTGTTGATTATGTCTTGTCTTAAATGTGATGTTGAACAAATAAATGTATGTAGGGTATGTGTGTCATCAGTAATCTCACGCTCCCATATTCATCCTATTCGAAAACAAGCGATTACGGCACCGATTGATTCCGTTCTTTTTGTTTTCATGGGTGCTCACTTCTAACAAAAAATTTAAAAATAAGAAACAAAACAAACAGCGCTTCAATCCTTTGTTTTTTGTAGGATGAAAATGGGAGCCACATGCTTAAGAAGGGAACCAATACCCTATGTACGACGTCCACACTCATAGCGACCATCTGGCGGTTCTTTACAATCAGCGAGCGTAGAAACGGGTGTCTTGGTCAAGGCTAAGCCTTTGTGACTGACGTACATCATACATCAGGATCAAGGTATTTAGGGTCCTCTCCGCCGTGATCTAAACATACTCAGTCTAAGCGGTAACTAGTTGATAGCGCCAGCGCCAGCGGTGCTCTTGCATGTTTGCGATTCAGCCATGTTTAGGCAGGTCCAACAAAGGAATGGGAGACAACCAGCGTACTGGTGCACTCAAGCTATTGCGAATCTGCTCCGCGCCTGTCTACGAGCTACAGATGCGACGAGCACATACTGATGAGGAGCGGAAGAACGACGGGTGGCGTTCGCGGCTGCAAAAGCTGTAAGGGCAAGCAAAAAGGCCTGCAATAAGGACCAGTCCTTGACCATCTTTCTTAGGACCCCTGGGTCTGCAGCCCCAGTAGATGAGGGGAAGGTCACTAATGAGGAACTTGCGGGGATTGCAAAATTCCTTACCGTAAATAAGGCCCCTGGTTTGAACGGAGTTCCGAAAGTGACCTTACAAGTAGTTATTGCAGACTTCCGGGATGTTCAGATCTGCTATGCAAAAATATCTGGACGAGGGAGTCTTTCCGAAGGTTTGGAAACGACATAGCCTGATCCCATTTCAGTCAAAGGTGGTGAAACATACCGGTGATCCGTCGGCATGTAGACCAATATACTTGATCGACACAGATGGGAAGGTGCTCGACAAGTTCATCCTCAACACTATTGAGGCACATCGGGAGTGCAAATGGTCTCCCGAGTAACCAATGCAGCTCCCAGTTTCCAGGAAGGGGAGGTCAACAGTAAAAGCTATTTATTTGTCGCTTACTTAACTTGCCGAGATAACTATTCATAAGCACAGCAGAATTTGTTATTGTGCAGTAGTGACTCTGCATGTAAGGAATGCATTAAAATATGCCAGATGCCGGGCATCATCAATGTGCTCCTGCGTTATAAGATACCCACAAACTTGTATAAGATTATTGGAAGGTACTTCCGGCAAAAACTTACGAAGTACTGCAGTACAAATTACCTTAACTCCGAGGATTTGCGACAAGAAGGTTGGCAACCTGTGTCCTAGAAGATGCCTCTGATTGCATCTGAAAGTAAACATTTCAAAATTAAACTCAACAACTTCTTCCATTAACCAACCCTTTCCCAACCCATGATCGTCACCCCTGCATCGCATCGCAGTAGATAACCGTTGTAAAACGGTGCTGTGAACGAGCGGAAGACCTTCATTAAGACGAAATATATTACGCATTCCCTCCGCCCATTAAATCATTTTAGCAAATTATTGTTGAAAATAAAATATTCAATTATTTCCACATAAAATACTTAGTGCCGGGCCGTTGCGCTTCGACTGTGCTGAAGAAGAGGTGGGTAAGGCTCGGTGAACACTTTGCCGGGCTCGTCGAGACAATTTAGTGAAACATTATGTGCATACCCTTGGGGCGAATAATTTCCCCGACGCTATATATGTAGCGACAAGATGTGCATCACTTCGACATCAAGTTTGCGGCGAATGCACCACATGCAGCCATCCCATCCGCGGACAAGCGAAGCGCGTGCAATCAAAACTTTGCCTTTATGCAGACAGCGAGTGAGCGAGCGAGCGCCGCCGTCCGTCAGAGGCCCGTCTGTCCGTTCGTCTCGTTGCAAGGAGACAAGTTTGCCTTCCTGTGTGTGCTATCGCGGTATCATTGCGTCACCAACAGAGGATTAGGGTGAGTGTTTTGTTTTTGTTATTGTTTGGATGTTGCGCAGCACGATAACAAAGAATACAATTAGCTTACCTACTTTTACAGCCACATGTTTGTTTTTTATCTCATTCAAACAGTGTTTAAGATACCAGAAAGCATTAACAATTAAGTAACAGTGCTGCCAGATATGCTACTGCTCTTCTGCTGTATTGCTCAACTAATCTATTGTGCCACTGACCTACTGCTCTACAGTTCTTCTGCCCTCCAGCTTACTTTTCTATCACTCTTTTGCTCTTTATTCTACTAATCTATTGCTCTGTTGCTCTACTGCACTACTGTTCTTCTGCTATACTGCTCGACTGCCCCACTACTCTACTGCTCTACTCACTGCTCTACTGTTCTACCACTATTCTGCTGTACTGTTTTACTGTTTTAGTGCTCTACTGCACTACTGCTCTACTGTTCTACCGCTATTCTGATCTTCTACTCTTCTGCTGCGCTATTGCTCTACTGCTCTTCCGCTCTATTGTTATACTACTGTACTGTTCGACTGTTTTAATATTCTACTGCACTCCTGCTCTTCTGATATACTGCTCTATTTACTACTCTACTGTTTTAACGTTCTTCTGTTCTACTGCACTATGCTGTTCTTCTAAATTGTTTAATTTACTTCTCTACTGTTCTACACTTGATTCTACCGCTCTCCTGCTTTTCTACTCTACTGCTCTACTGCTCCTCTGCTTTACTGCTGCTGCTGCTACTAATACTACATCCTCCTGGAAATCCAAATTATAAAGTAACAGCAAGTTTTAACATCCAACAGCTTTCGAAAAATAAGCCCCACCCTACCGCAGGGATGCTGTCCGGATTAGACGTGTGCGCCGCCGCGCCGCGCCGCCGTCGCCGACGATTTTTTCACGCGGCCGCCGCCAGTAAAATTGACCCGGCGCGCCGCTGTTCATATTTTTCCACGCCGCCGAACTAAATTTCCCACGCCGATGAGAAAACGACAAAGATTGTTTTCTCGCCAACCTGTTTAAATCTGATACCAAGAACAGTGGTAGATTTTAAACAGATTCCATTTTTTTCCTTGTGCATATTAGCCGTATTTTTCTGAAGTTCTTCTTGTGAATCTTTTGTTCTTTCTGCAATTTCGATTAATGATTTCTTACAACAATACAGCAAGATCCTCACTTATTCTTTTTTAAGTACTATGTGAGTCTTTTTAAAAACTGGATTATCAACAAACTTCTTGGCGATATTCTCATTAGGTCCACAAACACATTCTCCTACATATTCTTTGTATATCTCTTGGAAGATTTTCATGGCAATGTACGAATGACATTCTTGTAGGCATATGTTCCATCGAATCTTCAGAAATTCCTGAACACGACCCTCCAGAAATTTCACCAAGAATTCATCAGAAAATATCCGAATGTTCCTTTAGAAATATTTTTAGAGTTGCCTTAAGTTCCTCTATAATTTTTTTAAAGAATTTCTTCTGAAATGGCTCCATTGATTTATTAGAAATTTCATTAACCTTTCAGGACGCGCGCCTGTCGGATACTGAAATTGCACCGTGCTCGCGCTATATACGGTGAGCAAAATTTTACAACGGCGCGCGTTCTGAAGGGTTAAATAGGTCACGCAAAAAAGGTCCATCTTCAACCCCCCTCCCCGCTCAGCCACACGTTTTCTATAGGACCTCCTCTGAAATAATCACACTTTCCGAAACCCCTCCCTCCTCAAAGCGTGGCGTAACTTATGGACGTTCCCCCCTTCAGAAATAACTCCAGGAATGTTAGTTACACAGTAATCTCAGAATTCTTTGACATAGGGGAACTTACCTATTTTCGACCGTTTGGTTCTCTTCATCAAAGGGTTTTTTTAAACCTATTGAATTCAAAATTTGCCTCAAAATTTTCTCAATCAAGTTAAATTATTCGACCAAGTTTCAAGCATTTTTGACGACAAAATCACCTCATGACAAAGAGAAAAAAAAATGCCGATAATACCCTTGGTCATTTCTTTGGAAATTTCTAGGAACCCTTACAGTTAAAGTATTCCTCCAGACATTCTTTCAGGGAATCTTTTAAAAATATGTCCATGTATTCCTCCTAGAATTCTTTCAGAACATCCTCCATGAATTTTGGTAAGAGATTTCTCTTAGTTTTTCTAAATATTTATTAGTGAATCCTTGTAGAAATTCAATCAAGGGTTTCTGAGGAAGAGTTTTCAGCAATTACTTAAGCAACTCTTTCTAAAACTATTCCGGAAAAATCCCTGAGATACTTTCATATATTCCTGCAGGGGCTCGTTCAAGAATATCTCAAGGGATTTCTTCAAGAATTAGAAAGACAATTTATTCAGAAATTCCGCCAAGAGTTTTTTTTCGGAAATTCTTCCGTGGACTCCATTTAAATCATACTAAGGAATTCCTTCTGAAACAACACTTGAGACCTCTTCAGTAGTTTAAGGGTTTTTCATAATTGTCAGTAAGAGATTATAATATGCATACCTTAAATAAATTTTTTTGCATGATTTTTTTTGTTATTTTCAGAATTTTCTGCGGTTTGAGATATTCCTCCACAGATGTTTGCAGAAGTATTCTATGAAATTACGTAAACCATGTTGGAGTTACTCTTCGAGGGTTACCTGAAGGAATTTCTTAAGAAATATTTGAAAAAAAAATCATGATGAGATTTAATTTTATTGAAAATATTTCAGAAACAATCGTTTGGAGCTCCTGGAGAAGTCCTTGAGGAATACCTGGCGGAACTCCTGAGATTCGCCACAAAAGTTCAGTTAAAAGGATGAAGTGGCTTAATTTCCTAAATAGAAGTGTAGGAAAAAAAAAACTCCTGAGATGGATTTAGAGGATTTTTATTTAATGGGATTTTTTGAGAAATTTTTGAAAAAAAATCCTGGAGAAATTTCTGAGATAATTCTTGAAGGCATTTTTGAAGGACATCTTTGAGAAGTTTCTGCATTAAATTATAAAGAAGTTTCTGAAGGAATCCTTAAAAAAAAATCTTCGGAAATCCGTAAAGAAATTGCAGGTAAAGGTACAAGAAGAACTCTTAAATAAATCTCTTAATGAATTTTTGAAGGATGATTTGGAACAAACCCTGAAAGAACTCATGGACATTCTTATGGATTCTTAGAAGAATTTCTTGCACAATGTCTGAACGATATTAGTGGATAAAATTTCCTGACACAATTTCCCCTCTGAAGCAACGCGTGGAAATCTGGAGAATGCTGTCCAGTAATTCCAAGAAGAATTTCTTGAGTTTTTACTGGAAAAACGGTACGAAATAAATCCTGAAGTGATTTCTCAAGGAACTCCTGAAAGAAGCTTTTAAGGGTCACTGAAAAAAATAATCTGAAGAAATCCCTGAAAAAAGGTTTCTGAAAATCTCTAGAGAAATTTATGATCCCACTTGTGGAGGAATATCTAAGGATCTTCTAGGAAGCCCCCTGGAGGAATTCCCAGAAGAATCCATTCAGAATTTTCTGGCGAAATTCTTGAAGAAACGCTTGAAAGAATCCCTGGAGTAATTCCTAAAAAGCACCCTAACAGAACTCCTACAAACATTTTGAATTTTACCACACTGGTCTAAAATGAGTTTTAGAAAAAAAAAATATCCTCAGGCGAGACGTGAATTTCTATCTAGAGAAATCCATTATAAATTTCCTTCTCTCTAAAATTTATAGCATAATTCTTATGAGTAGTTTGTATTGAAACCTCTGACACAGATAAACAGACGCCACACCCCGTCCGCTTCCCATCGATCACTTTTTTAACGGTTGATTCAAATTATCGGTAGTTGCTCAATTGACCACGCGCAGCGCTGGCATCGGTTTTGCTCCTGTTTGACGTTTGCCCAGTATAGCCACCTAGTGATGGCCCGGCCAAACACAGTACGTTTAGCATTGGGCGATTTCGTTTCCGTGACGATGTTTTTTTTTAATGAAATTTGTTCCAAATGTTACGCCTGCTTCTCTGTGCCTCTGATTTACATACGCTCAAACCTTTCACACAAAATAGATAAAAATTGTAATTTAGGTACAAGAAACCAATTCAGTAACAAATTTTGAAAACGACGTATAACACTAGTTTACAGCATTTTTGAACTCGGTAAGTTGATGATCGTTTTTGGTGTAGAATCATGTCCTGAATTCGAAAACGCGAAGGAAAAAAAATACAGTAGAGCGCAAATTTTTCCGACTTTCCATACAAGGTTGATGATTTGAAATCGATTTTTGTTCTATTTTTAAGCAATGTCGCTCACTTCAAACATCTCAGTCTCCGTAATCAATGCTCCGATTTAGTTAATTTTTTTACTGTAACTCGCCTACATATGATATGTCAAATAAACGTTGAGAAAGAATTTTTAAATTTTTTTTTTTCTCATTGAAAAAAATACATTTCTTCAGATATTTTTGGAAATTTTGCTAAACTTTAAGGAGATCGTCCCCAAAACTCGCAAATATCTTGAATTTCATCAATCTGACGCAAAACCTGTATTCAGATGATCGAATGGTATTTTATTCAGCTTTTAATTTGTGGGAAAAGATTTAAAATTGGTTGAATAAAACACAAGATATTTGAATTTTATTAAATTCTATATTTTAAAAAGTTGTAAAACTCGATATTGAGCTAAAACTCAAAAACTGTTCTACTTTAAATTTTTTGAAGCACGGATTCGAAATCAGCGCCAAATTATGCTTCAAAAATGTTGATCGTTGACAGTAGTTCGCGACTTTCGTTTTATTTTGTAAACTAGTGTAATCAATGCTACACCATTGATTATACGTCGTTTTCAAAATTTGTTACTGCATTATTCTGTATTGACGTTTTTAATGATTTTAAATTGCACTTCACTAAAAAAAAAAATTTTAAATTTTGGTCACGCCGATTACGCCGCCGCCGCCGCCGCCGAATAGGACGTACGGCGTGACGCCGGCGTCGCCGCCGCCGCTGCCTCAAATTACTATACACGCCGCCGCCGGTGAAAACTGCTTCGGCGCACACGTCTAGTCCGGATCGGCATTTTTCTACCCAAACCGAATCAACGTCGACAACATCATCGCAGCATGGAAGATGTGTGGTGATGAGGTCGGTGGATGATGGTGGCGTCAATATCGATTCCATCGTAAAAAGAGCTGCACGGTCGAGACCCCTCGAAGTCGAGGGCTGGATAGAACGAAGACGGACGGAGGAAGCAGCTATCGATCTCCCCGTGTGACAAGAGATAGCTTCCAGCTGCTCCGTTGATGCAGCTTATTTTGATTAGATATTAATTTAATAATATGCACCTCGTGTCGGCTTGCATACCTACACTAACCGCTAGGCCAAATTACATGCATGATTGGATTTCCTGCGTTGGGCTGGATTGAGAGCTAGCGGGACTATTTTTCACGGCAGACCGGTGGTCGATCGTCTATTTTACCTCATCTAGCATGCTTTTATTTTATCTTCCATTTTATTATGTAATTTAGAGAAAGGAAAAGGATTCATTATATTACATTGTACAATTTTGTTGCTTCGTCATCTTCAATTTTCCGTAGCTTTGACAATTTTTAATATTTCTGAAGAAAAATGGATAGCCATAAAGCTGTAACTACTAGCCATGTGCAGATGAAAAAAAGGGTCAAAATTTAAAATTTTGATCTATTTTGGAGTACATTTCCATATTTTCTTCAGGTAAATATCACTTTGGTGTGATGGTTAAATCATCTGACTATCACGCCTGGAGCATCTCGCGAAAACCCACAAAATGTGAGTTCTTCTTTCAGAAGGGAAGTAAAGCATGGGTCCCGAGATGAACTAGCTTAGGGCTGAAAATCTGGTTACTACAAATGAACGTATGCAACATAATAAAATCGTAGCTAGTTACTGGTAAGAACCCGATGAAATGGCGTATTGCGCCTTTAGAACATTATTTGAATAATTTTCCCTAAACTGAGCGATAATACTCTTTTTTTTTGTGTAAAAAATAAGCTAGTTTTCTGATCTAGCGTATGATTTTTATAAATAGTATCTGAAAAATTCAGAACCAGAACAACTCTTGGAATTGTTTTTATTCTTTCAAGTATTTAGAACATAGGGCTTACATGTCAATATCTGACTGTTGACCGTGAAATTCATCAACTCCTTGTTCACAACTGTGTAATGATTTTTACATCAAATGGTGAAGTAAATTGGCATCTGTTTTGCGAGTATGATAAACAGGGAAACCCCATCTCTATATTTAAATGCTCCAATTTTGTTGAAGGAATCTGGATATTTCAAGAGGAATTTCAGAAAGAATTTATGGCGGAGTTTTTAAGTGATCTTTTTGAAGGAACCTCTAAACGAATCTCTAACGGAGTCCATGGAAAAATCTCTAGAGAAGTTCTTACAAAAAAATCTCTGGAGAAAACCAAGGGAAATTCCTGCAAAAATTGAAGGACATTTTTTTTTAATTCAACACCGTCTTCAACCAGAGGTTGTACGGACTTAATGATCACTAACCCGAGACAACCGATAATACACAATATATGCAGTGAACAATTGAACAAAAAAATTTCGTCGACTGGAGCGCAAATCGAACCCACACTCCCAGGCTTGCAAAACGCCTAGACGACTAACGCCGCCAACCGCACATCCACAAAGACCATACTGAAGATGTTCATAAGGAAATACATAAACAAGTTTACGAAAAACAATGTTGAAAAACATCTGATAAGAAATTTTGGGAAAAAATACCTGCACAACCCCTTCAATGAATGGCAAATCATCTGAAAAAAAAAAAATGTCCTGAAGTCAAAAGGAATTCATGTCGAAATTCCCAAAATATATGTCTAAAAAAATTTCCGATAAAAAATCCTTGAAGAATCTGTTTTTTTTTTCTTATGGAATGTTCTATAAAATTAAAAATAACTTGATTACAAACAACTTTACCGAAAAAGTTACATTACTGACTTATATGGTTCAAGAGATATTAATTTTAAAGAAAAAAGTTAAGGTGGCACCTGGAAACGGCTTATTTTTGACAACCAGCATTTTATACACGTAAGAGCATTTCATACACGTAAGAGGATTTCCTATTTCTCTTAGTACCATTGGAAGTTCTTATTTTCATCTTCCAACGATGAAAAAATAAAAATATTTGTTTTTTTAGTTTTAAACTGAATTTTGAAAATCTATGTTGCCCTAGAAAATTAGCCATAATTACGAATATTGATAAAATATAAATTTAAAGATACTAGCTGCCCCGCAAACTTCATCTTGCCAACTGCGTTTTTTGACATTTCAGTTCAAATTCGTTCATAATGTATAAACCAGTACACTAAGTGTACGAGAAAGGCAAACAATGAAGCAATACCTTCTTGGTGGTTCCGGAGAGACGTAGGGTTTGGCGACCATAGGAATGGTTTAGTGGGTACGAGGAGAGAGTAGTCCTGGATTTTACTTTTGTTGTAGAAGACGGCCTGTCAGACCTACACTACCCTAACCTTCTGTTAGGGTGTCTGTTGAGCAGATTATCCCCCTATGGTTTAGAAGGGGAGAAGAAAGGCAAACATGAATTTGATGATTTTTTTCATACAGTATGCATCAGGAAAAAATGCGAAAGAGTTTTTCAATTTCAAGCCGCATTTTCGTCATTTTGACGTTAATCAATTTATGTTTCAACGTGCCATGGCTAATTTTCTGATAAGTTTTTTTTTAATCTCATTTTGGTCAATAACTTTTACAAGACGGCGTCTGAAGCTGAAGACAATCAGAATTTTCAAACCACTAAGATGTACACGACCTGTGTAAATTTCATATGTGATGAAACAAAAAATTTAATTTTCTCTACAATATCATAAAAAATACAGTGTATCAAACAATTGTCCGTACAGCATTTTTTTGGTCAAAATAAAATTTCATTCAATTGATCATAACTGTTTTATACATCAATCAAATACGCTTAAATTTTGATAAATCATGCACCATATATCAAAGCTCCATTGGTAAAATTTTGAGCGAGATCGAATAAGTTTTCTGAAAGTTATGAAACTTTTAGTAAAACTTATAAAATTTTTGAACACATTTTTAAAACATTATATCTGAATATGTACTCGATGAAACTTTTTCAATTTTTGCTGTGATACAGTTTATACCTAAGGCTTTCATATGCAGCTTCGATTGAGGTTTTATATTCACTACAAAAAATATGAAAAATTTGTATATGTTCAGAGTGTTATTAGGAAATTTATCATATTTTGATCACTAAAAGTGCCAAGTGTTTTCAACGTTTTTAAATTCTCTTAATGTATTATTTTTATACAGGACCTACTAAACTACATATGAAGAGTAGGTCCTATGTATTTTTCGTTCAGTTAATGCTCTTTTATTGGTGGAAAACGTTTGGCAGATAATATGTGCAAAATATGGTTAATTTTTAAACATCGTCAACTACATAAGCACATTTTTCATATTTTTTGTAGTGAATATAAAATATCAAAAGAAGCTGCATATGAAAGCTGATACCTAAGTTGTAACACAAAAAAATTGAAAAAGTTTCATCAAGTACATACTGAGATATAATGCTTTAAAAATGTGTTCAAAAATTTCATAAGTTTTACTAAAAGTTCTATAACTTTCAGAAAACTTATTCGATCTCCCTCAATATTTTACCAATGGAGCTTCGATATATGGTGCATGATTGATCAAAATTTCAGCGTATTTGATTGGTGTATAAAAAAGTTATGATCAATTGAATGAAAATTTATATTGACCAAAAAATTACTGTACGAACAATTGTTTGATACACTGTATGTGCTTATTTCATCTAGTATGTGAAACTACATGGGTCTGGATTAGTATGGCATGTTCTTTCATTGCATTTAAACTATTCTCTTTAATGTTTTAGCCATTTTGTCTTATGACCATTGGGCGCGCACTTTATCGATACCCACCCACGTGTGATAACGTTTAAAAACAAATATTTTCGTTCATTTTTATTTTGTACTGCTAGAATATAGACATTGACTAATACACTGTCTTGAAAAAAAATAGTCATATATATCCCATATTTAACGTGTGATAGCGCCTTGAACTATTCGCATTTTTTCCTGCCGCACCCTGTAGGTAGGGTTCATAATATGAACAAAAACTAAATTGAAAAAAATCGATGTCGCCTAATTTTCCGGCAAACTCCAGTAGAAAACAAACATTTTCCACAGACACCACCAAAACAATCATAAATCAAGTACGAAGCATCGTAGACACATGGCTTTTTCTGTGAAATCATAAGCACATTTTCTCAGCAATTAAAAAATACAATACAGGTTCTCTTCGATATAACGAATTAGATATAACGTACAGCACTGAAAAGTTTCATTTTTTTTCAGCAATAACTCCCACATATATTAAGAAATCACTTAAATCAATATTTTGTTGCAACATTGGCCTTTTTACCCAGAATTGGAGCAAATTGGGGAATTATTTAGTGTACGTTATATCGAAGCATAAAAAACGAAATGACTTTTTCGTGAAAACTCATGCGTGCACTTCGATATAATGTACAAAGGGATTTTTTTTGTACGTTATATCGAAAAGTACCTGTATAAAAATTGTTTACCACAAAATTTTTCACTGTCGAGGAAAATCGGTTAAAAAAGTCGAAAAAAAATATTTAGGAAGTCCGGAAAAACATTTTTGGAAGGGAGTTACAGAAGCCATATTCTGTGAAATATTCATGATGTGGTTTTTCTCCGTTCTTGAGTTATGGCCAATTTTGTGCTAATTAATAATAGAGACGGTCGAAAATCAACCAACATCTAGACAATTTGGTCAAAACTCAGAAACGGATGAAAAACACGTCCTGAAAATTTAAATTTTAAATTTTGTGGTATTTTGAAAGTATCCTGTGGAAAATACAGGAGTCCTCCTGGAGAAATCTCTCAATAAATATGTAAAGATTTCGTTTTAGGCAGTCCCTCATGGGATTTTTGATACAGTCTCGGGAAGAAATCCCACAACTCTCAAAAAATCGCATGTATTTACAGAGGCAAAATGATTGAGATAGGCAACCACCCAAGTAACAATTCAGAACTATTAATAAGCATGCCAGTTTAACAAATGTTCTACAAAAGCGCCTATAGTTGAACAATAATATGTGTTTATCAAGGTGGCGCATAAGCATTTCAACATCACTTTTGTTCATCATATAATTAGTAATTGAATAACAAATCGAACAAAAGTTTAAGAGAAGTTGTAATGCTATTACGCTTTTTAAAACATCACAATTCACCTGTTAACCAACGGCAGCGAAACCACGGAAATCAACGAGCTTTAAAAACGGCAACTGAAGAGTCTCCTCTAGCTGACATTAATGAGTAGTTCTTCCACCACTTCATTCCTTCGCCATTACACGAATCGAACGTTGCTTCAATCTTGTCCGGGCTCAGAATTCACCTAATGTCAGCAGATATATACATATTTCGCTGACAGATTTTATTTTTCATTCTAACATCATTAAGTGATAAACAAACTGTTAACTTGTTTGGGTGTTCAAAATTGAAAATATTTTAAATGCTGCAAATTCAGTAAAGATCACCATTGGCTACATAACAGATTACACAGCTACTGTTACGCTGCAGTAGCGCTACTGTTTAATAAGCGTTGTGGTTATGATTAGTTAAAATCATAAATCGTAAAGTCGGTGGCAGCGTCTTATAGGAGACCCGACTGTACTTATTTAGGATGAATGATAGCGTGGGTCATAGAGGTCGTTTTTTCAGATCAAGATTTTTTTGACTCCATTTCGGGTCCTGAACGACTGTACAAAGTTTGAGCGCGATCAGTGATGCCTACAATTTGCGCATCGCGATTGAAATTTGTATGGGGATTTATATGGGAAAACTCACTTTTTTGCATTTTCCTTATAAAAGAATAAAATTATTCTGAAAGTATTTAACCGATTATGTAAAAGTATAGCCTCAGATGTCCTGAAAAAAAAATGCCGAAGACCTCAAAGCGATCCGAGTCTTGTAACAAAAGTAATAACCTACTGATCGCATGAGTGTGTGAATAACATAAATAATAAAATCTCAATTTTTGACCTATCTTTCGAAGAGTGTATCTTTTTCCACATGCATTGGATCGCTTTGCGGTCTTCGACAAAGTTTTTCGACACATCTTCGGCTAAACTCCTCCTCTCTCCTCTTCTTGGCGTAACGTCCTCACTGGGACAAAGCCTGCTTATCAGCTTAGTGTTCTATGAGCACTTCCACAGTTATTAACTGAGAGCTTCCTTTGCCAATGACCATTTTGCATGTGTATATCGTGTGGCAGGCACGGCTAAACTATATCAGGTATCAGTAGGTCGGTTCCAGAGGCACGTTCTCCTCCATTTGGGCAATTTGTGCCATCGCCATGAATACGAGCCTATTCATCATTTACCTGAGGGAGAGGGAAGGGAGGAGTAAGGGATGGGATAGGGAAAGGGAAGGTAAAGAAATAGGGTCGACATAATCACATAAGCGTACCACAACGGGTTCAAAACAGCGCCCTGAAATAGGCACTGTAAAAAACGCATAAAGCGTAAAGTAAGCCTATAGCTACTTGCCATCCTGAAGATTCAGGCTTCTTAGGTCAGTTTCATTTAATCAAGTGTTTACCGAGTACTCGGAAACCCAGTTGCGTAAAAAATGGGTAATTACATATCAAATGATTCAAGGTTCCGGCAATACTATAACATTAGCGATTATATGGTATAGGACAATTTTGAGCAACTTTCAAGAAAAATACGAACAAGTTTGATTTCCCATGTAAAATCCTATACAAACTTCAATCGCGATGCGCAAAATGTAGGCTAAACCAATCATGCCCAAATTTTGCACAGTTATTTGGGACCTCAAAGGGCATCATAAAAACTTTGATCTGATTGAATCTGATCAATTTTAAATTTTCCCATACAACGTTGAAGCATCCTAATGAATAAGTCCCAATATGTATTTTATTATTCCCTATTAAATTCCCTATTTCCTAATAAAATAAATAAATAAACATTTCTGTTGTTGAAATTATAAGTCAATACCTCAACGCGTTCTGATCTGCAGATTGTTTTCATAATTCAGCCAAACAAACATTCGCACAAAAATTTTCCCGAACATGAGTTTCCTCGTCATTGTCACATATCTTGCTCCAATTTTCCACGGCTGAGTAGGCATACATCGTATCGCTCCCCCTCCTACTCGTACCCACTCAATCCACTGAGCTGGCACAGTTCGCACGATAAATCTTTCTTCTCGCATTTCAACGCACGACAAGCAACTCAGCCAGCAGCTTCTTCTGTTCCGCGCCACTTTCGTCCACCCGCTGCCATCAAAAACTTCCGGCTTCCCACACCGACGATACCGATGGACGACCGCGAGAACGACGCTCAATCTCGTTCGGTCTCACGTTACCACCGACCGATGCGATGCTTCGGAGAAGCAGAGATAATTAAATTAATTGCGATCATATCACATGCTCACTCACTCACTCACTAGCTCATTCGGTTGCATGTATCCAACCAACTACATACATGCTTTGGTCCAGCTCCACTTTCCCACCATCCATCTTCCGCGAGTAGCGCATAATTCTTTAATCTCAGTGGTTTCATTCCATTCGTGTTGGAAGCACTGCGTGGTGGATCGTAGGTGTTTGCTGCAATATAAATGGATTCATCGTTTGGAAGCTAAACTATCCTAAAGCTTTGGATAAAATTTAAGAAAAAAAAATCGCAATAACTAAACTGACTGCCCTAGATCTTCCGACGTTTAGCCTTTGCTTCGAGTTTTCTTCAAGGTAAAATTCTCATTATTCCACTTTTCAAAAAATTTACAAAGTTTTAGGATTTTCTTTCAATAATGTAAAGTGTAGGTAGGTGGGAAAGTTGATTAGAGCGCCCCTTATTGTAAATTGCATTCATTATCGTAAAATCGGTGTGCTAATGTTGAGTACAAAATCGCCCCCAAAATGGCCAAAAGATGTTGCTTATTGCTCGTACTTGCGGTAGTGTGCTTTTCTTAGATGCGTGTATTCTTGACGCTCATTCGCTGCTGATTGCTGGATTCCTTTGGACAATACCTGTTTGTTTTCTTGGCACACCAAGCGCGGTAATCCCCCGCGAGAAGCCCAGATTTAAAACTGCGAAAAAATGTGCAAAATAAACAAAACTCCACTAACGACCCAAATTCTGCGTCGTTTGCAAGCCAATCATAACGCTACCGTCCGCCCGTGTGGTGCGATACTTGAGAGCAATTTGCTTAAATCTGGGTGGCAAAAGGTAGTTATTGTCACGAGGGCTCTTTTGAGACGAAGATGACGGCAGAAATGGCGCGTCGTTTCGTGGAAACGACCGTGTAAAAATGTCACATGTGCGTGGCTGGTAGGTTTAACAGAATGTACGAATTATACGGTCGTGAAGTATGCGGAGGAAAGAAAGCAGAGTAAGTCTGAACGTCTGGCTGGACGAATGAGTTTCTCCGTTTTCAAGGTGATGGACAACACCTGTTTGCGGGTTGAGCAGAACGCCGACGACGACGTTGTGATATTAACTGGGTCGAGAGGTGTTTACGTCTGCTCGAGACTGAGAATGGGGCTTGCGAGGAATAACAAATGAACTTCGTGTGAAGAAATTAGTATGTAACGGTTGGTGATTATTCAGTGTTCTTCACCGGTTTTTGTATTTCTTGGGATGAAAATCTTTTGATAAATAGTAATACTGTTGTTTCGCTGATTCTTGGCATGCGATGTATCACTACTAGCGTGGCTCAAAATACCACACGTCAAAAAATCGATGGGCACCCTTCTCATTTCGTTCTATATGGCGCCACGATGCTCTTATCAAATTTTCAGCCAAATCCGTTGACATTTAAGGCGATGCTAAACTCATTTGAAGTTTGTATGAGAGTTTATATGGGAAAACATCGTTTTTTTGTTTCGATAAAGTTTTTTTGTTCATCCTAGGCTATAACTCGATTTAATCGATTACGTGATTTAAGAAAAAATAGAGCCTCTCAAGAGAAAAATGCAAAAAAACGTTGTTTTTCCATATAAACTCCCATACAAACCTTAAACGAGCTAAGCACCGCGCAAATGTTAACGGATTGTGATGAAAATTTGTCCAGAGAATCGTGTTGTCATATAGAACGACATGAGAAGGGTGCCCATTTAACTTTTTGAGATGTGTTGTTTCCATACAAGCTTGAGCCCCATCATAATATGTTGAAGTTTTTCATCCCAGAGCCATTCCAAGGCATCCAAAATATCCCGAAGTTTGTTTCACAAACCCCGCATACTGAACCATATTTTATACACGAGATCATTCTTCATAGACATTGTATATGATACTCAAAAAGCCTCAAAGCACCGCTAGAAAATTCGTGATACACGGCTTGGGTGATATAGGTCATCAAAACTACTCTGGAATTGATTATTTGGAGGCTCGACTGTCCGGTTTCAACTTTCTCTTAGAAATGACTACGCAATATTGTAATAATGAAACGATGTTTATTAACTGCCTAACATTTCAACACAGGTTAGTGTCTTCCTCAGGGAAATGGCCGTTCTGGTCTTGTGTTATGATTTTTTTTTTTTTTACTTATTCGTTTATTTGGAAGGCTCGGGCGCCTCATGGGCATAACTGAGCCGAAATCATTTGTTGTTTTTTACAATATATTTTACATTTTACAATATTTACTGCCTTAATGCTATGTTAGTTTGGGGAGCCGAAGTACTCGCGGCTGTTTCGAGGTTAGGGATAAAAAAAAATAAAATTAAATTAAATTGGGAAGGAGGGATTTAGGGGTCTTAAACTAAATTATTTGCTAACTTATACTAAAAACATTGATGGGGCAAAATGTCCTTATCTGAAATGGAACAAAAAAGAAAGGACTTTATCGGTATACAACGACAAGAAGAGGACAAACGGAAGGGGGTGACGACAGACAGGGGCGAACAACAAAACCAAAGGGCGGACAAAAAAAACAAGGAACGTACTACATCAAACTCTGACATCAACACGTTTCAAAAACTGGTAAATCAGGTTCATGTATTCCAAATCAAGTCCTGCCAACACTTCTCTAACGGGTTTCTGTTGTTTTCCTCGGACCCGGAGAATTTCATGCAGCTCAGATCTGACCTCACGATACTCATTGCATCCCCACACGACATGTTCGATATCCTGGTAAGCTACGCCACAGACACAGAGATTGCTTTCTGAGAGCCCAATACGGAAGGTATGTGCATTCAACAAATAGTGGTTGGACATCAGCCGACACATTACACGGATGAAATCGCGGCTCAAATCCAACCCTTTGAACCATGGCTTCTTCGACACCTGTGGAATGATGGAGTGCAACCATCTACCCATCTCTCCATCTCTCCATTTGTGTTGCCAGCTGATCAAGGTCTCCTGACGGGCCAATTCAAAAAATTCGTCGAAGGCGATTTGACGCTCGTAAATATCGCCTCCGCCAGCGCCCACCTTAGCCAGAGAGTCCGCTTTCTCATTGCCCGGAATTGAGCAATGTGAAGGGACCCAAGCTATGGTGATGATGTATGAGCGTTTGGACAAAGCACTCAAGACTTGGCGTATTCCATTCAGGAAGTACGCTGAGTGCTTCATCGGTTTCATTGACCGAACAGCCTCCAGAGAGCTTAGACTGTCGGTAAAAATGAAGTAGTGCTCAGGTGGGAGAGTGCGAATGTACTCTAAGGTGTAGTATATAGCCGCTAGCTCAGCAATATATACCGAACATGGCTTTTGAAGCATAAAGGTGGCGCTATGAAATTCGTTGTAGACACCGAATCCAGTCGAATCATCGGTTTTGGAACCATCTGTGAAGAACTGTCTGGCCCCGCTAACATGCCCGAACTTACTTGCAAAAATTTGTGGAATACCTATGGAACGAAAAGATTCCGGTATACCGGTGATCTCATCCTTCATAGAGAGATCAAAATCCACAGAGGAGCTGTCGAAGTCTGAGAAGTTGTCACGATTGGTGTTAACCGGAGATGGGCTTACCTCCAGCGTCATGTACCAGTAGTACACACTCATAAAACGAGTTTGAGGATTCTGTTCGAGCAGCTTTTCGAAGTTTTCTATGACCAACGGATTTACAACCTCGCATCGGATGAGGAACCGGAACGACAACTCCGCAAAGCGGTCTGTCAGAGGCTGTACACCAGCAAGTACCTCTAAACTCATTGTGTGAGTCGAGTTCATGCAACCTAACGCGATCCGAAGGCAACGGTACTGAACCCGTTGAAGCTTCAGCAAGTGTGTTTTCGCCGCGGATTGAAAACAGAAGCTACCGTATTCTAAAACCGATAGAATGGTTGTTTGGTACAGCCTGATCAGATCTTCCGGATGTGCTCCCCACCATGTTCCGGTAATAGTTCGCATAAAGTTGATTCGTTTTTGGCATTTCTGTATCAGATACACAATGTGCTTCCCCCAGGTGCATTTGGAGTCGAACCAGACGCCGAGGTATTGTGAAGACATGCTATGAGTGATTGTCTTACCCATCAGAACGAGCGGAAACTTTGCCGGTTTGTGTTTTTTAGAAAAGACAACCATCTCTGTTTTCTCCGGAGAGAACTCGATACCCAGCTTGAGAGCCCAAGTAGACAAATTGTCCAAAGTATCCTGTAGTGGTCCTTGCAGATCGACTGCTATTGATCCCGTTACAGAGACAACACAGTCATCCGCAAGCTGCCTTAACGTGCAGTTTTCCATGAGACAATCATCTATGTCTCTAACATAAAAGTTGTAAAGAAGGGGGCTTAGACATGAACCCTGGGGGAGGCCCATGTAGCTAATTCGTGAAACTGTCAAGTCACCATGAGCGAAACTCATCTGCTTCTCAAACAGCAAATTATACAAAAAGTTGTTAAGAATTGGGGAAAGGCCACAGTCGTGTAGTTTGTCGGAAAGAACATCGACACAAACTGAATCAAAAGCACCCTTAATATCCAAAAACACTGAGCCCATTTGCTGCTTTTGAGCAAAGGCAAGCTGAATTTCTGAAGAAAGCAACGCAAGACAGTCGTTCGTACCTTTGCCTCTGCGGAAACCAAACTGTGTGTCTGACAACATGCCATTCGATTCAACCCATTTGTCCAGTCGAAAGAGAATCATCTTCTCCAACAGCTTCCGTAGACAAGACAACATCGCGATTGGACGGTACGAATTATGATCCGACGCGGGTTTCCCGGGTTTTTGAACAGCTATCACCCTCACTTGTCTCCAATCATCCGGAACGATGTTGTTATCCAGGAACTGATTGAACAAGTTCAATAAGCGCCTCTTAGCAACGTCGGGGAGGTTTTTAAGCAAGTTGAACTTGATTCGATCCATTCCTGGAGCGGAATTGTTACATGAAAGAAGAGCAAGTGAGAATTCAATCATTGAAAACGGCCTATCCATGTCGTCCCTATCGTCGGAAACATCACGAATTATTCGCTCCACGGGCACGGAATCTGGACAAACTTTTTTTGCGAACTTGAGGATCCATCGAGGAGAGCTTTCTCGATCCTCGTTGACCGACGACGCGTTACGCATTCTTCTACCGACGTTCCAAAGAGTTCTCATCGAAGTCTCGCGCGACAAACCCTCGACGAACCGACGCCAGTAACCGCTTTTCTTCGCCTTGATCAAGTTCTTGAACTTGCTTTCAAGGGAAGCGAACCGCTTGAAGTTTTCGACCGAACCGCGTTTCCGAAACTCTTTGAACGCCGCGGATTTCTCGCGATATATTTCTGTACACTCACTATCCCACCACGGATTGGGGGGTTTCCTGCGAACCGACGGACCTGGCACTGGTCGACGTTGTGCCTGACGCGCACTACTGATGATCAGTTCTGATAGAAACTGATACTCTTCCCGCGGTGGAAGGACTTCTATCGATTGTTCACCGTCGATAATTGCTTCTGCATACTTCTCCCAGTCAATGTGCTTGGTGAGATCGTAGGCGATGTCGATAGATGGAGGTTGATGTGACCCATTGGAAATAGAAACAACAATCGGCAGATGATCACTACCATGAGGATCCTGGATAACCTTCCATGTACACTCCAGCGATAGTGAGCTCGAACAGATTGAGAGGTCTAATCGGCTGTTTCTAGGGCTGCCATCTTGAGCTGGAGGTGCCACTCGTGTAACTTCTCCGATATTCAAAATTGTCATGTTGAAGTCGTCGCAGAGGTCATATATCAAAGTTGAACGGCTGTCATCGTACAGTTCCCCCCAGCCTGTACCATGGGAGTTGAAATCTCCCATGAGCAGCCGAGGCTCGGGCATAACCGAGCAGATGTGGGCGAGATCCCTGCGAAATATTGCAATTCTCGGTGGAAGATATATGGAGGCAACACTGAGGGTTTTACCTCGGATAGTCACCTCACATGCGACGGCTTCAATGCCTGTCATCGGATGAAAATCGACTCTGTAAAATGAGTGCTGCTTCTTGATCCCTAGAAGCACCCCTCCGTACGAGTCGGATCGATCCAGGCGAATGATATTATAATCGGGAAAAGGTAAGGTTACATCAGGTGTCAGCCATGTTTCGGATAGTGCAAAAACATCGCATTGTAAATTGTAAACTAAAAATTTAAAAACGTCTAATTTCGGTGTAATACTACGACAGTTCCAGTGTAGAACCGAAATCGTATCTTCGACCTCGGTGGTTAAATTAGCCATCGAAAGATACGATTGTCGCAAGGAGGGGCATTTTAGAAGCCAACTGCTTCAAAAGAGGGGTCACACAAGGAAGAAGTCCTTTTACAATGTTCTTCACGGAATCTGAAGCATTGAAGAAGCTGAGGATGATGTCTACAATGCCAGAGAGCGTAAACAATGGCGCACCCTGAGGTTGCTCCTGGTGCTCCGAATGCTGTCTTTCCGGTTGAGAATTCGAAAAACGTGGGACATCTGGGATTTTAGATGTTCCCGGGAGTGATGGAAAGTCTCGTTCGTCCTGGATTTTGAATCCCGGAGGGGAACGTTTTGTGGCTTTTTTACCACTCTTCAAATTTGTCATGGTGGGTTGGGGGTCGCTGCTTGGCAGATTCCGAGGTTTTTTGGTGGGTCTCTGGAGCCTCATCCGTTTCCTCGTTTCACCCTTGAAAACAAAGGGAACCCCGTCCCCGACCTCAGAGTCAGAGCCCTGATCATCGAGAGATAAAGACGAGTAGATGTTACGGGATTCAACGGTCGGGGCAGCTTTTTTCAGCATTTCGGCGTAGCTTCGCCGTGATCGCTGCTGCAACGATCGTTTTTGATGTTTTTTCTGCTGTATGTACCTTGGGCAATCAATCAGATCATGTGGACGGTCGCTGCCACAATAAACACACTTGGGCGGCGTTTTACACGCACCGTCCACATGTCTCTCCCCGCATGTTGCACAGCGAGGTTTATTGCTGCAGTACTGGGCGGTGTGGCCCAGCTGCTTGCAATTGATGCAATTCATTACCTTCGGTACATACAGCCTCACAGGTAGCCGAAGTTTGCCAATCACCAGCAGATCTGGTAATGCAGATCCGGAGAAGGTCACAGAAAATTCTTCAGATGGTGTGTAAACCTTCTTCTCGCCCTCCTGGGATACCGAATGCAGTTGCCGGCAATCCAGTATCTGGACAGGAGGTAGAGAAGGGTTATGGAAACGACCACAGCCTTGCATGATCGTTTCGCAGGTCAAAGATGCGTCGGCGACCTTCCCCGAAATCTCTATCGACGCGCTCGGAAGGTAGACAAAGTACTCAAGAGTAAACAACTCGCAGGCCACAATCTCATTAGCGTGTTTTCGGTCGCCTACTGTCACCCGAAGCTTAGCTGTACCGACCATGTCAATGGAGACAACGGAAGAATTCCGCTTAGTCAGATCCTTGCTGATTTGAACGGTGTTCAAACGTTTGCCTTTGGGTCGGAAGAAAACAACATATGGCCCGCCAAAGTCGGGAGGGTAGGCCTTGAGGCGGGGGGACGTCGAAACAGATTTACTGTTGGTGTCCATTGCAGAAGCGCCAGGGTGAAGGGAGACAAAGGGATTAGCATTTACATCGCCTTGTTGGCTCGAACAATCCGATGCCAATAACGAAGCTTCGTTGATGCGGTACGATGTTCCCCCGCCATCATCATCATCGCCCATTGTGGTAGCTAACTACCACCACGGGGCACTCAAAAATCTTAAACTAACACTATCACGGGGACGAGAAATAATCAAAAACAAGGGACAAAATTAACGCTACAGGAAAAGTGAGAAAAAACTGCTTATGTACCAAATTAAATCTAATCAAAGAGTCAGTGGAGAGGGGGGAACAACGAGAGGTAACTTTATGTACTTATCTTTGTGCTCTCTGTTTAGCCACAGGCTCGACGACGACAGGTCCAAGCGATCGGATGGCCCGCACAGGGAGGAAGCGAGCTGCTGCTGAGCGCCGTCGTTCGTGTGCGGCGGTTGAACGCTCTCTGCTCCTCTCTCGGTGGGCTGCTGCTGTCGACGACGATGAGCTTGGGTACTCACTGGAAGAAGCCGATCACGGCCCCGCGAGCGGCGCGGTGTGCGGGGGGTGCTGCACTTCTGTGCTCGATAGTCGGTCAATGCGCCACGTGATGTAATGAAAACGTGAACTTTACTCAAATCAAACGAACTTTTGCGGCAAAAATTGTGGCCTAGCCAACCGCACGCGTCCCACTAGGGATGGAAGCTTAATAACTTGATCACTCGAAAACTAGCACTTTGAAAATAGCCACCGAACTGGAAAGTATCGAAGACAAACCGGACGAGCTAAAAATTGCGACTGTCTCGCACGAACGCTCGCCAAAGAGTGATGGTGTGTTATGATTGACATGATTGGATTCATGGAGATTCTAAACGCTAAATTGCGCCATTGCCAATTGTCAGGACAGTAACAGTTAGACGAAACACAAGACCAGAACAACCAAGTCAATTTCCCCTGAAGAAGATAGTAATCCTGTGTCGAAGCTTTGGACAGTTAATAAACATCGTTTCATTATTAAAACACTGCGCAGCCGTTTCTAAGAGAAACATTATTTCAAGATCTACCATCACATTATCACTTTTTTCAAGAAGTTTAGTCACGAATGATGACCATTAGACCTCGCAATATTATGAGCAACTCGATATTGTGATAGTTGGACATTCCGTGAAATACAAGGCCTCCAATACACTTTGAAGTTTGGGTTAGATTATCTACATACATGCTTCGATAGTAAATCATGTTCGTGAAATGTAGTCTATGCTGCTAATGGAGCCTCAGTGCACAGCCAAAATTCTTTTTGTACATTCATGGGATATTCAAGGCTATCCAAACTATTCTGGAATTATGACCTTCTAGGTCTATAGGCGCTGCTCCTGTTTATCGTCACTCTATCTACACAATTCTTTCACGAGTTTGTCTGCTGTACCTCATAATAATACGAGTAGGGTCTTGTACCATTTGGGCAGGTGTACCTATTTTGGGCATTTGCTGATATAACTTAGTCAATTTCAAGCCGATTGATTTGAATTTTTGTACATAGTTAGATACTGTACGTGCCCCCAAGATTTGTGCAAGTATTCATGCTATGCTATGCTATGCTATAGTTAGATACTGTACGTGCCTAACTCTGTACAAAAATTGAAATCAATCGGTTTGAAATTGACTTAGTTATAGCAGCAAGTGCCCAAAATAGGTACACCTGTCCAAATGGTACAAGACCCTATCTCTATATGGGTTGCTATTTGAGTGTCCCCCGGCATGCAGACGGACCCATAATATGTATCGTTACCGTCTACAAAGCTTAGGAGCATGTGTTATCAAGTGACGATGGTATTGATTCTATGAAAATCAAATCCTCTATTAAAGGAGCGGTCATAAATGACCAGCCATGATTTTGTAGAAAAAAATACTGTAGGTACCAACAATTGTTTGATATACTGTACTTTCAGTCAGGCCCGTGCACAGAAGTGGCGCCAAGGGTGGGGTTTTTGCCAATTTCGGCAAAAGGCGGAGGGGCGCCTAGTGTATGAAGCGTCGGCAATGGGGAGGGGAGGGGGTGTGGTTAACACCCAAACCGCACCCCCCCCCCCCTAGTGCACGGGCTTGCTTTCAGTACTTGAGTACTTATGGTGGTGCAGAGATTCAACCTGATTGAGGATGTCTACACACGAGTCAAACGGTTGACCAAGCGTGGCCACATGACCGTTCAACTCGATAAGACTTGTGCTATGTTAGATCGCTTGTGACAAACATTGCGTCCATCGGAGCGTGTTGGTCGTTGGCCCACGATGTTTGACTAATCGTTTGACTGGTGTGTAGATACTCCAGACGAATTTTGCGTCAACTCATAGGTCGTTCTAAGCAGCTTTGCATACTTTATTTATCGAAAAGGACAATTTGAAGAAGGCCTAAGTTTGTTTTTAGATGTTTTTTAAATCGATGTAGCACAAAACTGACAAGACCAAAAAAATATAAGATGGATTCATATTTATATGTTCACAAGAGATGGATGATTTGGAAAAGTACTTGTATAGCGAATATCCCGAGCAGAGGAGAATAGCAAATTAATAACTACGAAATCACATAACCTGTTTTTATATCTTGTTTTGTTATTATTAAACTATCAAGGCATAGCTCTTCCATAACAAATTTTGTTGGACAATCTCTTTTTGTTATAATATTGATATACATTCATTAAATTATATTTCAATAACTTGTTTTGTTGGAGTACATGTTTTGTTATGTTTGTACTATTGATCAACTTATCAACAAAAGCATAACAGTAACAAGTTTTGAAATCAAAGCAACAATTCTACAATTCGGCACCAACATTTCAAAAGGGCGTAACTGCTTTTGCAACCAATGCCTTCTCATAGAGCTGTGGGTCGTATTTCATTCATCTCACGCAATTCACATCCATTAATCGAAAGAGGAGGATTTTATCTTTCTATTTGTGCTAGTGGATTGCTCGAGAGGGATGGGATACGCTCCACAGCTTTGTGAGAAGGCGTTGGTTGTAAATGAGTTACGCCCTTTTGAAATATTGGTGCCAAATTATGACCTGTCCCTTTGTTTTATTCCATTTTTGTATTAAGTTAAGAAGAAAATTTCTAAACGCATCCTCTGAAGAATTCCTTAAATAGTATTCGGAAAAACACTTGAAAATTCTGGAGGAACCCTTCGATAAATCCCTGGAGAAGTCTTAAAACTCCTGGCGAAGTTTTCTTAGAGATTCCAAAAATAATTCTAATGAGAAATTATTGGAGTTCTTGGAAAAATCTTTTGAAAAATTCTTGGAGTTTTTTTGAAAAAAAAAACTCCTGGTGAAATCCTCGAAGAAATTTTCAGAGAAATCTAAAGATGAACTTTGGGACAAATGATTACAGGAAATTCTGATGAAATCTTTGAAGGGATTCTATGATTCTGAAGGAATTTGTAAAGGAGTCTTTGAAAATCCGTGATTTCTTACGTAGAAGAACTTTCGAAGAAATCTCTGGAATATTTTTTGGATCTATTTATGGAAAAGTTCATGATAAAATCTGGTAGAATTAAGGGACAAATTCCTGAAAAAAAACTCAGAAAAGTCCCTTGATAAACACAGAAGGAATTTCTGACGGAATCCTTAGATAAATAAATAGAGGAATTTTGGGAAAAATATTGCAGAAATTAATGGTGAAAGTCCTGAAAGTTCAGGAGAAATTTTAGCAATTTTTTTGGAGGAACCTTTACAGAATGTATTATTTGAAAATATAAAAAATACAAGAGTGCAATAATCTTGCATTGTAATGAACCAACTTCAAATATCTATGAATGACTTTTGATATCATATATATATCGATATAATTTGATATCAAATAACAAATTTTGCTCTCCGATTGTTATCAATAACATATCAATATCAAAATTTGTAGTTGAAATATTTTCCAAATTCACTGTTATTAAATAGTGAGTGAAACTAACAAAACAAGTTATTAAAATGGTTTTCCATGAACATTGTATTGTTATGATATTTGTTATTTTGCCGCTTATGACAGACAAGTTTCCAACATAATATGTTATGTTAATAACTTAAAAAGAATCGGTTCTATTATTCAGTTATTTTGCCCAAATAACACAGCTTCTTATGCTGTTGTTATTTCCTTCTGCTCGGGATGGGTCGAGAGCAGGGATGCTAGATGTTTTTTTTTTTTTTGAAAAACCTGTATCGCAACTTTCAAAAATCTGTATCCCATACAAAATTTGGGTGAAAAATCCTTCAATAATTTGTTAACAGTATACATGTCTAGTTTGCAAAAGTGGACAGAGAACGTTGGAATGGTCCCTGTGGCCAGAGTTATTCCAGTGGGTCACTGGGTCAGATTCTTATAAAAATCTGTTTTTCGGTACACAGCGGGTTTTCCATTTTGATCCGCAATCAAAATTTCTCTATTTCTATTAAAACTTGCACCGTCTCCATCGAACATTTTCAATAAGCAGTTTTGGATCGTTTGGGAGGTACCGGATGTGGCCACAGGGCATAATATCCGGAGAAACCTGCTACATACTGTACACTGGGTTTAACATCCATAATTTTATGAATTGAGTTCAGAGGTATGGTGTCTTAGAAGAGTTTGTTATACAGGGGATGGCCAAAATGTTTGGGATAGGCAATTTTTTTTCTTCCACAAAAAAATTCAACATGCTGTAACTTTTCATAGAGTGCATCAAAAAATCTCAAATTTTGACTGTTTGTCAACCTATTATATGTGCATCATTGGTACAAGTTTGGGCTCGATTGATTAATCTTTCGCAAAGTTAGAACCGTTCGGGTAGAACACTATTTTTCAGACAACTCATTTTTGAGCTGTTATATCTCGGAAACCAGTGAACCGAATTGAATAAATTTTTAAACTACTATTATACTACTATTTTCTCACGGCTAATTAAGTTATACCGGGTTGAAATTTTTACCCATATATAGAAAAATAAGTCAAATTTACAATACCACACAAACATTATTAAATGTGTTCTTCCTTCAATATAAAAAGACTCTAATATATCTGATTAGAGATAATTTGAGAACAGAAGTGGAAAATCTTAGGATATCAACATTAAAATTTATTGACATTGATGTAAAAAAATACATTTTTTCGAGAAAAATCCAAAAAGTGTCAATCCATGATAACTTTTTTCAACGTTTAAAAAGTACCTATGTTTTAACAGTTAGTGAAGCATTTACATATTGTTAGTGTACGTTCAAAATTTCATTCAATTCGGTTCACTGGTTTCCGAGATATGACAGCTCAAAAATGAGATGCCTGAAAAATAGTGTTTTATCCGAACGGTTCTAACTTTGTGAAAGATTAATCAATCGAGTCCAAATTTGTACCAATGATGCACATATAATAGGTTGACAAACAGTCAAAATTTGAGATTTTTTGATGCGCTCTATGAAAAGTTATAGCATGTTGAACTTTTTTGTGAGAGAAAAAAAAAGTTGCCTATCCCAAACATTTTGGCCATCCCCTGTATATACGTTTGCCGAACAAACGGTTACTTTATTTGTTCAACTTTAAGAGTAACTGTCATTTCTTATGAACGACCTCTTGTAACAGATTTAATAACTCTTTTTAGAGATTTTTGGGAATTTTCGAGTATTCTACAAAGTTGTTCTTTGTAAAGATATACACCTCCTTCTGCTTTTATCATTTTACTGATATGACATCTCAAGATAAATCCCAAAAAAAATCTTGAAGGAGTCCTTGATGAAATTTCTGTAGGGAAGCTTACATTTTTGGAGAAATTATTGCTGGACTGGAATACCTTTTCATTAACGTGTTTGTTCAGAAGAATGAGTAAAGAGAGAAAACCTGCCCTTATTACAGCTGAGATTCCTCTAAAAAAACCTGCTATGGTGCTTTATATGAGGATTATTTCAAAAATTGTCTTACATTTTTTTCAGCTGGGAATCACCTCGAGATTCCTTTAGAAATTCTTGCTGAGATTGCTCCAGGAGTGATGCTGCGAAAACATTCAAAAATTTATGGTAAAATCCAACAGGAAGTTTTGCTGAGATTTCTCAGGTAATTTCTGCTGGGAATCCTTTAGGAATTCTAGAAGGGCTCTCAAGAGGAATATCAGAAAATCATAGCTGAAAATGTTTGAGATATCCTAGCAAGAATTCCCGGAGAAATTTTAGTAGGAATTTCTGCTGATACTATAAGAAAAATTTCTAAAAATCCTTAAAGAACAAATCACAAGTGGAATTTCTATAGAATACCATGAAGAAATCTATGGAGGAATGCTCGAAGGTATCACAGAAGGAATATGTCTAAGAATATGTTTCAGATTTCACTCTCAAAAATCATCCGAGAATGTATGCTGGAATTCCTCCAGAACTTAATATCGAGACACCTGAAGGGATTTGTCCATGAACTCTCCCAGAAACTCCCCCTGTGGTACCTCCAGAGATTTTTATCAGCGATTTCTCCAGGAATGTCTAGAAGTAATGCAGCAAGTATTCTTGGATAAAATCCAAAAAGGAAGTTGAGGTGGAGTTCGTGAAGTCTTTTGAAAACTCCATGCAACATCTGCAGAAATCCCAGTGGGCTCACCTAGAGTATTTTTTAAAGGAGTTCTGAAGTATTTCTTGGGGAAATCCATAGAAATATGAAATTCCAACAAGACTAACTGCTGAATTCCACCAGAAATCCTGAATGAATCCCAGAAGTATTCATTGAATAATTCCAGAAAGAAATGCTGAAGGAATTGCCACCTCAAAACGAAATGTTGTTGAAAAGAAAAAGGATAGAAGTGCTTTTACCAGTTATAAAAAGTTGGATCGGCCATATTGATTTTGGCCGCCATCTTGAATTTATATCCCTTTCGTGACGAAGCAGCACAATTGTGCTGTTGAGCGGTAGCAGTTTTGCATATTTTTTTCGTGTGTTTAGACTTTGTTTTATGTGATGTAAACTGTTTCAATAATTCAGGCATTACTTATACTTGTTTGTGTGTAAACAAACTTTTGTTTACGTTGCCTGTGTGATTTACCACAACAAGGTAAACAAAAAGTGGACGAAAACCGTAAAACATGAAAAAGTTTTGTCTGTCGCATAATTTTTATTTCCGATTTGTCTATGTAGTCAAAGCTAGAAATCGAAAGATAAAGAGTAGTTCTTTCAAATGAGGTAAAATAATTGTTGTTTTGTTGGGAATTCAAAGAGTACAGGAGAGCCAAAGTTGAGCCATTTGTATGAAGATTTCAATTTTTTGCGCTCCGTCACGAAAGGGATATACCATTATTTTACCATGTCAGCAACAACCGACTTTCAAAAATTTTGCGTCAATCGAAAGCTGGGAACGCAATGAAATTCCGTCAAAATTAAATTCACGTAATACACTCAAACCTCCATTTAGGTAGGATCCATTTAGGTAAAATCTATTTAGGTCCCTCCATTTAGGTAACGTTACCTAAATGGAATTTGATTGTGTTCAGATCAGCTGGAGTACTTAAGATTAGGTATAAGATTGGTTTATGGGAAAGAAGTAGTGAGCGGTGTTAGGGGGTGGGTATGGGGGGATGTGTGGGGGGGGGGGGGGTGGTTTGCAATGTTGCCTCCTAAACACCCCCCCCCCCATGCAGTGTTGAAAAGTGCCAGTATCCAGCGTCATTTCCAGCTGAAATTGAGATAATCAACCATCCTTCCTTCATTTCATTGATGACGTCAAACCCGACATCAACCTATCATTCACCTGTTTTTATTTTGGCCACCAAACCCAACATAGACTCAACAGTTGTTCGATGTTGGTGCAACAATGGCCCAACATACGATAAAAATTGACCCGACTTTGACCCGACATTCAATAATTTTTCAGTCTGGCGGAATTTTGCAGGGATTTTCGCAAGGTTTTTCGTGTTTCGTGCCCAGCTAGTCATTTGAATGACAATTCTGATCTAAGACCCTTCAAAACCCACGAAAACGCCCCTGAAGCCCCTCCCCTCCTGAAACCACCCCCTCCTGAAACTCATTGAAAGCCATCTGAAACTCCGCATGATCTCCTTTAAATCTCCTAGTAACTCTCCCTTGTTGAACTTCTTTGCAACCTTGTAATCCATTTAGGTAATAAACTGAATCCATTTAGGTAATGAATCCATTTAGGTAAAAATTCTATTTAGGCAGTCCCGACTCATTACCTAAATGGAGGTTTTAGTGTATGTAGATCGTGAAAAAAAATCAGCTAAATTAGACCACTCTTCACTGAGATACACGGTTCCAAACTTAGAGCATTTTAGTTTTCTACCATAGAACTAGAAAGTAGTAGAGTTAAAGAAGGAGGTAATATTCAAAAACTTATATAATTTATTCGAGGGAAAGCTAGGGAAAACCAGCATTCGATTACTAACGTCTTTGGCCTTGTGTGTTATTGATGAAGGTCCCTGAACAGGCAAGCATAATTTATTTTATTTTTCCTCGCGAAAGACCATAAAACCAAAAACACCCACTTATGCAAACACACACACTCCTTCAAGTTAAACACCTGTTTCCACAAATCAAATAAAACAAATTGGAATCAAAACATATTCATTTGTACCAGCCCATGCCAGTCAGAGACATCGACTCATCATTTTCCAACAAACTAGCCAAGGATGGAATCGCGCCGCTAAAAATAAGTTCTTGGTAAACAGTTTCGACGTTAAACATGACTTGCGAGCGAGTTACGAGCTAAAATGTTTAATCTCCCGCCTTGGAGCTCATCAGCAGCAGCAGCTAGCTACATATCTTTTTTCCCGGCAGCCAGCTAGCGGCGGACTTTCTGGAAAACGGAAGGCGGCCAATGGAAAGTAGGTATACGTACAGGCATCATTATCTAACGCTGAACAAGAAGCGCGATTTACATTCATGTTGCCAGCGAGATGTAATGAGAACAAAACCAGTTTGCAAGATGATTAGCGGAGTTAATTATGATCTGCGAGATAAGGCATGATAATGGCACTACCGGCGGACGGTTAGCTGTCCAGTCGGTTGATTCTTTCGGTCGGGTTGCTGGTTTGGTTGGGTTGACTGTGTTTCCCGCCTCAGTTGTCGCTATTGGCAGTAGGAGGGACATCGCATCGACCCAATACTCCATGGTACTACAGGTAGTCTTCGATAGAACGTACACCCGGAATAGTATAACTGCCATTGACATACTAACACAGATTAGGTGCCTGTACTCAGATACGCTTGAATTGAATACTTCAAGTGCTTGGATGGAATCCTCGTATTTTTTTTTAATTTCACGATTTAATTTCGAACATTGCTTAGTGCTATAATAGTGCAAATATAGACTGTTTCAGAAATTATAAATACACTAACGATTAACTGCCATTTCAATTTAAGCATAATATCTAAAAAAGTTTCTTTTAGCTCTTATAGTAAACATGCTAACGAAGCAAATAATACCAATTTGGTTGATGTTTCTGGTAAAAGTTAAGAAATAGGGCTCTTTAAACTAGATGATTGAAATTTGAAGTTGCACAAAGTGGTCAAAAAATGTAGCATGGTAGAGAAGAAAAAAATCTCACAGATAAAATATTTAATTTCCCAACACAATAAAAATGACTGTATCGATAATAAAAGATATTTCTCGATTGGTAAGAGTAATTTTTACTGGAATATTTGATCAAGAACCACCAATACGGGCCTTCTCAATACAAAATTTTTTGTTTCAAATTTCTCAACAACACCAGTAGCAACAAACGTTAAGCAAACGAATGTCTTAATAACTGTTTACTGCATTCGTTTTTATGGTATGACAAGCTTTGCCATCTGAAGGATCGAATGAGCTGAAAAAATAAGATGGTTTAGATCAAATGCGTTCACGAAAGCTAAGAAATTGTGTGGTAGTTCTTATGTTCCGTAGAAAACCTTAAAAAATAAGAAACTTGATCTCCGAAAAAATGTTGTAGGAATGCCTTCATCGATTTTTCCCAAATTTTGATCAAGGCATTACTTAGACAACTTGTTAAGAAAGCGAATGTGATAAAAATTTAGATAATTTTTGGTATTTAGTGATAAATAATGTTGAAATCATGAAAAAACACCTTTGTGCAAATGCAAATTTGAAAAATTAAGTTATTTGTTAGAGAACTCGACTGTTCTTCAAAATATCAAGACCATTGAAAGGAAATATAAAAATATGGAGTACAACATGCTATAATCTGAAACAAGTTGGTAAAAATCATTAGAACAGTTCATTTAATTGAATAAACAAAGTGTATTTATAATTTCTGAAACAGTCTATACAATTCGTTCGTTGTATTCAAGTCCATCTGTAGTCGACGACTCCAAGCGTGCGGCTTTCCGTAGTGGTTTTCCAAAGGCGGGATACCCATTTATCGGTGGGATGATCCGAGTTGATATTAAGTTATTTGTTGTCTTAATGTTGGTTTGTTTTAACCCGCGCGCACGCTTGCTCTCGCGGAATCGCGTGCTATGTTGTATAGTCGGCCAAGTGCGCCCAGGAATGTTCGTTTTTAATGGGTTTGGAAAGTGAGGGACTTATCTGCTTGTTGGTGGGCGGCATCATGACGATGATAACTCAATAATTGGTGGGATACCTCCGGGGAAAAGGGTGAAAATTAAATTTAATCGATGGAATTAATTTTGAGCGCGCTGTTGGAGATAATCAGTTTGATTTATCTATAAAACTTTGTTTCGTTTACTCTATTAGGAGTCCAATTCTTGGTTTATCATTGTAATGTTGTCCTTTCAAGCTCCAAGTAGAAGATTACGTAACCCATTATTACGGCATTCTCTCGTATCCACCACAGTGAATGATTGGTTTCGTCTATAACGTTTTAAACAGTACCCAGACACGATGATAGATCAGAATTTCAATATAACTACATGGTGTATATAAGAAATATATATGGCCGGTATTTTCGACTGGGTGTCACCTGGGATCTTTAATTGTAATGGCTCGGCAGTCTTATTAAAGAATTAAGCGAACTACAATGTTCTCGCTCCGACGTTTCGGTCCTGGTTTGGGACCTTCTTCACTAGTTAACTACGAACAAACTACAGACACGACTCTACGGACACAAATCGGACAAAAACAAACTCGATAAAATTATGGACATGCAAGATGAGGACTACAAAAAGATACAACTTCACCAATGGAAAGAAAGGACGGCTATAATGCACCACAGCGCAACGACAGGGCACACATTCGACTACTCCAACCCAGCAATACTAGACACCAGCAATAAACCAACGAGACTTCCCGTCCTAGAAATTTGCCACATTCTGACGACGAAAAATATAAACAAACGGACCGATACGGACGGGTTAAGTATTAGTTATACAGGAATCATGCACACACTAAAAAAGTATCATAACCACAATAACGCTAATAGCAATAGACCAAACACATCACTAACACAAACACAAAATCAGAATCAGGAACCATCTTTAAAAACTGGAAAACATTAGACTCGCCTACACCCGCCAGTGAAATAGTGCAAAGAAAACGCCAAATACTCCCGCTACTAGAACAACATACAATACCGTTGACCGTTTAGTACACCTACAACAGTGAGTAGACGATTTTACGACACAGGCAATTTTAAATTAAGATCATAACACAAAATAGGATTCCACAAATGTTTGAACGAAAAGGACAACACGGCAGGCTAAAAGTATTAGGACAAGAGCGAACAATTCTGTGTGAGGGTGGTGGGAGTAAAATGGACAGGGTACAGTTTCATGGCTTTTCTTCTTCTTCTTCTTTATGGCTCGACGTCCCCACTGGGACTTGGCCGGCCTGGATTCAACTTAGTGTTCTTTGAGCACTTCCACAGTTATTAATTGAAGGGCTTTTCTTTGCCTGCCATTGCATGAATTTGTATATTGCGAGGCAAGTACAATGATACACTATGCCCAAGGAGTCGAGAAAATTTTCCCGACCGGAACGGGAATCGAACCCGCCGTCTCCGGATTGGCGATCCATAGCCTTAACCACTAGGCTAACTGGAGACCCCATGGCTTTTATTGTTTTTTAAAATGTTTCAACGATTGAAGCTTATGCCTAAGCATCAATTATAATATTTTTGCTGATCTTGAACATTAAAATCAAATGAACCTCTTCAAGATGACAAGAACTTAAAAAATCACATGAAACAATGGAAATGATGTAAAATCTGCTTATAATTGCTAAGGTTTTCTCGTAAGTTATTTTCAAATTATTACAAGTTTTACACCCTAAACCAATAAAGTCCACGTAGAAGAATATATTTGATCGAAAAAAAAATAAGTTTTGTAAAAAAAAGTTATGGAAATAATTTTAACAAAATCAGACCGTGGGGGTAAAATGGACAATCGGTTCAAATTTCACCAAAATTTCATATTTTTTTTTGCAAACTTCAGAATCATCAGCCGTCATACCTATCGTGAGATAATTGAAGTAAAAAGTTATAAAAAAATATTTTACATCAACAAAATATAATTTTCATCCAAAACAGTGCTTGTTTTTTACATTATTTTTACAATAATTATTTAAGTGTGTTCCAAAGTTTGTATCAAAAGTTTGAAAACAACAAAATAAAGGTATCGTGTGAAATTTGATAGTGTGTATTTAAAAACATAGAAACAATATGCTGTTCTATAACTTTTAACGACTTGTTCATTTTACCCCATCGTTTGTCCATTTTACGCCTACCAATTTTTTTCGCGGTATTTTGATGCACGATTTGGTGAAGGAAATAATCACAGAAAACAATATTTTTTAAATGCAACCCCTTACAAGATTTCTAGAGTATATCATTATCTTCCATGTTACTCGGAAAAGTAGATGGGTTTTGCCGCATTTCCGCGGGAAACGACCAAAATGCTTAGGTTGTCCCAAGTTAATGACACATTCTACCGTGACGTAACAACGTTTTGACGCATTCGTAGTCAGATTTTCCACTATAACTCATGAAAACGAGCGTAAACCTTAATTTTTTTTTGTAATTGCGTTGCGAATTCCCCTACTTTTCACTCGCGGAAACAATGTTAAAACGGCCTACTTTTCTTCACTGAAGTAAAGGTGCCGAAAAGTAGTACTTTTCGGCACTCTTTAAAGTGCTAAAAAGTACTACTTTTCGGCACTTTTGCCAGCACACACTTTTTGTTAAGTACCGCTACTTCCGTAGATACAGTTGCTGCTTCTACATGCACTGAGCAGTTCGAATCAGAATCAGGACGATTCAGATGCTGATTTGAACTGCCAATCAGGCGTAGAAACAGAAACTGAACCTACTTTTGCTTTTGCTTATGATGCTGCATGACGACGACGGGAGCTTGAAAACTTGCGACAGTTGGCCTACCATAGCCTACCTGATCAAAGAAAATACTATGCACTACGTCCTGTCGCGCATGGAGTCTCGCACGTGGTTGCTGCTGATACACGTTTGTGTGGCTAGAGAGATTATACTGTACGGGTATTTTTGCAATTACAAAAAAACTTTGTATGCAACGCGTTGCAAAACTCAATGTTTTCAGCACTCGTCGTATTTATCCAACTCGGCAAGCCTCGTTGGATAAACGTACAACTCGTGCTGAAAAAATCATCATTTTGCAACTTGTTGCATAAATAACTATTAATTTCGTTATCCACCCATTTTCGCACCGGTCGTTCGTTTCCATGTGAGTAAAATAATGATCGGTCGCCTTTGCGCACCGGTGGTCTCCATTCTATCCGTACCATCGGTTTTTTGCACTTTTGTAAATCATTGCAATATGTTGTGTATTTCTGTGGTGTTATTGCAAATATTATTTAGTATAATTATCTGTGCTCATTTTTGTAAGGGGTTTTGGATAAGACTGAAAACTGTTAGTAAAAATTAAACTCAAATAAATAATTCCCTTGGAGATTTGCACCAGTTTGGTGCGTTTAAAGATATTATTTTCTCAAGAATGTGTGATTGTTTTTAATCCCGGAGTTCATGTTCATGTTTATTGCTACTGTACGGCTTGTGGGTTGGATTTTTATCTAAAACTAGCTGTACCCGGCAAACTTTGTCTTGCCTACTGCGTCTTTGACGTTTCAAGTTTCTATCCAAGTAACTTGAAAATGGCTTTTTCAGTCTCGACAAAATCAAATACTGCTATTTAATTTCGTCCAAATTAAACGAAATTAAATAGCAGTATTTGAATTATGTCGAGACTGAAAAAGCCATTTTCAAGTTACATTCCATCACAGTCGCAACCAAAACTGTTTCTATCCAAGATCAAGTCACTAAATGTTTTGAAGGTCGATTTTCAAAAACTCTTATTTTTTCCATATTTTTTACCTCATAAACCTTCCTTGGGTGAAAACTAATAGAATAAAACTAAGACGATCAAAATCGGACCTTCTGTCCACAAGTTATGTGCGGTCCCACGTATGCCACTGCATTTATATATATATATATATATATATATATATATATATATATATATATATATATATATATATATATATATATATATATATATATATATATATATATATATATATATATATATATATATATATATATATATATATATATATATATATATATATATATATATATATATATATATATATATATATATATATATATATATATATATATATAGATAATATTTATCTCTTCGATATCCATGTTGCCTTTCTTGCAACATTTTTTTCTGAATTTGAGATTTTGAGCATCTTTTTAATAATTAGGTTAATTGAATAATTACATCCCCTGAATTTTCCTTATAATATTCTAGACCGGTGTGTAAAACACATTTATAACGTAGTTGTTTCCTTTACAACTTCGCGTATGTCAACAGTTTTCAATTCTGGTCATAGTAGAAGCTGTCTTCTAACAGCCTGCGATAAGTTTGATGAAAGTAATCATGCCACAAAAGTTCAGCCTATTGGACGCAGTGGCTTAATTTCCCCAACAGGGGAGGAAAAAAAAAAAAAAAAACATCAGCTAATTCTATACTCAGCCGCAACCTTTTAGTTACAAACCACCAATCGCAAATCCTAAACAAATATTTGATACAAACTGAAAAAAAACTTTACCTATACAAAACAAGAAAATCATTCTCCAGAAACTACCTACAACAAACTGAAACGATTGGCAACAAATCCATACTCACGTTCTTTCGTCTCCTCTTTACGCTACCAAGAGAGCTAAACGCGAGACAACGCACGAGCCTACGGATAGAGACCGTAGTTTGCGTTTCTCTGTATTCTAAGCCCTGCTACGAACCGTACGTAAACTTTTCGCTTTCGAGCCCTACTTAGCAGCGACCGGTGCGGTTCACTACTTTGTTCGGGGTTCTACTTAACGTTAAAACGCTTGATTGAGCCCATGCGTGGGCTTGGTCTAAGTACCTACGAATCAAATCTAACCCTTTATCTTTCGGTAGAGTCTAAGCACGAGTAGATTAAATGAAAGATGACTGAGATATGACCGAAAAACATTTCCATGTTTTTGAGGGGGTGACCCCAAACTTTTGTACGGATGTGTAGGGTAAAAGCTCCCTTAGTGGAAGTAGTACCAATAGTGGTGGTAGTGGCAATTTAGCACTATTTCGGCCATTGTGGTTAGATTGTGGTTTTGTCACTATTATTCAATTATTTTACTACATGGAACTACTAATAGTACCACTATTGGTACATTTACCCTATCTATCCACACATAACCGCGCATAAGTTTTGTTTTGTTAGTTTTCACCCAAGGAAGATTTATGAGACCAAAAACTTGGGAAAATTGAGAGTTTTTGAAAATCGGGTTTTCATACATTTTGTGACCGGGGACTTGGTCTTGGCAAGAAACTTGAAACGTCAAAAAACGCAGTAGGCAAGACAAAGTTTGTCGGGTACAGCTAGTTTCATACATATATCCATGGATCTTGGTTACACACATTTTTTTTTGTTATACAGAGACAATGTCTTCAGCAAAGTTGTTTGGTAGGTCGAGGGCATACAAATAATTGAACACTTGACTTGATTCTTCACTCCACAACTATAAAAGCTCATGCTTATTAGTGCCTGGATGAACCGGATAGATCACCCGAAACCCTTACGCAGTTGTGCACACCATCCATCGTTGCTTTATTCAGTCTAGTCAGCTTCCCAGGAAAGCCGTTTTCGTCCATGATTCTCCATAGCTCTGTGCGGTCGATACTATGGTATGCCGCTTTGAAGTCGATGAACAGGTGATGCGTTGGGACCTGGTATTCACGGCATTTCTGGAGGATTTGACGTACGGTAAAGATCTGGTCCGATGTCGACCGGCCGTCGATGAAGCCAGCTTGATAACTTCCTACGAACTCATTCGTTTTAGGTGATAGACGACGGAAAATGATCTGAGATACCACTTCGTAGGCAGCATTCAAAATAGCAATCGCTCTGAAGTTCTCACATTTAAAATGGTCGTCTTTCTTGTGAATGGAGAAGATTACCCCTTCCTTCCACTCCTCCGGTAGCTGTTCGGATTCCCAGATCCTGACTATCAGACGATGCAGACAGGTGGCCAACTTTTCTGAGCCCATCTTGATGAGTTCAGCTGCGATACCATCCTTGCCAACTACTTTGTTGGTTTTAAGCTGGTGAATGGCATCCTTGACTTCCTTTGTTTATTTCCGTCCTCCGCTGCACTGGAGTCGTCGTTTCCTCCGTTGCCGTGGGCTCCCATGCCTACGTTCTCCACGCCGTTCAGGTGCTGATCAAAGTGCTGCTTCCACCTCTCGATCACTTCACGTCCGTCCGTCAAGAGGCCTCCCTGCATATTTAAGCTCCGGCACGAAGCCGTTGCGGGATGCATTGAGCTTCTGATAGAACTTCCTTCCCAACAACCCAAGTTACACAACATCCCAAGTAACAATCTTAATTCTATTTGGTTTTATTTGTTTTTATGATAGTTTTATCGGAACATTGCATATTCTAGTTGATCTTATCGGAGTCTCAGCTGAGCACAACTATTCTTCGTCAATATGTGGTTTTAAAAGCACCTCCAAGAATACTTGAGGTTCAGATCATAAAACCATAAACACAACAAGAACTGTTGAACTTATTTTCAGTTTTATAAGGTTCTTGTAGTTATCTTCAATCATCCGTTCTTGATCAAGAGCAACTGTTCTCGCATAAGAACAGTTTAGTACATGAAAAATACAAGAAAAAACTTAAGCATCAGATTTTGATTCTCATCGTTCCATCGTTCCACACTACTATTTAGCTGCAACAGAGCTGGAGTATAAACTTTGTCTTATGCTTGACCCGTATCCGTTCTTTGTGTTTCACCAGAATCGCTGTTCTGTGGCGAGAGTTGCATCCACTCCACATTTGAGCGCAGAGGATAGATGCAAATTGAGATAGACAACACTTGAAGTTTGTTTAAATATTTGCTTAATTGTTAGAAGTATTCTGGAAGCTATTTGCATAGCTGAAACAAATTAGAACTGTTTCCATTTTTGGTTCGAGGTTGAATTGTGTTCATATTGAAATCTCACCAAATTATGTTTGTTTATTATCAATTTTGATCACCGTTAACCATCACGATTAACATAACTAACGGTACTGTCAGAACGCTAAAGTGTAAAACTGGATCGTTCCGGAAATCTCATTACTGTCCAAACAATATCTGTTCTCGTTCTATCGTTTACACCGTGCAAACATTGACATCCGAGCTTAACTACATGGCCGGGTGGAACAGGATTCAACACCCGGAAGTGATTATTGAAAAGCCATCCAATGTTTCACCTCCTGACAGTCGTGCGACAGTGCCAGTTGTTTCCGCACGTGATACCTACCCGTCCGTGTGGTACCATCTCAATTGCCGTTTATTTACACAGCCATCCTGAAGGTAAGCACCCTCGTCAAAACACCTACACAAGGAAGCAGATTATGGAATTACGGGTTGGTGAGACAAGATGTCCCTTCGAACTTAGACCAAGCGAAATATGGCCAAACCATAAATGAACTGCATATCAATAAGTTAGATGGCCTTTTTATGAACCGTTTCTCCGTTGATTTACATGCCAAGACAAACGCACGTGGACGGAGCTAAGTTAACCCACCCACACATACGAAGACAACTCTCAGGATACTCAGGCTGATGATAAACAGGTTCAGTTGGGACCTGGAAGTGACACTACCTAGGTTCCTGTATCGGGGATAGTACCCTCCTTTTACTGACCAGAGAGGAATGATAAAGGAAGGTTTAATCATCATCCTTGACAAGAAAAATAGCATTTTGTTATACATGTTTTCTCCATTGGTACTTTCCTCTTACCCCACTGGAAGCATTGAACGTGTCCGTTTCTAATTCAAAGAAAAACGGATTCCATGTGATACCGACATTTGCGACATGCCCCCTTCAAATAAAGAAGAAGCGTCCTTCTGTGTTTGCATGATAACCTTCACGAAAAGGTAGCGGTCCATAGTGCTGTAAGAATTTAAAAGAGAACGAGTTGTTTAAACCTCAATTCAATCAACATTCTGATTTACAAAAATGCAAACTTTTTTTCATGGAACAGTTTGTTTTGAATAATGCAACCAACCAAAACCAACATCCGACTATGTATCGGGTGTTCCCATAGAAGTAGTCGAAACAAGACTATTAAAGGTTTCTTGAGCATAAGTCATTGGATCTACATACATAACCTGTATGTTTGAATGAGGTTCATACTTGTACAACAGCATCATGTAGCTATGTGCAGTCAAGTAGTGAATTCAATGAACCTTCTAGAACTTCCGTGAGTACAGGGTGCGGCAGGAAAAAATGCGAAAAGTTCAAGGCACTATTACACGCTAAATATGGGGTATATATGGCTATATATGGTATCATGGCAGTGTATCAGTCAATGTCTATATTCTAGCACTGCAAAATAAAAATGAACATATTTGATGTTTAACATGTGATAATATAAGCCTAATAAGCGGGTATCAATAAACTGCGCGCCCAATGGTCATTAAACAAAATGACTATAACAGTAACAAAATTAGCTTGAATTCGTTGAACAACCAGACCACACTGATCCAGAGCCATGTAGTTTCACATACTAGATGAAATAAGTACATATATTTGATGATATTGTAGAGAAAATTAAAAATTTTGTTTTATCAGATACGAAATTTAGCGAACTGTGTACTTTTCTGCGGTTTGGAAATTCTGATTGTCTTCAGCTTCAGGGGCCGCCCTGTTAAGGTTAGTGCCAAAATGGGATTTTTTTTAATAAACTTTTCAGAAAACTAGCCTATTAGAGATCATGGAACGTTGAAACATATATTGGTTAACGTCAAATGGACGAAAATGAGGTTTGAAGTTGAAAAACACTTTCGCATTTTTTCCTGCCGCATACTGTACATGTCAGCGGATCCACAAGCGCAATCAGTCTGGAACGATTCCAATCCCTTCTGAAACCGCCCGAATCGCTCCTGAAGCGCTTTAAAACGACTCTAAAATTCCCTGTGGCTAACAGCAGTAATCCAAAATGTATAGTCAAAAGCTGAAGGTCCCACTAAATCCCCTATAACGCCTCTGAAACCAACCGAAAAACCTCTGAATTGTTAACCTCTTTTAAGACTCCCACTCTCTAATTTGGGCTCCCTAGGGATTTTGACAAGGGGGCGACTAGCTCAAGCTTGAGAGACTCAGCTCTCGAGGTCGGCTCCAGATACGGGTTTCGTAACGAATCAGGAATACAAACGCACGTGGTCACTTTACTCACTAATTTATTGTTTTACATACCTAGTGTGTGTTCGTGTAGTGTGTTTAGCCGGCCGGCAACGCTGGGATCAAGCAGGAACGGCGACGATGGAGACGGGAGGGCGGTGGCGGTGGGGATCGGGGCTGTAGCGTCGTCAGATGGAGCAACGTGGCGACGGGGTGGCAGGGCGGTGGGGCGTATCTCACGGGGGTCACGGCGAGCGATCTCGCGAAGCGACTCGTTGGCACTCTTCGGTCCGAGGTTTCGTTTCGGAGGACGGACTTTCGACTCTCGGAGATCTCGTCGGGACTCGGTCGGGGTCAATCGTCCCTTTGCTTGACGAGGGGTGAGAGGTTCGAGTGGCCTCCCCAACACCAAAGGGGTCAACCACACCTCACGCCACAAGTAGGGCACACGTGGCGAAGGCTTAACTTTGTCCGTTTTCAGGAAAAATAACGCCAATGGGTCCTGATTCTGGCTTTGTGGATGCACCGTTGAAACTTTTCCACTTATCCGAGGTACTACTGTACCGATGACTTGGCACAAATGTTCACAAGGAGAATTACTAAACTTTGGCACGTCTTTCTGGCTTGGAAGTCCGTGTGGAAAAGACCGGGTTTTCCGTTTTATAATAGTAGCAATCCCCCAAAATGCTCTTTTCCTCCTAAAATATCCCATCTATCCATTTCTTGATCAAAATGTCCCACCTATATCTCTTTCTTGATCCCGAACGTTAAGTGTTTGAATGGTAAGTGTATGAGTCAGTGTATAACAGTTATGTCTTATATCTAAGTTGATTTGACCGTTTAAATGGACTTTCTTAATTTGTTTTATCCAGGCTTGGAATTGATCACCGTTCAAAGTCGTTTTCAAACGACTATGAGCAATAATACGACCGCAGTGTCAAGCGATCGCAGAAGGCTCATCAAGTCATGTTCGGTCTTGGTCGCGAGCTCTTCAGGCAACGAACTTACATTGAATGATTGTATCTGGTTACCATGGAAGGAGTCAATGAATGTTTTCTAACCTTTGACCGTCATTCACCACTGAATCGACGGTCATGAAGTTTGCAGTGGGAAGGTATATAAACGAACATTTACAAATACTTTCTTCGAACGGTAGTGCGTAAAACATACTGGAGTGTACAATTAATAGGAATACACTAGAACTTCTGTTGCTAGTTATTCTAATGTACAGTTGCATCTATTCTACAGGAAAATTTGCTTGTGGTTTGCTACATACCTACATAATGTACAACTCCAGTGCATTTGATATTATGCTTTCGCCAAAATAACTATTCTTAACATTTGTTAATGCATAAATGCGCTTATTCAGTGTACTATCTGAAGTCTTCATTTAATAGAGAGTTTCGAGAACGTGCTATTCAAACGATTCTAGCGAAGTAACATTAAACTGGAAGGGATATTTCGTTTTAAATTTGTCTGAATAGTTGTTAAGTCTTGTTCAATCTAACGATTTTTAACCCGGCACTTATTTTACGGTTTATTGGTGAAGATATCAATGAATATACCAGTTTAAATATTGGATACATATTGATTTATTTTTTGCGATCGAATCACTAATTCCTAAGCAAATGGTAATAATCAACGGAGTTTTCGGGGAATGCATAGTTTGGCCACCCCCTTCCCTCCTTCTATTCGCCCATTTCTTATCATTTTCTAGTTTTTGAACGCGATAGAAATGCGAGCCGTTGGTTCCAATGGTCCAATCTCGGGTTCACAAGTGGATAATCAAACCCGGATATCATCTTCAATTAACACAATTCCGCTAAAGGCATGTCCAGTTGCCACTGCAAGTACTCATCTGCAATAGAAATTTAAGGTATTTAAATAAAAATCGTTATTACCAAGCGAACAAACTTGCAAATTAAACCTTTAATTTCAAGATCTGCACTACCGGTCATGACGGTCAATCTGTCCGATGGTCTAGGGTAATGATGGTTGAATAACGAAAAAAGTCGTTATGGTTACCTTTGGCTTCTTGGTCGCGTCGTTGCGTTTTGCGTTCACGATGCATGGTTGCTAACATCATGTTCGATGGCGACGCGTTATATGATTAGAACCGTAGCTTGCTTGTGAACATCGCGACCAATGCCAAGCCTGGTTTTATCTCTAAATAGTTTTTACATATAGGAACATATAACAGTCAGGAAAGGGTTTAAATATTAATGTCTTAATTTTGTATAACGAGCATAGATTCATATTTTATATTCTAATAGGAATAAGATTTGTTTCGGTATTGTGATTACCACAGCAGATAGTGATCACCATTGCTATCTCCTACTTACTGAGTTCCCTTTCGAAAGCTCGACTACAATGGTACTCATCTGGCTCTGCTTTGGCTTGCGTCGTAGGGTAAAGTACCCAGATTGCAACAGAATATTCCTGAAATTCATCTGTAATCATCCTGAAACTTCCTCAGACCCCCACCTTATGAACCTGAGACCCTCCAAAACCCTCGAAAACTCTTCTGATCATACTTTTCAGCTGAATACCAATACCAATACCAATTGGATTCCAAGAACCCGGAAACTCCAGCTCTGTTTGAACGGAAAGAGCCCCAAAAAAAGCAGCAAGCATGCCGTATAACTAGCTGTGCTTACCAAGAAGCCAAGTATGCGCGATGATGCAGTACGTTGTGTATTCTAGGTCACACCTAAACACGGCTTCACCCAACTGTAGCGTGCAGTATCTATAGGTAATCCGATAGAACGCTTCCAGTGCAGTGCTCTCATAAACGGCGAGAAGAATCCCAAACCAAGCAATGGAAAAGCTCGAACATGTTGTAGGTACCCTATTCATTCATATCATGTCGTCGTAAAACGCTGCGCTGGCATGTGTTCCAGTTTGGCTCCTCAGTTCTCATCCTGCGACAGCGACAGCTGTTGCATGCATCTAACCAATCCACGACGGCTCATCGGCATTATCGTTGCGCTAGTTTAGCGTTCAGCGTTCAGGATAGGTATGATACAATGAAACTTATTTGGCTCAAAAGCTTTCGTTTTCATTACGCGACTATTCAATCGTTTGTGGGTCCTTGTTGGGGCTGCTGGGAGGTTCCCTGTTTCCCTGAAATGCAATGTTGTTACAATTCATACCATGGGTTACCAACTAGCGACAGCACAGCATAGCTTGCCGGTGAGCACTAGAAAGGCTTCATTGTAACATTCTATGGGAATAATTCTATGAAGAGGTATATGAACGCAAGCTAAAGGGTAGTCACGATTAAATTACGTATACTTCAAAAAGCTCTAGTTTTTCCAGGGAGTCAAAAATGGGATCATATGTAGGATTAAAGCTATTAATTAACCTTTCAGGACGCGCGCCATCAAGCAATCGAAACTGCACCGCGCTCGCGTTGTATACAACGAGCGAGATTTTTTTGGTGGTGTTGTACTTTTTACAACAGCGCGCGCGCTGAAGGGTTAAGGGCTTACTGGAGGATCTCAGGATCGATTAAAAAGAGCAACAGGGAAGGGTCTCAGTGTTTTTAAGAGCATGACAGACAATGTGGGGTTTCTGGTCACGTCCACTCCGTGCAATCCATGCCGCTAATTACCTTGTGCGTGAACCTCTGGAGCCTGCAACGTCTGACTGACGTTGGAGGTTGGTTAAAAAGGGTAGCACTTCGTCCAAGCCAGCGTAAATATCGAGATTACTCAAAGCAACCAAAATTATTTGTGACATTCCTCCATTAGAAAACCATCCACAGATATGTTTCGATATTCCTCGATGAACATCTATGTATTAAAAAAATCATCCAGGTGTTCCCTCAGAAAACCTTCCTGAGATTTCTTAGGCAATTCTACCAGGAATACATTCGGATATTTTTCTGAAAAATCCTTCGGGAATTCTTTCAAGGATTCTATTTGAAACTAGATAGAATTATCATCAACATTTTAAAAGTTACATCAGAAAAAAATTAAGATTTTTTTTATTGAATCTTCTTTGGACTAATTCTGTAATCGTTCCGCAAGTTCCTTTAGATAGGTTTTTTTAGAAATTCTGCACTCTACCAGAAGCCTGTATGAGGATATCTCCTGAGATTTCTTAAGAAAAGAAAAAAATTCTGTATAGCTCCAGAAATTTATCCAAGGATCTACGGACTTCAAAATCTTCTATGGACTCCTTCAGATTTTTTCGGAGAAATTCTTCCAAAGGTTTCTATAGAAATTTCCCTGGAGAAACCTTCAGAAATGTGTCCAAGGATTCCTGTAATGAATCTTCTACGGATTACACCAAAACCTCCATTAAGGTAACGAGTTGGGACTGCCTAAATAGAATTTTTACCTAAATGGATTCATTACCGAAATGGACTCCGTTTATTACCTAAATGGATTTAAAGATTGCAAAAAAGTTGAAGAAAGGCGAGTGACTTGGAGATTTAAAGGGGGGCATGCGGTGTTTCAGAGGGATTTCATGGGAGTTTCAGGAGAGGGAGGGTAGTGTCAGAGGCATTGTACCGGAGGGGGGGAGGGGGGTGGGGGGGCTTCAGGGGTATTTTCGGGGAGTTTCGAAGGGTCTCAGTTGCGTTACTTGGGGTCCGAGGGGGTTTTAGGGGGAATTCGAAAACTTAAGAAGATTTTTGGCAAGTTTCAGAGGCGTTACGTGGGCGTTTTCGAGAGTTCCTGAGGGGCTCAGGTGCGTTACATGGAGTCCGAGGGAGTTTTGGGGGGATTTCGAAAGCATTTCAGAAAGCTTCAGATGATTTTCGGCGAGTTTCAGAGACGTTACTCAGGCGATACGTATGCGTTTTCGGGGGTTTCTGAGTCTCAGGTGCGTTACATGAGATCCGAGGGGGTTTTAGGGGGATTTCAAGGACATTTCAGAAAGCATCAGAGATTTTTTGGCGAGTTCCAGCGGCGTTAATATGGCGTTTTTTGGTGGTGTCTGAGAGTCTAAGGTGCATTACATGGGGTCCGAGGGGGTTTTAGGGGGATTTTGAAGGCATTTCAGAAATCTTCAGATGATTTTTGGCGAGTTTCAGAGGTGTTACTCAGGCGGTACGGAGGCGTTTTCGGGGGTTTCTGAGGGTCTCAGGTGCGTTACATATGGTTCGAGGGGTTATAGGGGGATTTCGAGGGCACTTCAGAAAGGTTCAGAGAATTTTTGGCGAGTTTCAGAGGCGTTACGTAGGCGTTTTAGGGGGTTGTAGAGGGTCTCAGGGGTGTTACCGGGGATTTTGAGGGAGGTTAAGGGGGCCTACAGTTTCTGAAATATATTTTGGATTACAGCTCTTAAGTAAGCTTCAGGGAGATTTGAGCGACGCTGTAAAGCGTTTCTTAAACGTTTCAGGTGGTTTCAGAAGAGATTCAAGACGTTCCAGCCTGTTTACGATTTTATCCGATGACCTATACTCCAGGGAGTTCTTAGAGATTCTTAAGCAAACTTACCACATGTCAGCACAAAGTTGCATTAGGCTGTGCAAGCATGACTTTTATTCAACCATTTAAGCACACAAGTTATGCATGCGATGACTTATGCTCAAGAAGTTCTTAAGAAACCTTAAACAGTCTCAAATCCACACCGCCCCTCCCCCCCCCTTCAATGCTTCCTAACCCCTCTCAATGCACCCCTCATGAGCACTCCCTGAACTCCCATTAACTCTACTTGCAATTTTATTCCTTAATCTGAAACACTACAACTGCTCTGAAAACAATCAGATTCCATTTAGGTAACGTTACCTAAATGGAGGGACCTAAATAGATTTTACCTAAATAAATGGATTCGACCTAAAGGAGGTTTGAGTGTATTTTCATCATTGCTCCATGAATTCTCTTGGAATTACTTCAGGAAGTCGGAAGGTTTTTTCAGAAAATACTCCAGCAGATTCTTCAAGAATTCTTCAAGGGAAATTTCTCCGAGGCTTCCTTCAAATATTCTCTTGAAATTTTCTCCAAGGATTCTATGTGTAGATTGTCATGTTTTTTGAAACTCCATCAGGAGTTACTTTAAAAATTCATCTAGGGATCAGTTCAGAAAATCCTTCAAAAGTTCAGAATTTCCCCAGAGATGGGTCTCGTGGCCATGCATTAGGGGTGCCAGTCGCCTGGCCGTTTCGTAAGCCTTGGAGTGTGGGTTCGATTCCCGCTACAGTCGGTGAAAACTTTTCGTCAAACGGACAATTCTCCACTGGACCACTAGGTGTTTCGTGTGTTGTCCGATGGCTAATGTTAGTGATTGTTCAGTCTGTGCAGTCTGGTTAAAGACGGTGTATTTAGTGTATTTTTTTAATTCTTCCAGTGATTTCTGTAGAAAATCTTCCAAAGATTCCTTCAGAAACTCGTACTGGTATTTCTTCAAGAAGTTCACCTAACACTTGTTCAGGACTACTTTAGTGATTTCATTCAATATTCCTGCTGGAATATGCCCAGCGATATTTGTATTTTTTTCTGTTAGTGATTCAAGCAGAGTTTTTTTCGGTGTTTTCTGCAGGAGAGATAACTTTAGCATTTTCTCCAGGTATTCCACATATTTTCACAGAATTTTCATCGACACTTCCTCTAGAAAAAAATTCCAATACATCCTTCACGCATTCTTAAAAAAAATCCTAATAATTTTCGCAAAAAATGCTTTAACTATATCAACGACGTTTTTTTTTAATTTTGATTATCATAAAAGCTTTCCTAAGCGTTTCTCCAGGTATTCCTACAGCAGTTTCTTCAGAAATACGTCTCGATTGTCTCAGGAATACCTTCTGAAAATCCTCCAAGAATATCATTGAAGGATTTCTCCAGGACTTTTTTTTATTTCTCAATATATTTTTCTAGGAATTCCACTAAGGGTTTATATAAGAGTTCCTCCTGCAAGTTCTTCAGAAGTTTCTCCTGGGGCTCATTTAAGAATTTCTCTGGGATTTCTCAAGATATTTCTCTACAGATTCACTTAAGAGTACTTGCTGAGATTTCTACAGGGATGTACCTGGAGCTTTCTTAAGAAATGATTTCAGGGATTTCATTCAAAAATTCTTGCTCAGATTCCTCCAGAATTTCCTTCAGGGATTCTTTGAAAAATAAACTCTTTATAATTTAAGGATTTTCTTTATTGAAAATTTCAGAAAGCGTTATTTTTGAAAATCTATCATGAAGCTTTTCAGAAATTCCTATACACATCAATTTAAAATCCTGCAAAATCCTGTAGAGATTCCTTCGAAAATTTTTTCAGAGTTGATTCAGGAATTTTTGAAAAGTGTCTACAGTAATTTCTTTGTGTTTGTGGATTTTTTTAAAGAAATTACTTCTGTAGTTCTTACAGAAATATCTCCTGGGTTGCTTTCAAAGACTCCTGAAGGAAGTATTTTAGGTATTCTTCCAGGGGTTTTTTGAAGTTCTTTTAGAAATTGCACAAAACAACACCGGAAGATTTTTTGAAATAAACCCTGTACTATTTTTTATAGGAGCCTGGGGGATTGCCTGAAGAAATCCCTTAAAAACTCCTGATTCTGCGTTAATTCCTACAGAAGTGGCATACAAAGATACTGGTGGAGTTCCTGAAGAAAATCCCAATATATATCTGAGGGATCCTAGCTCTTGGAACCACCTAGAAAAGAATTATTGAAAGATTTTTTATGTACTTTTTGAAGAAATTAGTAAACATCTATTCGCTTCTGAAAGAAATCCTCAGGAAACAGAAAAAAAAAACCTGAAGGGATTCTTTAGAGAATAAATATTAGGCCGTCCCTTATTTTGAAAAATTTAGAAATGTTATAAGTTCGTTAGGCCGGAACAAATCTCATTTTCTCTTTTGTCACTTTGCTCGTTGACTCATCAAGGGGGGGATAATAAATAATAAATGAATTTGATGAAAAATTACCCAAACAATTAGGCAAAATCGTAAAACTCATCGGATTTGTTAAGAAATTTTCTCGACAACTTTAATTTCAGTTCAAAATGTTTAAATTTTTGAATAATTTATTTGTGTTCCCCCTCAAAATGTCGAATTCCGGCCAAAATTTTCCGAGGGGGGGTGACATTAGAGAAAATCGAAATTTGTGTCAGCCTTAGTGGAAAATGATCGTTCTAGCTAAAAATTGATCGTGTCAAAATTTGAAGTCCGTATCTCAAGGCTAAGTGGTCCCTCAAGGGGCCTAAATTTGTCAAAATTTGTATGGGACCAAAAAACATGAAATTTTTTTTCCCAGGAATTTTTAAAGGTGCCTCTACAGGTATTCGTGGAGAAAATTCTGTAAAAGTACATGAGAAGGAATTCATTCTAATCAAATAATTGAAGGAGGAATCTTGAAGAACGCTTTCTGAACTCATGAAAAAATCCTGAAAAATGTCCAATTTAAAACAATTTCACAAAAAAATAATCAAGGGTTTCGCTGAAATAGGCGCAATAAGTCACTTCCATAAGAGCGTACCTGTTTAGGAAGCACTATAATTTGGAAACCTTGAATAACTAGCTCTGGTTTTACAATAACAGCACTGGACCCAGCACAACTCTGAGACATATCCCATAAATCGTCTCAAAAACTACATGTATTAGAAAAAAATTCCCAGTATTTGTCTATAATGCAATTCCGCTGTGCACACCCTTTGAAACACTTTCCCAAGTACATCCCACGTCGTCGCGTCGGCGTCATCGTCGTCGTCTGGGGGGAACCGTGAATTTTCATCTCGCTCAACAACCGTCGCGGGCGGCGGCGACGCTACAACACTAGGAAAGCTCGCTTTAATTAAGTACCGCTACGTTGTGTGCAATGTCGTAAATTTAATCTCGTTTTCACGATAACTGTGGAGAGGCATTAGTTATCCTCCTTTGTGCCACTTGTCGGTATGTACCTATGTGTCTGGCGAAGCAACGAGGACCTGGTGACGATGGGTTTGTATAGGCAAAGGTGTGTAACACAGTTAGTTAGGACCGGAGTTTCATCCCCCCGACGAAACGAGGATGATGATACTTGAATTCACCGGCAGCAGCAAGTGGTGATGTTGCTCTGTTTCTAGCTGCTGGGTGGATGACATTTGTCACTGGGGTGCTCTATAGGTTAGGTATGCTCTCTTGTGCAGCCGAGTCTTGATGATGACGTGACGTGTTTCAATTTGGTAAACTGTTACATGCTGGGGTAATAGAATTTGGTAGACGGTTTTTCGAGTGCCTTTGCAGGAGAATGTAGGTGATGGTTCTTTTCTATCCACACTAACCCTGGAGTCGCGTCTTTTGGGAACATGCAGAAAACTGGATAGCGTTGCAATGTTTTTCCAGCGAAACCGTAGTTTTAAATGATGAATAGTGCTCTGTAACTAAAATGAAAATTTATATGCAAATGGTAATTTAATATCTGTTGATTTTCGAGCATATTTCTAAAGAACCTACATAAATGGAAAGCGTTTAAACCAAACAGACCCAAAACTCGTTGTCGTATCTGTCAAAGCTGGTTAACTGAATCGAAAAGAGCTTTGTTAAATCAAGTCAAAAGTATCCATTTGAAAATGTCAAACACGCTTCATGAATATTTCCATATTTGAATAGTAGTGGTGTTCCATCAAGATCATTACTATTACTGTAATAGAACTGCCAAATTTATCGCCCAATTACAGAAGATTCACTTTAATGGCGCTAATTGGGCAAAATTACTTATTCCATATACATAATGGCCAAACGATCATCAAATGCAACAGTATCAGCAGTATCGTGCCTCTTCGACGGAAGCACGTTCCACCATGGGTCCCATGTCAGTGATTCATGGACTAACCAAACAGCAAGCTGCATTCACCAAGTCACCCGCTCCTGTAAGCTCTGTCAAGATTATGCTGCTTTAGCCATAAACCCAACAAGAATCGATAACAGTGCTTGTTCTTGCGTGCTCTGACTCCAAGCTAGCAGCAGCAGCCGCAGCAGCGACATAATCTGTGTCAAGAAGCAACCAGGGCACTGCACTTTCCCTTCCACCCCGGACACCTTTTCGGCTTTCAAGCGAACTCCACCTCGGTAGAAAGGTTGTAATGTATATATCTATACATTAATCTGCATGTCTATTACCATATTCATAATTTGAGACACACTCACATCCCGGGCCCGATCGGTGCCAAGAATAATGCGAAATATGCTAACGAACCATCGCCGTTCCATGCCGTGGTGGTTCTGCCTTATAGGCAGTGTAGTGCATTTGTTTATAGTTACATCCATAGGAGAGTGTAGCCAACAGTTTTTTTTTAATGATTTGTATTATGTTGAAAATTTCTAATACATAAAAACCAAAGGTATTTTAAAATCCTTTGTTCTGAACACTTTTTATACTTTCAATATGATACATTTTTGTCGAAGGCCATATCTCATATTTTCGTGCCTTTTTTATGAAAAATCCCATATTTGCAAAAATAATTTAATCGCTTTAAATAAAAACACCTTCGGTAAATGGGTCATTTTGAGATATTTAGTGTCAAAAATAAGCAATTTTTAGAATAAAACCATGAATAACTTTTTAAATTGAGGATATAGAGCAGTGATCCTTAGCCTAACTGTCTTTGCGGGCCAAAATTGAATTTTGGAAAGAGACTGCGGACCGCAAGTCATTTAAGAGCAGAGTTGCACTCTGTCACTGTCAATGGTAAGCAAATAGCTGATTTTGATAGGCCGACTGCGATCCAAGTCAGCGTGCGCTCTGTTGAGTCACCGTCACTTTCCTTGTCCCATTAGCACTGGACTGACTGTGATGGTGTGTAGATATCACTGATAAGCCATCTTTAAAATTCGTTTAAAAATCCAAATGAAGATTTACCAAGATGATATTTTAATATGTTGTACAAAATAACAAGTTTTGCATATTGATCACAAAAAAATTTGAGTTTTGGTGATAATCACTAAAATATCACATCAGTTGCAATGATTGTGATCTAGAGTGCGGGTCAATATCAGGTCGTTGCCTGTCATTGTCGTTTTGATATTGAACGGCCTGGAGTGATAATGACGATGGTGCAATATCAGCAGTCACCTGACAAGACTGATATTACGCAACTCTGTTTAAGAGTTTATTTTAAACGATTTTCAAGACTCAACACAAAATACATTTGTTTGGTTTTTTGAAAAGGGTGAAGAATTAGCATAAGTTAAAATTCATGAATAAAAATAATGTTTTTTAAATTGTGAACAAGAGCAAAGAACTAAACAACCTGGAGTTATCAGGAGATTTTATTTCACATGGAAATATTCTTAAAATCGTAGGAAATTGAAACAGGGTTTTCAAGACCGTAATATTTAGGTTTTGTAGTTCTTAGTATTAATAATGTTGAGCAAATTATTTTAGACTAGTAACTTAAAAGTCATACGAAAAATAAGCAATAGTGATGCTGGCTAGAATAATAAAAAATATGGACCTCTTTAAGCATACTGTGAATAAAATTACAGCGTAGGGGGGGGTGGGGGTAAGACGGACCACTGACTAGTTCTGTCACTTAAGAGCTGAAATTTGACTTTCTTTTGCGATTAACTTTATCTTCTTATCAGTTGATGATTATTGAACCCCTCCACGGGAGAATACATATGTCAAAAGTGCAAAAAATAATAAATCATTTACCAGGCTACACGCTTTTGTGCTGGGATCTAATTTTGAGGCGGCAATAAATAAGCTTTTTAACATTAAATTGCTAAGTTTTTGCATTTTATTTTGAGTTTCCCAGTAGTTTTAAACTGTTCCGTCCTATACACAACGCAATTCAGGTAAATTTCATGGATTATGAATAGCGGTGGCGGAATGAATATTTTGCGTTGTGTGGGAGTAAGACGGTCCGCCTTGAGGGTGGGTAAGACGGACAGTGTTGGGGTTACTTTGATAGTGCCGTAAGAAATACATTAAGACCCACACATTGTTCACAGATTGAAATCTATGGAGTACAAAAATGATTGTAGAAGTCGTATAAAGCATTTCATATTGATTTTTTGTTCAAAAATTCATTTTATTAGAATTTTTGTTGTTGGAACAGTTTGAACTTTGTAAAATTACCAGAGCATTGCATACTGTTAGGCGTTTATCAGTCTATGGAGGTTTCCTATTCACAAAATAGATTTTAATTTGCAAAAACACGTTTCGTTAAGAGATTTAAGGCCAAATTTAGATTCTACTATGATTGATCTACCGAATACAAACGGCCACAAACATCATTTAACACAATTAGAGGCGTATTAGCTAAATTTCCAAACGTGTCCATCTTACCCACCCTACCGGTCCGTCTTACCCACACTGTTGAAAAACATACATTTGGAGACAACTTTTTAATTATCTCAAAAGTCATGGAAAATCAAATTTTATTGCAAAATCGGCTTGCAGACTGTAAAGTACCTTAGTTGAAGTATATAGTATGGAAATAAAATTTTAATTATCGCATTGTTTACACTGTCAAAATGGAGTGTTTCCTAAACATGTCCGTCTTACCCCCACCACCCCTACTTATAGCGCAAATTACACTAGTTTACAGCATTTTTGAACTCGGTAAGCTGATGATAATTTTTAGTGTAGAATCATGCCCTGAGTTCGAAAACGCGAAAGAAAAAAATTACAGTAGAGCGGAATTTTTTTAAAACTTTCCATACAAGGTTGATGATTTGAAATCGATTTTTGTTCTATTTTTAAGCAAAGTCGCCCACTTAAAACATCTCATTCTCCGTTATTAATGCTCCGATTGAGCTGAAATTTTTACTGTAACTCGCCTACACATGATATGTCAAATAAACGTCGAGAAAGAATTTTTTAATAGGGGTTTTCTTATTGAAGAAAATACATTTCTTCAAAAAATTTTGGGAATTTTGCTAAAATTTAAGGAGATCGTCCCTAGAACTCCCCAATATCTCGAAATTCATCAATCTGACGTAAAACATGTATTCAGATGATCGAATGGTATTGTATTCAGCTTTTAATTTATGGAAAAAGATTTAAAATTGGTTGAACAAAACGCAATATATTTGAATTTTAGTAAATTACATATTTTGAAAAGTTGTAAAACTCGATATTAAGCTAAAACTCAAAAACTGTTCTACTTAAAATTTTTTGAAGGTCGGTTTCAAAATCAGCGCTAAATTGTGCTTCAAAAATTTTGGTGGTTGATAGAAGTTCACGACTTTCGTTTTATTTTGTAAACTAGTGATTAGTGCAGAATTGCGGAAGTCCTGGATAAGAAAACGGTCAAATTCAAATTTCTAGTTAAACCCCTGGATCCAGTTTTGACACAAATTTCTAAATGTAGTTTCTAACTGCAGCTTAGGGATTTCCTGAAATGAATATCGAACCTTTTATTTGAAATAATAAAAACAAAACTTGAAACTGTGAGGTTTTTTGAGATTTCTTGGATTTTGAGAAATTTCAGAATAATTTGTAGGGATTTCAGGGTTCTCGGAAGAAATTCCGAAAAACTGCCTGGACATTATCTCCATTATGTGGAAATCCTTTATGATCTTTTTTTAAAGTTTTTCTTGTGTGATTTCTTAGGAAGCCAATGAAGAAAAACCTGCAGACATGTAGCCGACTTGGAATAAATATTTTAAGAGGAATTCCCAAAAGTATTGCTAGGGGAATGAAGAGTATCTTGTTCAATCCCTGAACTTTTTAGCGAAATTGCGGAAGTTTGACCAACAATTCCTTTAAAAGAAATTGTAGACAAAAAGTCTGTAAAAAATGGAATAGGTATCTGGTAGAAGTGCTGAATATAAAGTATCAGTGGCGTAGCCAGAAATTGTCTCTGGGAGGGGTTTTCAACGGTCAATGATACCTTTTTTGTTTGACCCTTACATTTTGTAAACAGTAATGAGCAATTGTATTCGTAGTTTGAAAAAAGCGGCGCAGCCGAAAAAATTTTTCATCGCAAAGCGCTTTATACTGAAAATTTGTTCCACAAATTTTGGCTCTGGGGGGGGTTTTAACCCTAAAACCCCCCCCGTGGCTACGCCAGTGTAAAGTATATACAAGAAATTTTTTCGCCGATAGAAACAAAATGGAAATTATTTTAATTTTAATTTCGTGAAATCAAGCATGTTACTAATAACTAATAATTGTTTGCAAAACATTTAAAAATATTACATTTAAAAAAAACATTCAATTTCAGTTTAGCTACTGAAATTGAATTCATTCTCATGAAAGTTTTAAAATATGGTCAAATTTCTGATTTTCATTATGGAATTTATGAGTGAGCCACTTTCTAACACATTTCAAAATCAGTTCGCGGGCCGCACAAACCCTGGTCGAGGGCCGCATGCGGCCCGCGGGCCGCAGTTTGGTAACCACTGCACTAAAGCTTCTCGGAACAAAGTTTTTGCGAGAAATCAATTTATAAAAAGTTATCGAACTGCATCCTTCTTCAGGAAAAGATATAAATATGGTTTGTTTGGCAAAGTACTCTATATGAAAACAATAAAAAAAAGTTGATATTGTGATCTGGAGAACCATTTAGACCACCCTAATTTCACATTTTTGGAAAAAATGTTCAAAAAATATGAAGAAACTTGCCCGTCGCAGCTGTCAGGAAAAGTTTTCGGCTGTGCCACTGGGCGTTGCATGCTAGTCCGTTGTCTAGTGTCGTGCTTCCTTCAAAGAGCGAATAGCTCACTGGTAGTACTAAACGTGTCCGTGTTTTTTTTAAGACAGTATATAGCTGAAACTAATAGTTAAGCCGTCAATATTTTTTTCCGGTTAAATACGGCCCTCGGATCATTGTGCATTACTTTTGGTAAACAAATACCAAATCTCCATTCAGGTAGAATCCATTTAGGTATAATCTATTTAGGTCCCTCCATTTATGTAACGTTACCTGAATGGAATCTGATTGTGTTCAAAGCAGTTGGAGTGTTTTAGAGTAGGGATTATGTTGGTTTATGAGAAATAAGTAGCGAGTGTAATCAAAGGGAGTTAAGGACGTGCTCAGGGGGGAGAGACGAGGAAGGGCGGAGTTGTTTGGTCTGTTTAAGGTTTCCTAACAACTTTCTTGAGCATAATTTTTCAAATCTACATGCATAACTTGAAATCTTCTCTTTGGCGAGCGTTCGTGCGAGACAGTCGCAATTTTTAGTTCGTCCGGTTTGTCTTCGATACTTTCCAGTTCGGTGGCTATTTTCAAAGTGCTAGTTTTCGAGTGATCAAGTTATTAAGTGACTATCCCTAGTGGGACGCGTGCGGTTGGCTAGGCCACAATTTTTGCCGCAAAAGTTCGTTTGATTTGAGTAAAGTTCACGTTTTCATTACATCACGTGGCGCATTGACCGACTATCGAGCACAGAAGTGCAGCACCCCCCGCACACCGCGCCGCTCGCGCGGTCGTGGTCGGCTTCTTCCAGTGAGTACCCAAGCTCATCGTCGTGGACAGCAGCAGCCCACCGAGAGAGGAGCAGAGAGCGTTCAACCGCCGCACACGAACGACGGCGCTCAGCAGCAGCTCGCTTCCTCCCTGTGCGGGCCATCCGATCGCTTGGACCTGTCGTCGTCGAGCCTGTGGCTAAACAGAGAGCACAAAGATAAGTACATAAAGTTACCTCTCGTTGTTCCCCCCTCTCCACTGACTCTTTGATTAGATTTAATTTGGTACATAAGCAGTTTTTTCTCACTTTTCCTGTAGCGTTAATTTTGTCCCTTGTTTTTGATTATTTCTCGTCCCCGTGATAGTGTTAGTTTAAGATTTTTGAGTGCCCCGTGGTGGTAGTTAGCTACCACAATGGGCGATGATGATGATGGCGGGGGAACATCGTACCGCATCAACGAAGCTTCGTTATTGGCATCGGATTGTTCGAGCCAACAAGGCGATGTAAATGCTAATCCCTTTGTCTCCCTTCACCCTGGCGCTTCTGCAATGGACACCAACAGTAAATCTGTTTCGACGTCCCCCCGCCTCAAGGCCTACCCTCCCGACTTTGGCGGGCCATATGTTGTTTTCTTCCGACCCAAAGGCAAACGTTTGAACACCGTTCAAATCAGCAAGGATCTGACTAAGCGGTATTCTTCCGTTGTCTCCATTGACATGGTCGGTACAGCTAAGCTTCGGGTGACAGTAGGCGACCGAAAACACGCTAATGAGATTGTGGCCTGCGAGTTGTTTACTCTTGAGTACTTTGTCTACCTTCCGAGCGCGTCGATAGAGATTTCGGGGAAGGTCGCCGACGCATCTTTGACCTGTGAAACGATCATGCAAGGCTGTGGTCGTTTCCATAACCCTTCTCTTCCTCCTGTCCAGATACTGGATTGCCGGCAACTGCATTCGGTATCCCAGGAGGGCGAGAAGAAGGTTTACACACCATCTGAAGAATTTTCTGTGACCTTCTCCGGATCTGCATTACCAGATCTGCTGGTGATTGGCAAACTTCGGCTACCTGTGAGGCTGTATGTACCGAAGGTAATGAATTGCATCAATTGCAAGCAGCTGGGCCACACCGCCCAGTACTGCAGCAATAAACCTCGCTGTGCAACATGCGGGGAGAGACATGTGGACGGTGCGTGTAAAACGCCGCCCAAGTGTGTTTATTGTGGCAGCGACCGTCCACATGATCTGATTGATTGCCCAAGGTACATACAGCAGAAAAAACATCAAAAACGATCGTTGCAGCAGCGATCACGGCGAAGCTACGCCGAAATGCTGAAAAAAGCTGCCCCGACCGTTGAATCCCGTAACATCTACTCGTCTTTATCTCTCGATGATCAGGGCTCTGACTCTGAGGTCGGGGACGGGGTTCCCTTTGTTTTCAAGGGTGAAACGAGGAAACGGATGAGGCTCCAGAGACCCACCAAAAAACCTCGGAATCTGCCTAGCAGCGACCCCCAACCCACCATGACAAATTTGAAGAGTGGTAAGAAAGCCACAAAACGTTCCCCTCCGGGATTCAAAATCCAGGACGAACGAGACTTTCCATCACTCCCGGGAACATCTAAAATCCCAGATGTCCCACGTTTTTCGAATTCTCAACCGGAAAGACAGCATTCGGAGCACCAGGAGCAACCTCAGGGTGCGCCATTGTTTACGCTCTCTGGCATTGTAGACATCATCCTCAGCTTCTTCAATGCTTCAGATTCCGTGAAGAACATTGTAAAAGGACTTCTTCCTTGTGTGACCCCTCTTTTGAAGCAGTTGGCTTCTAAAATGCCCCTCCTTGCGACAATCGTATCTTTCGATGGCTAATTTAACCACCGAGGTCGAAGATACGATTTCGGTTCTACACTGGAACTGTCGTAGTATTACACCGAAATTAGACGTTTTTAAATTTTTAGTTTACAATTTACAATGCGATGTTTTTGCACTATCCGAAACATGGCTGACACCTGATGTAACCTTACCTTTTCCCGATTATAATATCATTCGCCTTGATCGATCCGACTCGTACGGAGGGGTGCTTCTAGGGATCAAGAAGCAGCACTCATTTTACAGAGTCGATTTTCATCCGATGACAGGCATTGAAGCCGTCGCATGTGAGGTGACTATCCGAGGTAAAACCCTCAGTGTTGCCTCCATATATCTTCCACCGAGAACTGCAATATTTCGCAGGGATCTCGCCCACATCTGCTCGGTTATGCCCGAGCCTCGGCTGCTCATGGGAGATTTCAACTCCCATGGTACAGGCTGGGGGGAACTGTACGATGACAGCCGTTCAACTTTGATATATGACCTCTGCGACGACTTCAACATGACAATTTTGAATACCGGAGAAGCTACACGAGTGGCACCTCCAGCTCAAGATGGCAGCCCTAGAAACAGCCGATTAGACCTCTCAATCTGTTCGAGCTCACTATCGCTGGAGTGTACATGGAAGGTTATCCAGGATCCTCATGGTAGTGATCATCTGCCGATTGTTGTTTCTATTTCCAATGGGTCACATCAACCTCCATCTATCGACATCGCCTACGATCTCACCAAGCACATTGACTGGGAGAAGTACGCAGAAGCAATTATCGACGGTGAACAATCGGTAGAAGTCCTTCCACCGCGGGAAGAGTATCAGTTTCTATCAGAACTGATCATCAGTAGTGCGCGTCAGGCACAACGTCGACCAGTGCCAGGTCCGTCGGTTCGCAGGAAACCCCCCAATCCGTGGTGGGATAGTGAGTGTACAGAAATATATCGCGAGAAATCCGCGGCGTTCAAAGAGTTTCGGAAACGCGGTTCGGTCGAAAACTTCAAGCGGTTCGCTTCCCTTGAAAGCAAGTTCAAGAACTTGATCAAGGCGAAGAAAAGCGGTTACTGGCGTCGGTTCGTCGAGGGTTTGTCGCGCGAGACTTCGATGAGAACTCTTTGGAACGTCGGTAGAAGAATGCGTAACGCGTCGTCGGTCAACGAGGATCGAGAAAGCTCTCCTCGATGGATCCTCAAGTTCGCAAAAAAAGTTTGTCCAGATTCCGTGCCCGTGGAGCGAATAATTCGTGATGTTTCCGACGATAGGGACGACATGGATAGGCCGTTTTCAATGATTGAATTCTCACTTGCTCTTCTTTCATGTAACAATTCCGCTCCAGGAATGGATCGAATCAAGTTCAACTTGCTTAAAAACCTCCCCGACGTCGCTAAGAGGCGCTTGTTGAACTTGTTCAATCAGTTCCTGGATAACAACATCGTTCCGGATGATTGGAGACAAGTGAGGGTGATAGCTGTTCAAAAACCCGGGAAACCCGCGTCGGATCATAATTCGTACCGTCCAATCGCGATGTTGTCTTGTCTACGGAAGCTGTTGGAGAAGATGATTCTCTTTCGACTGGACAAATGGGTTGAATCGAATGGCATGTTGTCAGACACACAGTTTGGTTTCCGCAGAGGCAAAGGTACGAACGACTGTCTTGCGTTGCTTTCTTCAGAAATTCAGCTTGCCTTTGCTCAAAAGCAGCAAATGGGCTCAGTGTTTTTGGATATTAAGGGTGCTTTTGATTCAGTTTGTGTCGATGTTCTTTCCGACAAACTACACGACTGTGGCCTTTCCCCAATTCTTAACAACTTTTTGTATAATTTGCTGTTTGAGAAGCAGATGAGTTTCGCTCATGGTGACTTGACAGTTTCACGAATTAGCTACATGGGCCTCCCCCAGGGTTCATGTCTAAGCCCCCTTCTTTACAACTTTTATGTTAGAGACATAGATGATTGTCTCATGGAAAACTGCACGTTAAGGCAGCTTGCGGATGACTGTGTTGTCTCTGTAACGGGATCAATAGCAGTCGATCTGCAAGGACCACTACAGGATACTTTGGACAATTTGTCTACTTGGGCTCTCAAGCTGGGTATCGAGTTCTCTCCGGAGAAAACAGAGATGGTTGTCTTTTCTAAAAAACACAAACCGGCAAAGTTTCCGCTCGTTCTGATGGGTAAGACAATCACTCATAGCATGTCTTCACAATACCTCGGCGTCTGGTTCGACTCCAAATGCACCTGGGGGAAGCACATTGTGTATCTGATACAGAAATGCCAAAAACGAATCAACTTTATGCGAACTATTACCGGAACATGGTGGGGAGCACACCCGGAAGATCTGATCAGGCTGTACCAAACAACCATTCTATCGGTTTTAGAATACGGTAGCTTCTGTTTTCAATCCGCGGCGAAAACACACTTGCTGAAGCTTCAACGGGTTCAGTACCGTTGCCTTCGGATCGCGTTAGGTTGCATGAACTCGACTCACACAATGAGTTTAGAGGTACTTGCTGGTGTACAGCCTCTGACAGACCGCTTTGCGGAGTTGTCGTTCCGGTTCCTCATCCGATGCGAGGTTGTGAATCCGTTGGTCATAGAAAACTTCGAAAAGCTGCTCGAACAGAATCCCCAAACTCGTTTTATGAGTGTGTACTACTGGTACATGACGCTGGAGGTAAGCCCATCTCCGGTTAACACCAATCGTGACAACTTCTCAGACTTCGACAGCTCCTCTGTGGATTTTGATCTCTCTATGAAGGATGAGATCACCGGTATACCGGAATCTTTTCGTTCCATAGGTATTCCACAAATTTTTGCAAGTAAGTTCGGGCATGTTAGCGGGGCCAGACAGTTCTTCACAGATGGTTCCAAAACCGATGATTCGACTGGATTCGGTGTCTACAACGAATTTCATAGCGCCACCTTTATGCTTCAAAAGCCATGTTCGGTATATATTGCTGAGCTAGCGGCTATATACTACACCTTAGAGTACATTCGCACTCTCCCACCTGAGCACTACTTCATTTTTACCGACAGTCTAAGCTCTCTGGAGGCTGTTCGGTCAATGAAACCGATGAAGCACTCAGCGTACTTCCTGAAAGGAATACGCCAAGTCTTGAGTGCTTTGTCCAAACGCTCATACATCATCACCATAGCTTGGGTCCCTTCACATTGCTCAATTCCGGGCAATGAGAAAGCGGACTCTCTGGCTAAGGTGGGCGCTAGCGAAGGCGATATTTATGAGCGTCAAATCGCCTTCGACGAATTTTTTGAATTGGCCCGTCAGGAGACCTTGATCAGCTGGCAACACAAATGGAGAGATGGAGAGATGGGTAGATGGTTGCACTCCATCATTCCACAGGTGTCGAAGAAGCCATGGTTCAAAGGGTTGGATTTGAGCCGCGATTTCATTCGTGTAATATGTCGGTTGATGTCCAACCACTATTTGTTAAACGCACATACCTTCCGTGTTGGGCTCTCAGAAAGCAATCTCTGTGTCTGTGGCGTGGCTTACCAGGATATCGAACATGTCGTGTGGGGATGCAATGAGTATCGTGAGGTCAGATCTGAGCTACATGAAATTCTCCGGGTCCGAGGAAAACAACAGAAACCCGTTAGAGAAGTGTTGGCAGGACTTGATTTGGAATACATGAACCTGATTTACCAGTTTTTGAAACGTGTTGATGTCAGAGTTTGATGTAGTACGTTCCTTGTTTTCGTTGTCCGCCTTTTGGTTTTGTTGTTCGCCCCTGTCTGTCGTCACCCCCCTTCCGTTCGTCCTCTTCTTGTCATTGTCTACCGATAAAGTCCTTTCTTTTTGGTTCCATTACAGATATGGACAATTGTCCCATCAATGTTTTAGTATAAGTTAGCAAATAATTTAGTTTTAAACCCACAAATCCCTCCTTCCCAATTTTATTTTATTATTATTTTTTTTTAATCCTTAACCTCGAAACAGCCGCGAGTACTTCGGCATCCCAAACTAACATAGTTTTAAGGCAGTAATAAATTGTAAAATGTATAACCATTGTAAAAAAAAACAAAAGATTTCGGCTCAGTTATGCCCATGTGGCGCCCGAGCCTTCCAAATAAACGAATAAGTAAAAAAAAAAAAAAAAACTTGAAATCTCCATGGAGGTCACTTAGGAACAGTGAACCAAAATGTATTTTCAGAAACTGTAGGCCTCCTATAACGCCCCTGATACCCTTCGAATCCCCTTAAAAGCCTGCGTAACGCCTCTCAAACCCGCCAAAAATCCACTAAAGCTTTCTGAAATACCTTCCCATGTCCCCTAAAACCCCCTTGGACTCCATGTAACGCGACCCTCAGAAACCCCAGAAAGCGCCTACATAACGCCTGCATTACGCCTCCGAAACCAGTCCAAAGTCCTCTGAAGCTTTCCGGAATGCCTTCGAAATTCCCCTAAAACCCCCTCTGACTCCATGTGACGCAACTGAGACTCTCAGAAACCACCAAAAACACCTACATAACACCAGCGTAACGTCTCTGTAACGCCTCAAAATCCTCTGAAGCTTCCTCAAATGTCTTCGAAAACACCCTCGGACCTGGTACCCTCCGAAACCTTCGAAATCGTCTACATAACGCCTGAGTAACGCCTCTGAAATGCGCCTAAAATCCTCCTTCGAAAACTCTCGGACCCCATGTAACGCTCCTTAGACCATTCGAAACCCCTTGAAAAGGCCCCTGAAACCCCAAGTAACGCCTCTGATCCCTCCCCTCCATGAAACTCCCTTGGTAGCCCTGTGAAACCCATCATGACCCCATTTGAATCTCCAGGCCAATCGCCCTTCTTAAACTTCTTTGAAATTTTCTAATCCATTTAGGTAATAAACTGAATCCATTAAGGTAATGAATCCATTTAGGTAAAAATTCTATTTAGGCAGTCCCAACTCATTAGGTGCGTCCATAAATGACGTAGCATTTTTTTAACGATTTTGGCACCCCCTCCTCCCTCGTAGCCTCCCAAGCAAAGGCAAATAACAAAATCATAGCAAGTTCTGTTACCTGGTTATCATTCGTTCAATAAATGGGTTTGTTATCATTTAGGTCAAATTAGGAGCCAACACAATGAAAATGATAACTCAAATTTACTTCTCGAATATCAACACGATAAGAACTTAAGTTATCATTGAGTTCAAGTTGATAACTAATTATGTTATACAATATTTTGTTCAACATTGCATTTAGTTATCAACATGAAAAAATACAGCTGATTGATAACTGGTTTTGTTATCAATTCGTTATCATTCAGAGCTATTTTATCGACGAAAATAGTAAAAATCTACTTGACCGACATCGTTGGCAATTAAACAAAATTCCTATAATTCACTACCCATGTTTTCAACTATTGCGCCCAGCAGATCTCGAACCCTGATCGAGTGATTGCCGCTCGTAGCCGATAGCCCCTATACCAACGGGACTCAGTGAGAGTGAAGTAATTAAAAGCAACGCTTTCGTACTACAATCACATTGAAGGTGGAAAGAGGAATCTGTTTTTAGATTCTAGGTTCATCGCAGACTCTCAGTTTGGGGAAAGCTTTGAAATATGTGTTTGGGAACTGATAACACATTTTGTTATCTTTTAGTATTTTTATGTTATCGTGATAGACCAAAATTACACTAGTTTACAAAATAAAACGAAAGTCGTGAACTTCTGTCAACGACCAAAATTTTTGAAGCACAATTTAGTGCTGATTTCGAAACCGACCTTCAAAAAATTTAAAGTAGAACAGTTTTTGAAATTTAGCTCAATATCGAGTTTTGCAACTTTTCAAAATATGTAATTTACTAAAATTCAAATATATTGCGTTTTGTTCAACCAATTTTAAATCTTTTTCCATAAATTAAAAGCTGAATACAATACCATTCGGTCATCTGAATACAGGTTTTGCGTCAGATTGATGAAATTCAAGATATTGTCGAGTTTTAGGGACGATCTTCTTATATTTTAGCAAAATTCCCTAATTTTTTTGAAGAAATGTAATTTTTTCAATGAGAAAAAACCAACTTAAAAATTCTTTCTCGACGTTTATTTGACATATCATATGTAGGCGAGTTACAGTAAAAAATTCAGCTCAATCGGAGCATTGATTACGGAGAATGAGGTGTGTGAAGTGAGCGACGTTGCTTAAAAATAGAACAAAAATCGATTTCAAATCATCAACCTTGTATGGAAAGTCGAAAAATTTTCCGCTCTACTGTAATTTTTTTCCTTCGCGTTTTCGAACTCAGGGTATGATTCTACACCAAAAATGATCATCAGCTTACCGAGTTCAAAAATGCTGTAAACTAGTGTTATCAATAACTAAATGTGCTATCATCTGGTTATCATCAATTGCAAAAGATGATAATATAAATAACAAAATGATACCATCGATAACACAGTTTATTATCAAAGCGATATCACTTTGTTATCCGCCTTTGCTCGGGCTATTTCCCCATACCTAATACATGACTCGTAGCATAATCCGAGACTCCCCTTCCCCCTACGTCATTTATGGACGACCCCTTACCTAAATAGAGGAGAGGGCGTAGTTCTTTCAGGACCAACAAATGAAAAAAGCGAAATATTTTTCCAAACAAAAATATAAAATTTACCAAAATATTAGGGCAATCGTGAAAAATAAATAATTTTATTGGTTGATATGTGTTACTCTAAAACGTGAAAACGTAATTGGGCTTCTTAAAAAGAGGTAAAAAATGTAACTCGTTAATCACACCCAAATCAAATGTTTGACCTGAAACTGCTGCTGACTTCAAAAACATAGCCGAATCGTAACCGGCTGCTCCCAACAACAAACAAATTTTGCACAGTAAACTCCAATTGATTTATTGTTTCTTCTCAGCTTTGTACTACTAAAAATACAACGATTGCACACTTCTTCAGCAAATTTTATCCGAATTTTCCACGCACCGACATAAGCCCAGAAATTTCATAAAATTTGCGTACTTATCATTAGTAGTTGACTGATGAAAATATACAAACATCTAATGGACAAATATGTATATCAATCCATACTGCCCGAAAGGTATTCGTTTTTGCTGGCTTTCCGCTTTAGTTATCAAATTCGCAATTTCATGTCGCACAGGTATCCTGGGAGGACTTCCCGGAAAAAAATCCTCGTAGAAATTCCTAGAAGAGTTCCTGGCTAAACGTCTAAAGAAATTCCCGGCTTATTCTCGGGAGATACTTCGTTTTTGTCGTAACCGCCCCCCTCCCCCCTCTACAATGACCAAGGCGCCTTACACTTCTCATAAAAAAAACCTTTAAAAAGTGCTTCTAAAAATACTCACTCAAGAAGTTCAAGAAACTGAAACTTTCGTAATAGTTCTGCGATCTTTAAGAATTTTGGAATGTGTATTGTCTAGCTAGTATATTATATCATGCAATAAAAAAGTTTGATTTTCTATCACTCTCAAGGTGTGTACCGTATTACCCCACTAATACGACACCGACTGCTGTCGAATAACTCAGGTAAGCTTTTAATTCGACAAACAGGTCACCCTACACCACCATGCTCATTGAAATTTGGCAACTCTATTTTTGTTTTGATTTCCGGATTTGATATGAAACATAATTTCATCAAATATTGCGGTGGAGCGAATGAAAAGCTCGTTCTTTCTACGATTGTTGCCATCCTCAGTTCATTCCGGTTGGTCTCCAGGCGGTTTTGGGTGTTGAATAGAGGAGTTGCTGCGGGTGCGAGTATTAGCGCAATATCAAACTGTTTTGCATTTACAGTGTACATCGCTGTGACATTCGAACATTTTTTAATTCGACATGTGTCGTATAACCCTTTCGTGACGAACCAGCACAATTGTGCTGTTGAGCGGTAACAGTTTTGCATATATTTTTCATCCGTTTAGACTTTGTTTTATGTGATGTAAACTATTTCAATAGTCCAGTCATTACTTATACTTGTTTGTGTGTAAACAAACTTTTGTTTACGTTTCCTGTGAGATTTACTACAGCAAGGTAAACAAAAAGTGGACAACAATCGTAAAACATGAAAAAGCTTTATCGGTCGCATATTTTTTATTTCCGATTTATCTAGGTAGTCAAAGCCAGAAATCGAAAGGTAAAAAGTAGTTCTTTCAAATGAGGAAAAATAATTGTTGTTTTGTTGGGAAATCTAAGAGTTCTGGAGAGCCAAAGTTGAGTCATTTGAATGGAGATTTCATTTTTTTGCGCTCCGTCCCGAAAGGGATAAGCGGGGTACGAATTAAAAAGTGTCGTATTAAAACGTGTCGAACTAGTGGGGTAAGACGGTAGCCCCTTAAACCTCTAACTTGAACTTCAAACTGTTAGTTATTGAATCGCAACGTACGTATGACTCCATTTCTCACTTGCCTCACTATTGCCTTCCTTCCCCTACATCGAACCGCCCAGCCAGCCGAGGAAAGAAAGTCAACTTCCCACCACCTTCGCCGAAAACCCATTTCCCCACTAAATCCATCAACGTGTGCCATCGGCCGGTTGCAAGTAAAAGAAACGTATGGGTAACCCACTCGCAGATCTCCGTATTGTTATTATAAAATTGCTCAACCCTTTGTTCCAAGTTGCACTCGACTCGACGCGACGCGACGACGACGGGCGGAGATTTGCCCACAAGAAGACCGCCAAGCGGACAGGGAGGGCTGAGCAAGCAGCAGAAAGGTTAGCAAAATAACTGCTTAACGACGCTCAATCTCAGGTATGGTATTCCTCCGGCGCGGTGGCGGCGATGGTGATGACGACGACGACGCAACTCTCGCAGCTCTAGCTTGCAGGGTCCCGGACGAGTCACTTGCCCAGCCATAAAAGACAATCGTCGTTTATTGCTCGTATAAATAGGACTTAATCCGGGAATCACGTTTCACCGCTCAATTCAATGGCCCCTCAGCGAATAAGCATGGGCGCGCGCGCACGCCTGTACTTAAGAAGGAGGATGTGGTGAAATGGACGAGGAGCTGACTAACATGAATTTGACAAATCAATCGGTGATACTGTTTTGATTTATAGATTTTTCATTGAATTTAAGAATTTAAGGAGTTTCACAGAATTTAAATTCAATGCAAATTATATGAATTACATGATATCATGTTTAACAACAATTGACTAACTACCCTATATGAAGAGTCCTTGACAATTTCCAATTGCAAATTCTGAAGAAATTACTTTAAGATTTTCAAGAGCATTTCCAGAGCATACTCCGGATTTGTGATTTCCGTGAAGGAGGACCGCGAAGATGAATTTTCATGAGATATTGCAAAAAAAGTTCGTGGAAATAAAAAGTTCTTTTATAAAAATAGTCACCTAAAACTCCAAAATATAAAGATTTTTATACATTTTACCCCTTCTTCCCCAGTTGTAAGAAAAAAGTGCAAAATGTGGATCCATACCAACCTTGCATCACCGACGCAAAGAGAGACCACCACAGGAAATGAGTTGGTCTCACATCGCATCGGGGGAGGAAGCACTCTGCTGCGTGTGTATGACTGGACTGTAGGTAGGTAGTAACCACCAACCTGTACCCGGCCCGGCAGTTGTGCTGCGATCGGTTAGAATGCTAGAAATGTTCCCACCGTGTAACAACACAGTGTTCAACAACACCAGCATAGCATCGGCTGCAGATAACCCATCGTCTTTGCCGCTTGGGATAATAGTTGGTAGTTTGCAAGGAGCGAGTGCTGGCTGGGCACAATGCATCGTTGGTCGGTTGGCCCGGGACTGCTGGAACCACTTATTGGATTATCGCAAAACCTGGCTGGATTGTATAGGTAGTGTAGGCAAGCAGCAGCAGCAGCAGGATCCAACCAGTAGCCATAAAGTGGAAACCAGTTGCATTCAAATTAGGGAGCTAATCTTGTTTGGAAGCCACCCAAATGTAGTCAATTGGAACGGGCAGAGGTTGAATAGAATCAGATATGTCAAGTCGGTTGAAGGAACGAGGGTGGCTTTTGAGAGAAACTAACTAGTTTGGAACGAGAATATGACTGTTTTCAGTGATAATAGCGTCGGTCCTTAGATTTGAGGATATGAGCTTCAGAAGAAAAGATCATTTGTGACTTCATAATTATTGTAGAATGTAAACGTGCTTTACATGAAATTGCAGATTGCATGAGTATACGTATTTTAAAATTGATCTTATTATGATTTCACCGTATTTTACCCTTCATGAAAAACCGACCATATTTAACATTTCTGTGCACTAAGGCACTATATCCCGATCAGAAATAAATATTACCAAAGATGTTATTAGTTTCGTAGTTATAAGAGGTAAAATACAAGAGTGGAAGCTCAAGTACGATATTATTTGCTCAACAGACACCCTAACAGGAAGGTTAGAGTAGTGTGGGGCTGAAGCCGTCTTCTACAACAAAAGTAAAAGCCAGGACTACTCTCTCCTCGTACCCACTAAACACCTTCCTATGGTCGCCAAACCCTACGTCTCTCTGGAACCACCAAGAAGGTATTGCTTCAGAGAGGGGCTAGTGCACATCGCACCCTCAACGTTAGCTGCGTAGCCTAGCAGCAACGAACATCGATGACTCGCTCTGGAGAGTCCATCACGGTAACATGCCGGCGCTTAGCCAGTTTCCCGAGTGGTCCTCGACATTCCCTTTGTCCTCGGAAGGCGGGCAGGGTCAACCCCGCCCGCGCCCAACTGCTTTGCAGACATCAAGAAATGATGCCCACGTGCAAACCCGATCTGACCTGCTGAAGGCAAGGGTATCACTACCCTTCAGGCCCTATCAGCTGCACCAGAAGGTTGCTGACAGCAGGGTCTCCACCTGCCCCGACCCTTGCCGGGGACCCCTTTCCAACCGCAGGCTCGAATCCAACCCAGTAGACCGACGCCACGATAGCACCGCTACCGGGCCTTCCTCTCCGCGGCCACTTAACCGCTGTAAGGGTCGATTTCGACCGCAGGGCACCGGTATGACCTACGAAGCCGACTCCGAACCCCTGGACCACCTCTTGTACTGCATCTGGACTAGCCATTCTCCGAGTCCACGCGCCACCTCCTCTGTAGCTCCCAGACGATGTGGGTAATAGCCGTTGAAACGGCGTTCCAGCCAAACTCAAGCCAGCCAAGTTGTCCGGAGTTGTGTCCTCCCCGCATGTGGCAAGCATGCGGTCACGCATTGTGCGAAAACGCGGGCACACGAACAAAAAGTGTTCCGCCGTTTCCTCTAAACCATTCCACACTGGGCATTCGGGAGAATCCGAATGCCCGAAACGGTGTAGATACTGTCGGAAGCAACCATGACCTGAAAAGACCTGTGTCAGGTGGAATGTAACTTTCCCATAGCGCCTTATAATCCAACTATCTACCCTCGGTATCAACCTATGGGTCCACCTTCCTTTGGTGGAACTGTCCCACGCGCGCTGCCATTTGACCATAGAGGCCATCCTGACAATCCTGCGTATGCCTCTTGTGCCAGGCATTTCGAAGCACTCCATGTCCTCACTGATAAGAATGCTGATAGGCACCATACCAGTAATGACGCAGAGAGCGTCGTGTGACACGATACGGTACGCGCTCGCAACCCTCATATACTGTAAGTACTTTCCAGCTTCCGTCGGTAGCATTCAGTACTTAGCGCGGTACCCCTCGCCGGGCCGCCATACCTAAGTATGGACGTAGCAACACTAGCCAGAAGCTTGCGCTTACTGGCGTACACCGCAGAGCTATTGGACATCATCAGGGACAGTGCCGCAATAACTGTGGAGGCTCTTTTACAGGCATAATCGACGTGGCTACCGAAGGTAAGCTTATCATCGATCATCACGCCCAAGTGTTTGACGGAGCGCTTTGACAGGATAGTGCACTCTCCTACACTGATCTCCGTCTGCTGCTCCGACTTCATGTTGTTAACAACCGTCACCTCTGTCTTGTGGTGAGCCAGCTCCAGTTTCCTGGACCGCATCCACGCCTCCACAACCTTTATCGAGTGATTGGTAGTCAACTTTGGCACAAATGTCCCAAATGGAGGATAACGTGCCTCTGAAGCCGGCCTTCTGAACCTCAACACCTCGTCGAACATGACATTCCATAACACCGGACCCAGGATGGAACCTTGCGGGACTCCTAAGGTTATGTGAAAGCACTTCCGACCCACCTCCGTGTCGTAGACTAGTACGCGATTCTGAAAGTAGCTTCCGAGAATCTTGTACAAGTACTCCGGTATCCCCAGACACAAGACCGCATCGGCAATAGCAGCCCAGCTGGCGCTAAAATGCATTCCTTACATCCAGAGTCACTACCGCGCAGAAGCGAATTCCCCTCCTCTTAGGCTCGAGTGCTTTCTCGGTGGTTTTTGTAACCGACAAGATAGCGTCTACGGTGGACCTCCCCTTCCGGAAGCCATACTGGTTGCTCGAAAGACCATTTACGCCCTCAGTGAACCTCAACATTCTATTGAGGATGATCTATTCGAGCACCTTCCCCGCCGTGTCAATCAAGCATATTGGTCTATATGCCGACGGGTCTCCGGGTGGTTTCCCCGCCTTTGGCAATAGTACTAGGCTCTGCCTCTTTCAAGCTTCTGGGAAAACTCCCTCGTCCAGGCATTTCTGCATAGCAGATCTGAACATCTCGGGAGCCTCTGCAATAGCTACTTTTAAGGCCAGGTTCGGAACTCCGTCCGGACCTGGGGCCTTACCTACGCTAAGGGACTTAGCTATCCCCGCAAGTTCCACATCGGTGATCCTCTTCTCATCGCCAGCCCCAGTCCCCGGCTGTCCTACGAAAGGAGGCCAAGGACTAGGATCATGATGCGGAAAAAGTCCTCCAATGATCCCCTCCAACATCTCTGGAGATTGCTCTGTAGGAGCCATCACACCTCTCGTCTTGGCCATAACGATCCTGTAGGCGTCACCCCACGGGTTCGTATTGGCACTCTGACAGAGACCCTCGAAGCAGGCCTTTTTGCTTGCTCTTATCTCGGTCTTGAGCGCGGCTTTTGCAGCGGCGAACACCACCCGCCGTTCGTTTCGCTCTTCCTCTGATCGTGCTTGCTGCATCCGCCGCCTAGTACGTAGGCAGGCGCGGCGCAGGTCCGCAATCGCGTCGGTCCACCAGTAAGCCGGTGACCTCCCATTTCTAGGGTGGACTCGGCTAGGCATGGTCGCATCACACGCACGTGAGAGCACCGCTACCAGCTCGTCGCCGTCTAAACCGATTAAGTTTCGCTCACGGCGGAGCGCCTTCCTAAATACCTCTTCGTCGAAGTATGATTACTTCCACCTGCGAGGGCTTGGCCTTGGCCTAGCCGCCTCTTCTTCTATCCGCTGTCTGCTGTTGTTGTAGTCGATGCTGTAGCGAACCGCCAGGTGGTCGCTGTGAGTGTAGCCATCATCTACTCTCCAGTTCGAACTACTTGTTAGGCCAAGACTACAAAAGGTCACGTCAATAATTGACTCCGCTCCGTTTTGACTATAGGTACTCTTGGTACCGACGTTAGCCAAGTCGACATCTAAGATGGCCAGTGTTTCTAGAAGGATCTGACCTCGCTGGTTTGTGAAACGGCTTCCCCATTCCCAATGCCTATTAAAGTCACCCGCTATTACCACCGGCCTTCACCCTGTTAGCACGGTCGTTAAGCGGTCCAGCATTTGCGTGAATCGCTCGATCGGCCACCGCGGAGGCGCATAACAGCTACAGAAGAAGATCCCGTTTACTTTGGCGACCACGAAGCCCTCATAGGTAGTAGACACCAACTCCTACACGGGGAATTTGCCCGTCGTCCATATCGCCGCCATTTTCCTGATCCCATCCGAGAGCCAGTTGCCGTTGCCGGCGGGTACTCGGTATGGGTCCGAAATGATGGCGATATCCGTCACCCACTCAGAAACCGCCTGACAAAGCAGTTGCTGAACCGCATCACAGTGGTTCAGGTTCAGCTGCGTTACCTGCACTGTGATTTGTTGTTCACTGCGGCTTTCTTGAAGGCCGGGCACCCTGGACCACCCATCGGATGTCTGTTTTTCGAGGATTTCCCGGTACAGATCATGCAGATGGGCGGACTCGTGCAGCTTTCGGCCTTATGACCTTCAGCGCCGCATCGCCTACACAGTTTGCGCCTGTCGGGTCCTTTGCAGTCCCACGACTTGTGTCCTGGTTCGAGACACCTGAAGCGAACCTCTGGTGGCTCGTGGAATGTCAGGTGACATACACACCAGCCCACTTTTATACTCCCTACTTTAACGGACTTTTTAACATCCGTCACAGGTAGCTGAACCAAAGCTATCTGTGTCCCTGCTGGCCCTCTCCGTAGCTTAACGGCTGCAGCGGCCTCCTGCACATCGCACTGTTGCCGCAGTGCCGTGACGAGCTCTTCCACTTCGGTGATCTCGTCAATGTCCTTGACCTTCAGAGTCGCCTCATGCGTCAGAGCCCTCACCTGCACACCCTCCCCAAGGACTTCTTCTGCCAGCCTCTTATAGGCGGCGCCCTTGTGCTCCTTCTGGCGCTTCAGCTCCAGGATCATCTCGCCCGTACGAGTACGTCTAATACTGCGTACGTCGGCTCCAAGACCCTCAAGCTTGGCGTCGCTTCGCATCGTCTTCAAGACGTCCGAGTACTTGGACTGTTCCGTCTTGATGACGATAGCGTCGCCTTTCTCGCGCCTGGCACCTGCCCTCCTACGCCTTGGCTTGGCGTCCTGCACTACTACCTGCGGATTCGCCTTCTTCTTCCTCATCCGCTCTACCTTCGTCCAAGGGGGGTCCTCACCTTGGATCACCCTGCTCTGTGGCTATTGAGGGCCCACCAGCGGTCGCAACCCCTTGTTCCCATCGTTCCGGGACGGCCAGCCTTTTCAGGCCCACCCTTCCCAGCTTTCCGGGAACCCTGGCTGGGTCCGACCTTCCGGCATTATTACCGACTTTCGGGGTAATGATTCGCCTGACGGCTGCCTCGCCCGCTTCTGCGATTGCTTGCTCCGTTTGTAGCGAGCAGTCGCTTCCACCTTGTTCGGACTTCCTGCGAAGGAGAAGGCCTCCGTTTGGGTAAACTTCAGCACTTTCTCAATTACAGGCTCCGCTGCTTTAGCAGTCAGCAACGAGAGTGCCGCGTGCTCCTGCTTGGCATCGTCGATCGACACCCTAAGTCGAAGCAAGGCCGTTTTCAGGTCCTTGCTTATGTTTGACTTAGTGGACGCAAAGTCGATGATTTTGCCAAGCTGCTGCTCAGCCACCTCTATTGCGGACCGTCCATTGGATTCTTGGTTGACGGCCCTCAACAACCACGCTCCGTCCATAACCTCCACCGGCTGGCTTGCCGGGAAGTGGACTGGAGCACCCACGCTTGAGCTGCGTACGCAACTCCCAGCGCATATCTCCTCATTTCTCCTTGTCGGAGATCTCATCAACCCGCTTCTTGCGAAGGAATTCTTCGCACCACTACTTCCACCTAAATTTTGAATTTTTGAATTTTTGCTCATTTTTACATCCCATGAGTTGCACGGGAAAGAATGTCCACAACGCCAGAGCCCTGCATTAACGCGGTAAGGGACAGCTTGCTGTGGGGGTGCCCAGGTACCCCACAGGCTCCGTTAAAGTTCAAGCATCTTTTTCACCCCCTCGATCACTCATTCCTCAGCATGGGTAGCTTGACACCTTGAATAGGGGTTAGTAGTCCTATTCTTAGCCGGCGACTACGCGGCTGACTCGCAAGCGCGGGGGGGGGGGGGGGTGCGTTAGGCCCCAGAACTTCCGTCCCTGCTGCCCCAAGGACAAGATATATGGTACACCGGGAGTTCACCACAGTAAACGGAATCGCAAATCGACAACGTTCTGATTGATGGACGGCTTTTCTCTGACATTTCTTAACGTCAGGACCTATCGTGCAATTTGCTTAATTTCTTCAACAGGGAAGGAAAAAAAAATCGTGGCGCTAGCATCGACTCTGACCCTACCTGGTAATGGCCAAACTGCACCCAAAACACTCCGTTATTTACAATGTACAGTACCGGCGGCCGCCCCGGTACGATCTAGAGCAGTGATTCCTAAAGTGGGCGAAAAGATATCGAAGGGGGGCGAAAATTTTAAAATTAGAAATTAAAAACTACAACAAGGGGGCGATTTTCCAATCTCAATTAGAGTGGTTTTGGGTAATTTTTTACAGTTTCGGTCTCTTTGTCAAGAAGGGTTTTTATCATAAGAATTGTCTGAAACTTGGAAAAGTTTTGATGTCAATTTACAACTATTTCAGTGCCTATATACCTACAGGGGATAGACAAAATGATCGGGACAAGCAAAATTTTCACTTTTCAAAAAATGTTCAATTAGCTGTAACTTTTCGAAAAGTGCATCAATTATTCTCATTTACTGTGAGTGCATCAACTAGTTGTGCAACAGTGGTTCAAATTTGGAAAAGATCGGGCCATTCTCCACTTAAATACATATAAAGATTCTTGAAAAAGTTAAAATTATCCGATAGCCAACTTTGAGCTGTTATATCTCCAGATTCAATGAACCGATTGAAAAGAAATTTTGACCTTTCCGAAAAGTTACAGCTAGTTGAACACTTTTTGAAAAGTGAAAATTTGGCCTGTCCCGAACATTTTGTCTATCCCCTGTATATTGTTTAGTTGTGAATAATTTGGAATGGTCACGATTGCACAATCAAATAACATCTGATTTAAAATAATAAATCTACTTTATTCACTTAATACATGTATTCGAGTTTTTTTTTTGACATTTTAACACTGATGTAATAAGAAAATATTTTAAAATTTTTATTATCTGGTATTTGAAAAAAAAGTAAATTATACTTGTTGATGATCGCAAGTTCACAACAAAATGGTGTGAAGGTTTAAAGAAATACGAAACTTGTCTGTCCTTGATTTGTCTCAGGTGTGAATTAAAAATATGTTTTTTTTTTTCTTAAAGCTTCTTTATATTCCAAGATGTAGGAAAGTTCCGAAAGTTTTTGATTTAACCAGAGTTTCCCAGCTTCGTGTATTTTGAGATTTTTCGATAGAATTTAAAACAAAATTTGGGATTTTAAGATTTTATTTCAGATTTGTAGTAGGCTGAAAAATATGTAAGTAGAAGGATAGAATAAATGTCATTATTGTTTGGATCACCACCACTGAAACCAGACTTGTTTGTGGAACTCTACATTGGCGACTGAGGATGAAACATTCAGGAAGAAAAGAAGAATATTCGAAAGTTGTGGAAGAAAAGAAGAATATTCGAAAGATCTGGCGGCTGTCTGTATAAAGAAAAATCAACGAAACCTTGAGGAACACCAATAAGATCGCTACCCAATCGCACAGCTGGAGAGAACCTGACGACCACAAATAACGATCTGGACGATGATTAGAAGGTTTGGATAAAACGGTGCTCAGGATTGGAGCAACAAATCAACACTTCTGAGGCAGGTGTTCGGTAACTATTATTTCATTGATATTTAAAAGTGAACTCTCCAGTCTAGTAGAAAAGTTGGCTACCCCCCTTGCACATTACTGATCCACATTGGTAGGTGATGACCACAACCTACACATAACCGTCCTGATGCAACGTTGTTGGCATCACCATCATCATCGCACTGGTTTAAATATGCAAGAGATTCTTGGTATGTTGAATGAAGCTTAACAAAGATTAAATGTAACGCAAATACCTACTTAGAAATGATTGATTTTGACGTTTTCCATGACGTCCGTCAAGCTTGCTACAAGGCTTGCTATGATCATTAGCTCCAATGTAATGAGCCATTTTACCGAGTGACAACAATGTTGATGATGATATTGATTTTCACGAGTTAGGACGTCACCTCCTGTCAAAATTTACATTCATAAAATTGGCTCGTAAAATGGACTATTAACGAAATGTCAACACCATAAATTCTGCGGTTTGTTAGGGAGAACAAAAGAAAAGAAAAATTTTGAACAGGTATGAATGTCAGTGCGGAAATGTGTGCAATGATTGTTGATTAACATTCCATTTGTTATTTAAAAAAAAATCAAGAGATTAGTTTAAAATTTGCACCATTACAAGTCAAATAGTAGATTAATAATTACATATTGATTCCTTTTTATTATTTAACAGTACAATGGTAGAATTAATAGTACAATGAAATGGCGTTACTAATGAAAAATATACCTGCTATTTCAGTTTGACGAGTACATAAATATCATAGTTTGCTGTACGTTTAGAAGTTATCATTAATCATGACTATCAGATCTAACAAACACTACACTACATGCTACACAAATAGTTTGTTCACGAGTGAAACAAAATAAGATTAACGGGCGTTGAAAGCAAGCGAATCGGCCTTTCATTTACTTAAAATTGTTAAAAGTAAGCCTACAGAAAGTAAATATTTTAAATTGATCACCTTCATGTCATAAGCAATATTACTTTATGTTTGGCATTGACACCAGTACACTTGAGCATTATTTTTTGTAATTTATTAATTTGTGACTCCTGTAATAAATATTTTCGAATTCCAAAATAATCTGGTTAGTGAGAATTTGTATCATAATTTTTAGAAAAGAATTTAAAATATTTCAGTTAATTTACTGAGTTACAACCAACAAATTAGAAGCTAGTATATTTAGCATGAAATGCGCCAGTTTTGTAAAAAAAGAGCTTGAACAATCTCTTTGTTTTTATTCTCTGTTATGTTAAAAGAAGCTATTTTGCTAGTGATGCTTAACTTTCGGAAAAATACTGGAGGGAGTTATGACAATTTCATAATTTTGATTTTTAGATAATGATATACAGTAATAAGTTATTCGTTGGAAACATTATATTTCTGATCAGTGTTTTTCTTCACAATTTATACAAAATACAATTTGGAAAATACAGTGTGGTATCAACGTATTTTACCATTAATAGATTTTCACATAAGGTACAATTTAGATAAGATTTCAAGGTTTTCTTAAATACTTCTTTCGGCATAATAGGCTATGTTAGAATTATTAATTACAAAGTGATGATCATTACCATCCTGATACAGAAAACTAAGCCAGATACCAACAAATGGTAGTGAATAGTTGATCGCGAGCCCGGAAAAAAAAATGATTGGAAAATAATCAGCTCGTTTTCAATTTTGCTTAACAGTCGCAAAAGTCTCCTTACGCAATGAGATAGTTTATTTCGAATAAATAATCAAAATACATACATTTATTTAAGAACAAATATCGATCAAAGGAAAAAAAAGAATTATGCTTGAATATATGATCGAATGATTAAGAATAAAAATATAGTGTTGTACACTCATTTCAAATGGATAATGGTTAAACATATTAAATCAAAATATGTACAAGGATTATTTGTTTCGTTCTGTGATGTGCACCTTAGAACAAATGTAAAACAGTGCCCTGAAAAAAGGTTGAATTTCGCGTTGCATGATGTCATGAAAAAAAAATGACTAAACGTTCTTGAAAAGACGTCAGTAATCAGTGTATACAAATAAATCGTTCAATTCCGCAGACATGTATAATAAGCAGAGAGTAAAGGGAATAGTTGGTTTATTCCGGTTTACTTCTCCAAATGAAACGTAGCGGATAGAAAAATCCTAGTCCGTTTCTGTAAAAGGAACGTAGGGAGATTCTACATTCATTCGGCCCATTTCCGCAACGAAATGAAGGAATAATGTGAATCGTCCAGTCCGCTCCTAGTTAAACAGTAGAGAGTAAAGGGAATACTTGAAGTAATTCCGATCTACTTCTCCATAAGAAACGTAGAGGATAGATTTTATCTTGGTCCGTTTCTGTTAAAGGAACGTAGGGAGATTTGTGGAAATTCAGTCCATTTCTAAATGAAATGAAGGAATAACATAAATCATCCAGTCCGCTCCTGGTTGATCAGTAGAGAGTAAAGGGAACGCAGATTCCGGTCTACATCTCCATATGAAACGAAGGGGATTCTAAAATCTCGGTCCGTTTCTGTTAAAGGGAACGAAGGGAGATTGTGGAAATTCGGTCCATACCAAGTATGGTATGAAGGAATGAAGCAGATCGTCCAGTCCGCTCCTGGGTAAATAAAAAAAAAAATTAAGAGTAAAGGGAACACTGATTCCGGTCTACTACTTCATATGAAATGAAGAGGAATAATCCTGGTCCATTTCTGCAACAAGAATGAAAGAAGATCGTGAAAATTCGGTCCGGTTCAGAGAAGAACCGTAGGAATAAAACGTGTCGTGCAATCCTATGACGATTAACGACGTGCCTCAGGAGCCGACCTACTGATACCTATGACGATAGAAACAAATGTTCAAACTTAAGTATAAGTTTAATTTCTCAATTAATATTTATTAAAGATAAGGAGAGATGTAGTAGGCTGAAAAATATGTAACTAGAAGGATAGAATAAATGTCATTATTGTTTGGATCACCACCACTGAAACCAGACTTGTTTGTGGAACTCTACAAGATTCTTATGCCTTTCTCTCTTTCTTTGATTTTACAAATATCTCGTTATTCGAAATTGATATCCAAGATGACAATTTACGCCTATATTTAGTTAAATTGCTGAAATTGATTACTTGAACTACTTGAAAGGTTTTTGTTTTATTATTTGGCCTATTTATCTACGGAATTATCTAATTTTCGGTAAAGTTTCAATCTTTGTCGAACTTTTGGAGTTTCTTTGAGAAAACCAAGATGACTTACAAACTTGAATCCTAACACCTCACCTTCAATTCTCCCTTATTTAGAAGTTACATATCCTCATAATTCTTCCAAAAATATGATTCTGAATGCTAACGGGTGGCCACTAAATAACGGGAATGCTTTTAGCAGCTGATTAAAAACAATAGAAGCGTCCATAGAGTAAACATTTTTTAGACAAAACCATCGTCTATCTATCCACAAAGTCAGCGTATTTTTTATTTTGTGTCAACTTATTCTGTTCTGCAGAAAACGACATTGAAACAGGAAGCACTACCAAAACGCCTTGGACGGCTCTACTGATTGCTCAAAACAACCGTAAAAAAAGTTAATAGTAAACCATTATAAAACTAGAACCCGCCCGGTTTTGAATGAATTCCACATTTCGGCATCCCAAGAAACAGATCCTGAAGGAAATAGAGGAAAACTAGCAAAACCAATAAGCATGATATCATTTCACATAATAAAATCTTCTTTTGTGACATGGGCTGGATAAATCAATAGAATGCCTTGTTAAATAACAAATATTTACATCAAATCACATTTACACATTGAACAACATGTAAATGGTTCGTTATAAAAAAAATAGCACAAAAAAAGTTCAACAATGAACCGCAGTGCACAAATTACATCGACACGTTTTGGTGATACAGAAAAATAACATTTTTTGGAAATTTCTATAAATGTCATTTACGGGAAAAGGCTACAACCAAAGCAAAAAAAAAAACAAGTCAGTATCCCCATTTTTTTTTATTACTGTTTGAGTGTGTAGATGCTAAAGGTAGCTGAGAAACCATTTATTTTGACCAACGATTTCACAGACGCAGAAAATGCGTGAAAGTAAACTCTGAAAAGTCGTACAAAGCAGTTGCTCCAACATCACTGCAAAAAAATACTGTACAAATTACTACGTTCAACTTTCTTAAATTTTATATTTTCCATGGACGTACATTGTTAAACCTTTATGATAGTTAAATTCAGATTGCCATTTTTAAAGATCATATATTTTTAAGAGCACATTCAAAGCATTCCCGTTATTTAGTGACCACCCGTTAATTAGTCACGATATTGTATTATAAACTTTAAACTGAAAGTCAATACAATTTCAAAAAAGCAAATCCAAAAAATACAGTGAAAATAAGAAGGTTTTGTTCCAGTGACCTACAAAATAGACGGAATTTGTAAATTTTATTTTGGCTCCGGAATGTTGGCTTTGCAGTCTTTTGGGGAATTGAAAACACTAGTTTATGATTTTTCCCGACGTTTCGGTCCGTATTGGACCCTTCTCAAGGGTTCAATTGGTCAAGGTTTCCTAGTCAAGATGGCTTTGCTAAACTCAAAACTGTCATGCGGAAGTTTTGGTATAGATTGAGTCCGTTCGGTTTTAAACCGTCATGATGCGGACAATCTCATAAACTAGTGTTTTCAATTACCGCAAAAAACTGCAAACCCAACATCCCGAAGCAAAATTATAATATCTTGGTAGCCAAATGGCGGCCGATAGTGGCACCAAGATCGACATAGGTGCACGGATAAAGAAGGTAAGGCCTTTGCGAGTTTAAGAAATGTATGGAAAAACAATCAGATTAGTCGTCGCACCAAAATCCGAATTTTCAACTTGAACGTGGAATCTGTGCTGCTGTACGCCAGTGAAACCTTTCAATGAATCTGTCAATGAATAGCTGTGTATATGTAAACTAGACTAGAATAAACAAAAATCATTAAAATAAACCACAAAAATGTTGAATTGTCATTTCTAATATTTACTGAGACTATAAGTCTGTCTGTAAGGAAATCAAATTTCGGTCCCAATATTGAAGTTCTCATCCAGTATTGTGCTAATGCTCTATGGTAAAGCGTAATACAAACAAATCAGAGAACTTTCCAACTCTGTAGAACTGCACTGAACCACACGACGAGATACCTATAATCAACATAGCTGAAGCGCCACGCGATTGAGTAGAGTCGATATCACTACTGACTGACTGCGATGCTGGGGCACCACTCTCCCGCCCCAAGTGCCCACACGCAAACCATTTCCCGCATAATGCAATTCGTTCATTCATTGAATTGCTTCCGATGAGCTCGGTTCAGCTCAGCTGTGATAGGGCTACAAGCACGTGGTGGCAACGACTCTGCTCTCGAAATGCACCACTCACTCTCTGTTTACAACTGTGACGTCACCACCGCTCCACACAGTCTGTGGATGACTGGGGAGACGAATTTCCCAGGTTTACCGGAGAATCATTCATGCACGTGCAACACCGAGAAAGAATCTCCGAATGGTCACAGACAGAGAGAGAGAGTTTGGGAGAGATTGCGATATCGCATCACCTCGAATGAACACTCGAAGCGCGCGCGATGGTCCTCGTCACAAACCAACTTGATTGAAGAAGAGAGATGCGTGGTCGGGTGCGATACCTACCAGAACAGCCCAGCAGAAGCGCGTGATTTTCACCGAGATCAAGGCAGCAGCAGCAGCACGACAGGATTCATCTCCGATTCAGTTCTTGCGGAACCGTCGACGGGATTGGATTGTTCGGAATTGAGCACGGAAAAGTGTCGAGCAGTTGATACCAGCAGCGCGTGTGCACCCTACCACCCCCAGCAAATTCTGATACTGGTGGAACAGTAGTGCGTCCTAGGCTCGGTTCGGTTCGGATTTTCAGTGCATCCCCCTCGTGGCACGCCGCGTTCCGGGAAAACGGGGTGAATCTGTTTAGTGCAAAGTTTCACGCTGCCGGGTGGGATCTTCTTCACCTCGAGCGGTTTTCTGCTTGTGGGCTACTACTGTGACAGCGTGCGGTTGTGTTCCAAGGGGAAGGCAGCAAGCAGAGATTTTTGTGTTTGCCATTGACGCCCACCCACCACCCACTTGGCGTCGTTGCAGTTAGTGGAATGTAGGTTGTAGTGTTGCACTACCGTTGGTTGGTTGTGCTGTGTCTTCTCCGCAGCGGAACGGAATGGTCGCTTTGTTCGGTTTTGCTGAAGGCAGCGGCGGGGAGCGTCGGCAGTGTCCTTGTGCTAAAATGCTCGCATATGGAATTTTGTGTTGTCGGTGCAAGAGCAGTGAATAAAGAGCAGGAATCCTGGTTGTGGACGCATTTTTCGGGCGAATATTAAACGGTCAACTTTCCCAGTGTGTCAGTCGGCTGTTGACCGAGATCAGTGTTCGGTACTTCGCCGTGACTGTGTGGTGGGTCAGGGTACAATGTGAAGCTGTTGGAATTGAATTATGGAAAAGAGTGCGGAGGCTTTGCTGTCAGATAGTTCCGGATGGATGGTGATGGAAGATCAGTGAAGCTGTGGATAAGTCAAGTGTCAGGATATATTTAGCTGGATAGCGATATTGAAGTGATTGGCGTTCGGAATAAATGGAAGATAAGAGTGACACGTGAAATGGAGATTCAAATCTGAAATGCTGCATACGGAGAACCACTTTTTTGGACACGAGCTATGATCCTCCGATAAATTGGTATGTTAATCATCTGCTTTAAATGAAAGAAATATGTGTCAAAGCTATGAATGTTCAAAATATATGAATTGCTTTCAATCGTGAGTACGTTAAAGCTCAAATGAAACCTGTGAGGATTTATATCAATTATTCGAAGGCTGAAGCCAACGAAGCGAAGAATATTGTGGTGCGTGAAGGAAATCCTTTAAATTTTAGAAATGACTGCTGGCAGCCAGTGTGTTGATATATCAAAGAGCCGTTGTGAAAGCCGTCGTTTCTATTTTGTCATTCTCGCTTCGCCTGATTCATTGTCGTTTGAATGTTTTTTTTTTGTATATTCATGTATATTCGTCATATCGCGCATTCTTAAGTGCTACAATTATCGTGACATGTTTTGGGCAGTCAAGATTGGCGTACCTGGCGGCAAGGGGGGCAATTTATAATTATCGTTTATTCAATGGGCTATGCGGTAATTTGCTTAAATGGATCAAAATGTAATTGAATGTTTTTCAAAATTAAACCCTTGAATAAGTACATTAATGAATTCTCAAGTTTTTAGAAGTTACCGGTTTTATTACTGTAGAATATATTGAAGTATGTACTTCTTTGACGTTAATGGAGAATTTTTGGGTCAACATTATGTAAGAAAAGTTACACCAAAGAATTTTTAGCGTTATTCTGGTGTTATCTTTTTCTGATTTTTTTTTCAAATTCATTTCAAAACACTATCCAAAAGAGATTTCTTCAAACATCCTGTGCTAAATCTGTCATTTTTTTTTATTTCTTTTTATTTGTGAATTTTAACTTAGGCTAATTCTTCACACAAATCTGTCCAACATTTCACAAGACATTGCTGTTGATATCCAATCGAGTAGACAGTGCCTCAATAACGTACCGTCGTTGAAGGTGAACATGGATCAAGATAGGATACTTGAAGATTGTTTTAAAAAAAATGTAAATATTTTGATTTGGTAGACATACTTTTCTTTGTTAAGGTGAAACATCAAGAAATCTCATTGCAATTTTGCATACAAACTTTAGAGGCACAAATCTGACGAACGAAGCATCGAACCAAGCCGCACTTGATTTTCCTGGTTTTGCTCACTTGCAAAAAGAGGCAGCTTTTCCAAATTGAGCGCTTTTGTTTACGATTTTTTAAGATTTGTGCTCTTGAAAACGTGAGTAGGGGTCAAAGTCGGCCATTGTGGCAGCCATATTGTTATTCTTTGAAGTTTCTCCTTAAAATGATAGTCTAGTACCTTAGAGGGGGTGAGAACCTTAGAGAAGGGTCAACGTCACTTATCCAAGAAAATATGTTCATTATACCAATGACGAATTTCGCGCCAACTCGACCAACGGTTGGCAGCACCCTCTCAGAATCGAACGAAACTTTGTGGGCATAAACAATAGGTCTTTCTAAGCAACTTTGCATATTTTGATTTTCGAAATTTTTCAAGAGTAACATTTGAAGAGGGCCTAATTTTTTTCATAGATTTTCTTCAAATCGATGTAACTCAAAAATGACAAGACCTACAAAAAAGTGTTGTATGGCGCACTATCGTGAAATTTCATGAAGTTTTTTACAAACAATATCTAAAAATTACAAAATTAATTCCTACACTGAAAAATAAAGGTTTTAAAAATTTAAATCGATATTACAAAAAACCCTATGTTTTTAAATCGATGATTTTTTTTCTGGAGAAAGGTATTTCAATTACCTACATTTTCTCCAAACAATGTTGCTGTGACATATTTAAGGGAAAAAATGTTTCTAACAAAAACTTTTTTCATGTCTACATTGAGTGAATATTTTTCATCGTGTTTCGTGCCAACATGGCCATATATAGGTTCAGCAGCCTCTCATCAACCAATGAAACTTCATGGAAGTTCAAAAATTGTTTAAGAAGCAACTTTGCATAACCTAATATTTATCTAGACTAACATTTGAAAGGACGTATTGGAGTGAACCACACTTATATGAAAAACATAAGATTCAAAAAATGCCAAGCCTTACATCCTGCATCAGTTGTTTTGGATTCCCAGAAGCTTCGTTCAGCATTTGAGCGAAATCGATTTAGTCTAAGGGGTGATACACAAGGGGTGTATGGGACCTCACGATTGTTTGTATGGGTCGTCACGTTCTGCAAAACCCCCCTCCCCTCCTAAAGCGTGACGTAATTTGTGCATGGCCCCTAATGGGGCGCTCAACGAGCATGAAGTTTGTATGGGAAAACTTGGCCAAATGTATGCAGAAATCTTAAGCTTTTATTTTTTGCCGCTAGGTGGCGCTGCAAGTGTTCAATTAATAAAAAAATAATTAAAAACCTTAGCTATTCTTGTAGGTGACGATATGCCAAACAACTTTAACGAAGACCGCAAAGTGATCCGAAGCCTGTTAAAAAATTATACTCTAGGTAAAGTGAGGTGAAACATTATTGTCGTTTTTCCAATACATGTAAAGGAATATCAATAATGAAATCCTAATGCTTCGCCTCACTGACGGATCACTTACGGGTCTTCAACAAAGTTGTTTGGCATATATATAGTCACCTACAATAATACCAATGTGTTTATTAATTGAACGCTTACAGCGCCACCTAGCGGCAAAAATCAAAAGCTTAAGATTTCTGCATACATTTGGCCAAGTTTCCCCATACAAACTTCAAGCTCGTTGAGCGCCCCATTAGGGGCCATGCACGCTTTAGAAGGGGAGGGGGCGAGGTTTTGCAGAACGTGACGACCCATACAAACAGTGGTGAGGTCCCATATATAAAGCGTGACATAGAGGGGAGGGAAGGGGGGTTAAAAAAGGACGTATTTTGCGTGACATAATTTGTGTATCACTCCTTAGACTAACTCATTTTCGCTCAAATGCTGAACGTAGCTCCTGGAAGTCCAAAACAATCGATACAGGAGGTAAGACTTGTCATTTTTCGAATTTTATGTTTTTCATATAAGTAAATGTTATTCTAGATAAATGTTAGATTATGCAAAATTGCTTCTTCAACAATTTTTTAAACATCCATAAAGTTTCATTAGTTGATGAGAGGCTACTGAACCTATATATGGCCATGTTGGCATGAAACACGATGAAAAATATTCAGTCAATGTGAACATGAAAAATGTTTTTGTTAGAAAAACTTTTTTCCCTTGAATATGTCACAGCAACATTGTTTGGATAAAATGTAGGTAATTGAAATACCTTTCTCCAGAAAAAAAATCATCGATTTAAAAACATAGGGTTTTTTGTAATATCGATTTAAATTTTTAAAACCTTTATTTTTCAGTGTATTTTTTTTTTTATTACTTGTTGGGTATATAAGTCACTGCGACCAGTTTTTGGATCTATTGTGACAAATGCCCCAGTTTTATTTTGCTATGTCAAGTTGAAGTATTACCATTGGTATTAGCAATAATCAAACCTTGACTGTTAGCGTGATCCCAACACTGTACTACCGCATTGGGGTTTGTTCTCCAGACCTCAAAGGGTTCTATCAGCCCCTTGTCGAAGAACCTTATTCTGTTAGCTGCAATTGCCGGACAACGGCACAACAAATGTTCCGAGTCTTCTGTATCTATGCCGCAAAAGCGACATACATCATCTTGAAGTTTTTCCAATCAGCTTCAGATGATACCGGCTCGGACAATGACCAGTAAGAAGGCCAGTAAAAGAACTTAGATCTTTTTAAGAAAGTTCTAAAAGTTTACGAGTGTTTGAAACGTCCGGTATTATGAAACGTTTCGACTGCCTCGCAAAAGTGGTGTTTTCCCAATTGGATTTTAGTTTCTCATGTTCCCATGTTTTAAACTCCATTCTGAGAGAACAACCAGACACACCACAAAATGGTTCTGGTCCTATGAATTGATGAGACGATCCAAGTCTTGCTAACATATCGGCTTGTTCGTTTCCTTCAATTCCGCAGTGCCCAGGAACCCAAAATAGCTTCACCTGATTGCGGCAAGCTAATTGTTGAAGTGATTGAATACACTCCCAAACATGTTTAGACGTGCATGTTGCTGATTTCAAAGCATTTAGAGCTGCTTGGCTATCAGACATTATGCAAATCGCTGAATGTCTGTAGTTTCTGCGTAAGCAAATATTACTGCATTCTAATATCGCCTGTATTTCAGCTTGAAAAACTGTAGGCCATTTGCCCATGGGGATTGATATGTTGATCCCGGGGCCAGTCACGCCTGCGCCTACTTTATCGTTCAATTTCGAACCATCAGTGTAAAAAAACGATTGATCCTGGGTGTACTTCTGGGCCACCATTTGTCCACAGATTTCGCCCCGGATTAATCACTTCAAAAGAGCGTGTAAAATTGTATCTTTTGCTCATCCAATCACTATTATTAACGATTAAAGAGCTGATACTGATTGTTTTTAAAATACTAAGATGTCCTCTTAGGTCACCCTCAAAGAGTTGTGTAGTTCTTTTGAGCTTCAATGCACTCTTTGCAGCTTCTAATTGAACAAATTGATGCATTGGAAGAAGGTGAAGTAAAGTGTCAAGCGCTTTAGACGGTGTATATCTCATTGCACCAGTAATTGAAAGTTGACGCATGTTGACCAGTGACGCATAGGTAACTCTGGGTCTCACGATTGCCGAGTAAATCCAGTGGATCATTTTCGGTTTCAATCCCCATTTTTTACCAAAAGTTTTCTTACTGATCCATTGAGCACTTGTAGCTTTACCAACTACCTGCTCAAGATGTAGATTCCAATTCAGTTTGCTGTCAAGATATACTCCAAGATACTTGACTGTATTTGCAAGTTCCAAAATAATTCCTTTCAATTTCAAGTTCGTAATTGATAATTTTCTCCGTCGTTTAAACGGTACGATCGTGGTTTTAGAAGGATTTATGTTAAGGCCTTCTTTATCGCACCACGAGGAGACTAAATTTAAAGCAGTTTGCATTCTGTTAGTGATAACGTTGTCATATTTACCACGAACTAGTATGACTATATCATCTGCGAAGCCAATTATTTCGAAGCCCTGTGCCTCCAGTTTTTTGAGGAGATTTTCAGTGTAGGAATGAATTTTGTATTTTTTAGATATTTTTCTAAAAAACTTCATGGAATTTCACGATAGTCCGCCATACAACACTTTTTTGTAGGTCTTGTCATTCTGGAGTTACATCGATTTGAAAAAAATCTATGAAAAAAAATTAGGCCCTCTTCAAATGTTACTCTTGAAAAAATTCGAAAAACAAAATATGCAAAGTTGCTTAGAAAGACCTATTGTTTATGCCCACAAAGTTTCGTTCGTTTCTGAGAGGGTGCTGCCAGCCCCATAGAAGGGTTGGCGCGAAATTCGTCCAATCATAACTAAGAATATTGATATTAAATACAATTCAACTATGACGAAAAAAAGGCTTAGGTGATTCTGGAAGATAATATATCTACCTAATAGGGCTAATAAAACCGAAATATTGCAGATTTGTTTAAATCAACGTACCTGTATAGTATGCAATCTATAACCGTTGTTGGCCACCATTTATGTGCATATATTAAAATCTTCGCAAGCAACCCCCTTTGTTGATTTTTTTTAGGAAACATGATATTTTCAACGGTTTACCTCGATTTAGTGAACATTTCAATTTAACATAAAATCGAAAAAAAAATATTTAAATTGTTTACCAATGTAGCAAAAAATATAAAAAATTGCAGACTCAGTTTCCTTCGATAAAAGGCTTGGAGTTTTTGGCATATATCAGGGATTTTCGGTAGCTTGAAGTGTGTTTTTGGAGGCATAGTGGAAGTGCCGCTTTTTTCATTGAATGTGCACATCGTCGTACCCGTGTGTAGTTGTAGCGGTTCAATGTGATTTCGGAGAAGAGGTCAGTTAGTGGAAGATGCTGCAGCACATACGCACTGGACACTTCGAAGGATGTTTATTGGTGAGCTCGTTCCATTTTATCATAACAATTAATGCTTAAGGATGTATTAAATTCTGCTCTGGTTTTTGTGTATTTATCTAACAAATATTGAAAAGTTCGCCACGTCATGTGTCGGCGCTAGTTCCCAATGCACATTTAGTTGATAATAAATATTTTTCTTTCATTTTTTGCATGTTCACAAAAATTTGAATGGTTCGTCATCTTCGGTGTCGACATTTGAAATATTTTAGTCAAAATGAATAAATGTTTTGACTCAAATAAAGGTTGCATGAATCACATCACTTACCAAAGCGAATGCAAATCATGTGACTCTTCCCCTCCCCACTAACAAAACTCCTTCCCGTGACAATCGTGGAGAAGATGAGGTGATCTCGCTCTCTAGTAGCAACGTACGTCACACTAACATTCCTTCCCTTCCTCGTTGACAGTAAAGACGTGGCCGGCGCCGTTGTTGACTAATAAAGTTTGGAATTCTCGAACTGTGCACATTGAGAGCGGTAGCTACTCCGTTCCGTTGTTGGTTACTTGTGCAATTTCGATTGTTCTGGTCAATCACGGAGTAGCAACTACGAATTGAACGGTCATCTACACTACCCGTCATAAGTACGGACTCACAACAAATATTGCAACAATATTGCATCACCCTGACTCACCTCAATCTCTCCAAAACCTTACAAAGATGCTGTCTTCAGCAAAGTTATTCAGAAGCCCAAAATCAACAACTTTTCTGAAGGCGGCATTTTTATAGGTGTTCTGGTTTTTGAGATATCGAGGTGAGTCAGGGTGATGCAATATTGTTGCAATACTTTTTGTGAGTCGGTACTTATGACGGAGTGTATGCTCATGATCATGCCTTATCAGTGATTTTCGGTAGCTTGTTCGAAATATTTTGTCACCAGAAATATTCTTTCCAAAGTATCTGACATCATTTAGGTACTTGCGAAATTCCTCCATTTTTTTTCAAACATGAATTTTAGCAAAAAATACTCCAGTCAGGTTTTTTTACGCGGGGTTACGTACCGCGTAAAAAAAACTCAGTACAAAATTCGAAAAACCACGTAAAAAAAGTCCCACCATTTCTCGACGAATCATGCAAAAATAAGACGATGAAATTTTGTTTTTTGTGTGGAGTTTTCATTTACGCGGCCGCGTAAATGAAAACCGCGTAAAAAAAAGACCTGACTGTAGTTCAAAAATTCGTTTAAAAATGTCTTTAGATTGAAGCCGTTCGGCGAATATGCTCGAGGTTTTTGAACTAAACCGATGGCTTAAGCGCCAATCTCGGGGTACAAGAGACCACCGGTCAATTTTAATTTTGCCCGACTAATACTGAGACTTTCCACCTCAAGGGTTCTCGAACGGTCGCTGGCTCACAATCAATTAAAAACGTAATCTTCAATATGAGAAGTCCCAAAATAATGTGAATCGCTACTTAGACTGGCTTACCCACTAAACACCATGAGATAAGTTTAAAACAGAGCAAAGACTCCAGTAGTAACGAAAACGGAATGGTACTGACAATTGGAGCGAACTTCGTCCAACTTGCTATAAACGGTAACGTAACTGAAAAAACGGAAAACTACTCGATCTTTAAACATAAAACAATCTCGTTTTTTATTTAAATTCGGTTTGGATGTTTTGGTTGGGTTTCACACGGTTTGGAAAATTCTTGGAAACACTAGATCATGGCCATGTCTACAGTCTGACGCATATCTGCGCAGGTTTTTTCTTATTCGACTCGATGCTGTTGTTCGTCACGGCTCGATGGCGTGAACCTTGACTATGGCGGTGGGTACCTTCGCTGCGATGGCGGCGAATGGATTGACCCGCCGTCGTTGCAGTCTTGGTGCGCAGCAATGGACTCCGTGCGGGTCAAAAATACATTTAGAAAATGCTTCACAGATTCATTAAAGATCTGAAATTCAGAACTCCCTCAAAATTTTCTCAGTAGATTTTTAAAAAAATTTCTCTAAAGATTGCTTTAGAAATTCCACAAAAGACTACTAAGGTAATTCCTCAGATTTCTTCACACACCTTTAGATATTCCTTCTAGACATTTCTCTTTGCTCCAAGGATTTTTTAACAAAGCCTTTGAAAATCCTTCAAGAATTCCTTCTGTAATTTTTTTTACAGATTTTTTAAGAGATACTTATAATAATTCTTTCGGAAAGACTGGAAGACATTCTTGCCGAGATTCCTGCAGAAACTCACATTGAGATTCTATCAGAAATTGCGCCGGGTATTCCTCTATGTATTATCTCTTAGAAATTCCCTCAAGCGTACCTCTAGGACAGTGGTGCTCAGGCTGGAGGATACTGCGGACCAAATTTGCAATTCGGGATTGACCTGCGGGCCGCATAAAACATCGATGCAGAGATGCCAGATGATTTTTTGAAAAATCTGTATCACTTTTTTCAAGAATGTGTATCCCATACAAAATTAGGGTGAAAAATCTGTATCCCATATAAAAATAAAAAAGCTCCTCTGGCTCAAAAATCTGTATTTCATATACATAAAACAAAATTTGTACGGATGCTCAAAAAACTGTATAGTACAGATAAATTTGTATATATGGCATCTCTGCATCGATGCAAAAAAAAACAACAAAAAGAACAATTCTAAAGTATATTTATTAAAAATCTGAACTGTTCAGAACTTGTGTAAGGGTCAAACTTTATAATCTATCGCTCTTTGTGGAGTTTAATTTAGATTCACAAGTTTGATTGAGAAAAACGTTTGAGTTTCACATTGAAATTCAAATAAAGAATTTAGAAGTTGCCCCTAGAATTGCCTTAAATCCACTTCAAGAACTTGTCAAGCAGCTTTTACAAGAATTTCTTTTGAATCGCTCCAAAAAGGTTTGCTTGATTTTCTCCTGAAATTTTTTGTGGAGTTACTCCAGAAAGTTTTCGAGAAATTTCTTGAAGTTTCTTTTAGTTTTTATAGAATTCTCTTGGAAAACCTCCAAGAACTTCTTTTAGATTTGCCTTTGGAACTGCCCTAAAATTACTTCAGGAATTCCTCATTAATCGTTTTCAAGAATTTCTCCTAGAATAGCTGCCGGATTTTTCTGAAAATTTTCTGGGAGTTTCTTCAAGATTTTAGTAAATTATTTCCATAAGTCTCTTCTAAAGTTGATGAAATACTTCATTATTAAATTTCTTCAAAAATTAGATTTTTAACAATTGTTTCTGGAAGCTTCTTCAACATTATCTTCTAAAGTTGCTGCATAAGTTGCTTCGAATTTATTGTTCAAATTTTCCTCAGGCGTTCGAGGCATCCTTTGCGTCTTGATGCAGTTGGTCCTGGAATCTAGTTTGTAGTTACTCCTGAAAATTCTCATTTTTTTGCTCGAGGAATTTATTCTAAAGTTGTTTAAGAAATTTCTTTTAGAGTGGCACTAGAACATTTTTCTAGGAGATGCTCCTATAATTTCCATGCAGTATCGCCACAATTTTCGCATTGAGTTTCTTCAGGTTTATTTTCTCCAGGATGACTTGAGTTTCTCCATATATTTCGCTTAGAGTTGCTTAAATTTTTTCTCCAATATTGTTTCCTGGAGTTTCTCCAAAAATGTATCCAAAATTTTCTCCAAAAGGGTACAGGAGACGCTTTATGAATCTCGTCTGATATTTTTTTCTTTATGTTCGTTCAGAAGTTTCGCTTGGACAATTGAATTTAGATTCGTAAGTTTTGTTTCGTTGTTTTGTTTACATTTTTAACAAACTTTCATTTGATTCGTACCACTTATAAATAACTGGCTTCGTGACTTAGCTGAAATGCCGAAATATTTCGGAGTTACGATTTCGAATCTTACCAGAACGGATTGTTTTTTTTGTTTATTTATCATTTAATTTGTGCTGTGAAAATTGATCAGCAATTTTTTTTGTTTGATTTCTTAATAAATTTAACGAGTTATGTCAAATAATCGTTCAAAAATTTCGATTCGTCTTAAGGGCAGACTTGTTAGAATCCCAAAATGGTCGCCACAATGGCCGAATTTGGCACCTACTCACGATTTCGAGGGCACAAATCTCTTCGTCAACAAAACCAGCGCATCTGATCTTTTTATTTTAAGCATATTACGAGTGAGCAAGAACAGAATAATGGAATGCACTGTTGTGTGAAGCTTGCTTCTTGAGATTTGTGCGTTTGAAGTTCTGATGTACTGTTGAAGCGGGATTTCTAGACGTTTGTCCTTAAAGCACCCCGCGGGCCGCATCTTAAGGATTGGAGGGCCGCATGCGGCCCGCGGGCCGCAGGATGAGCACCACTGCTCTAGGAATTTCTCTATTGACTCCTCCAGTAATTCATTAAAAACATTTTTAACATCTTTATTATGGGATTTCAGGCGTTCGAGGCATCCTTTGCGTCTTGATGCAGTTGGTCCTGGAATCTAGTTTGTAGTTACTCCTGAAAATTCTCATTTTGAGTGTGGAGTGTGGTGTGTGGTGTTCGTTGGGTAGTGGATGCCTTCACGATGGCGCATTTAATGTGTCATTATTTAAGTGTTTTCGTGATAAACAGCGCTCATAGCAACTAATTCATGAGATAAGTATAAATTACATGTGAAGAAAGTGGAGTTCAGTGCTTAAACCTCATGTGAACGGAAATATTATTAATTATATTTCTGATATTTTCAGACCATAATCGATTTGGTTGGATGTCTTGTGTTTGCACATACATAAGGGGATTCTGTGTCACTATGTGTATGAACCCTACTCATTCTAATACGTTGATAGTGTTTATCGAGTGTTATGGTGAGTACTACCTGAACCAACAGGCAGAACAATCCAAAACTGCGACTTCACTCTGTTCTGAAGTACGTATGTTTTCGATTGCAGCGGTAATCAGATGTATCTAAATGTATTTATCAGTATGCGCATACCACCGTATTGATAAATGCACATTAGAATTGTGTTACCCTATTGGGAATACCGACACTATTAGTTCAAAGCACAATGCGTATGCCTGTGGTGGATGGTAGTTGAAAGATTCATTGCCAAGTTATCGCAAATGTGTATACATTGTTGCTTTGATCTATAATCGCAATACAAACAGTTTTCTGTTCGTACTGATTTATTACCCCTACTGCTTTTTGATTTTAGTTTGAAGTGTGATGGGTAAAGCAACATACAATAGCTGTATACGAATGCAACTCACGGAACACGTGTGTCTGCGTTCAATGTACACTGTTTTGATTTGTGTTTTACTTTTGAACACATATGTTCCGCTATTGCTGGGAGTGATAGCCGAGTACATCGGTGAGTGACTGCATGAGAGTCAAGATGATTGCTTGTGTTGCCTCTCATATCATCATCACCGATGATTATTAGTGTGTTGCAAATTATCATCTATGCATGATATGGGGTATCATTCTGATGTATGGAAACGTGCAGCAGATGTTATCAATGTATCTTTTGCAAGATGTTCATGATTTGTAATGACTCTCCTGCTTTCGGTTTACCTAATACCTCAGCAAATTTTGTGTTGAATGATTAGCAAACATTATTGGGCTATCAAGAGCATATATTTTATTCTCTTTTTTTTTAGTTCCTGTTGTTTAGCAGCAAGAGCTTTTATTTTTGGCTACGCATTTGAATTGATTTTGGTAGCATTCGGGGTCTTCTGCTAAAGCATTAACTGGACGTGCTGTTAGAGAATCCCAATATGTTGACTCGAAATTATTCGGTGCAAAGTCAATCCACGAAAAGAAAAAATAAATGTTTTTTTTTTGTTTTTCTTTTGAGAGCTTAATGGCCAGCACAGCCGTAAGCCTTTGTATCCAGAAAAATGTTAACTGCAAAGCTTCACAGTTGAACGTTTCACTCTGAGATAGGTTTAAGATCGCAACTGGATCGTATTTTTCTCTGGATTAAGCAGGAAAACTTTAGCTTTTTGCATAAATGAGGAGTTTTTTACGAACAACGTTAAGATGTTTGTACCTGTTCTAAAGAATTTCACAATTCTGAGGAACTTACATAGGATAGAATTAGCCATATGATCTGAAAAGGTCAGCTTCTGCTCTTTCTCAGTGTCGTGTGAACTTTTTCATCCCATAAAAACAAAAGTTGTTTCTGTTGAATCGATTTCAGTATCCTTTCGGGGGTGCAGAAATATGTTCATTTAAGTGTTATGTATGATCAACATGAAAATTCTAATTAGAATTTTCCTTTGACCATGCATAGCTGCTTACTTAATTATGCAAGCATCTCTTCGGAGGTGCTTGTATTAATTTTATCATCCCTTTCTCCTCTTCCTTTAGTATATTTCCCTCCTTTTTCCATGTCCTTCATTTTCCTTTTCCTCTATATCCTTGTCCCTTGGGTAAGTGATGATTGGCGAGGCACAAATTTCCCATATGGAGGAGAACGTGCCGCTTGAGCCGTATATCTGATACCTGATACCCCGCGGGCCGCATCTTAAGGATTGGAGGGACGCATGCGGCCCGCGGGCCGCAGGATGAGCACCACTGCTCTAGGAATTTCTCTATTGACTCCTCCAGTAATTCATTAAAAACATTTTTAACATCTTTATTATGGGATTTCTTCAGCATTTTTTTATTAAAATTATCTTAAGAGGCTTTGTTAGGTATTTCACCAGGGGTTTATAGGTGTTTCTTCAAGTATTCTTCCTGAAATTTCTTCAAAAAATCCATCTATGGATTCCCAAAATATTCCTGTTTTTTCAGAAATTTGTTTAGAATTTTCTACAGATTGTTATTTCAATTTCCTCTGAAATTTATTCAGCGATATTTTCGTAAATATCTTGAGGAACTGCTTCAATATTCCTGAGATTATTTTAGAAATTTTAGCGGTGATTTCTTCAATGGCTGTTGTTTCCAGAAGTTGTTCCAGCAGTTCCTTCAGAAATTGCTCAAGCAGTTCCTTCAGAGATTCCTTCAGAGATTCCTTCAGGAATTCATCCATGGGAATGTACCAGTGAAGGGGCAAAGAAATTGATGAACCTAACTAGCACTGATTTTACCATGACAGCACTGAAAATAATAATTTAGCACACATCTTGTCAGTAATCTGCCGAAGCATTACAATCTCAAGTAACATTTTGATGACCAATTAGTCTTGTAGAGGTTTTGAGAACCGTCATTAAACCCAATACCTTTTAATTTGGTTTTATGATAGTTTTAAGAACCTTTTCTAATCTATTTTTTGAATATGTTTTCATGTATGCGGTATTTTATTGAATAGATTTCAAATCAGAACTAAATCGATGCGTTCAAAGATAATTGGAATAAAAAGATACACAAGCCATACCAGCAATGAATTCTGCCGCAGCCCGATAATCAAAGGTAACACCCCGCGTATCCGGAAGCCCTACCTGCCTACCCATTATGGAGCATCCAGCCCACGGTAGGCCCTTGAATTGCGTGTCATTTCGATTGGTCCATCGAAATGGATGCTGCTACCGTACCGCACAATTTGTTGTTGTCGAAACAAGCAGAACACCCTCATTACCATTCATGAGATACTTCGAAAAGTGCTAATTTGCTGATTTGTATGCCTATTGAGGAGCCACGGCTGTCGTATTTGGGCACGTGTGTAGTGTATTAGTGATGGACACAAGGTGGAGCGAATCTTCTCCTCGTCGTCATTATCATCATCATCATCCCTGGTCGGTTGATCGATATCGTTTGACGAAGCTTACACCTGAGCCCGGTTCTGAAGTATAGCTTGTCTGGTCAACAAATCCGTATCGTAAACATAAAGAGTAAATCCTTCGTTTTTTTGCATCGATGTTTTGAAGTTACAAAATCCAGTTTCCACAATGGAAAAGCACACAATTATGAACATGAATTGCTTTTTTGCTATTCATGTCATCAGTGGAATTTGACATTTGCATCTATAGCAGACTCTCGCAGATCCTTGTGATTTTAATAACGTAATGTCTCTTATTGCGCTAAAACCAACCTAGTACTCGCAAATTTGGGGGAACATATACTGGTACTATTTTAGCTGCATTCACCTAACCGTATGAAAATCCCAATTTGCACCAACCATCACGACGTGCGTTTGCATTTAAATACTAACCATAATGAAATGGTAATTTCACTGAGCGAGTTGTACACCAGAACATTCCTGAACTGGTTAATTTGGATTTGAGTGGTGGATCATATAGGAATTGTACCGGAATCACATGTTTGTTTCTTTATTTCAAGGGCCATGATATGATAATTCTAACTGTAGAACCTTATGGTTGAGATTTTCGACGCGCGATTGTTGGAAAAAATAAATAATACGTGAGTAGACTGTTCTAGAATTTTAAAATATTTTATCAATAAAGAAACGCTTCTTGGTAGAGTGTGATTACTGATTACAGCGCAACAAAAATAAATTATTCGTCGTTCTCAAAGATTATTAAAAATATGTGTGCCTGAAGAATAATTTACTACCAATTTTTTAATGAAATCTGCAAAACGAATATTTTTGCGTTCGTAAAGTATTCTAAAGTAAAGGAATCGAACCCTGATATTTTCAGCATGGTTTTGCTGAATTTATCGGTCCAGCTACAGGGGCCTCCCGTACAACCGCTGCCCTTCTGCAAATCGATAACTCTAAAACGGGATCTCACACCACTCATTCCCAATGCAACTCCCACTCTCAGAACAACGCTGGAGTGCATTCCACCCACTGCATCGTAAGCAGCAGTCATCCCGCGAAGGCACATCGTCCCAAAAGTGTTTGATTGGCGATTGTTGACCGAAGCGATATGCGCATCGCTGCTGCTGCTTGATTTGCATAAATTCTTAACATTGGCATCTGCTCTTGTGCCGGGACTCTTCGGTCGTACATAGGTATAGCCGCTGCCAGCCAGCCATCCATGCCAATCTCTGGATGTAGCGTCCCAGTGGCTGCTGTTATTGCCGTCGAGTTTTGGATCGAGTGTACCTCTACCCACCCGTGTTAGCAATTTGCCATTTGGCTGTTTGATTCTGCACACTTGGGTCAATAATGATTTGACCTGTTCTGGTTTTGGAGCAGGGATGTCAGTTATTTTTTAGTTTTCTACTGAAATTTCCACACATCTAATTCAAAGGATAGACAAAATGATCGGGATATGAAAATTTTCACTTTTCAAAAAATGGTCAACTAGCTGTAACTTTTCGAAAAGTGCAACACATATTCTCAAATGACCACTGTTTTTTTTTTTTTTTTTTTTTTTTTTTTTTTTTTTTTTTTTTTTTTTTTTTTTTTTTAATAATCTTTATTAGTATCTCAATCAATTTTTACATTCTTCAACTCAATCTAGGTGTTCTGTGTATTATAACACACTATCATCCTAATTTGGTGAAATAAATTTAAGCTATTATCAATACCAATTAATAACATATTACATTTCATTTGCTGTAGCAGTTAAGATTTTTTGCAGGCTTTATTTTTCACCTGCGTGTCAGAAATACATTTTTTTTAACTTATCCTAACCCTAACCCAACTTTAACTAATTATACAAAGAACTAATCGTAGCAATAGAAGACTGCAACGATTTTTGACGAAAGTTGGCAATGATTTTAGTTGACATCTGTTCCAATGTTTCAATATTAGAAATTTGATGCAACTCATTAGTGCTATACCAGGGAGGCAACTTCAGAATCATTTTCAAAATTTTATTTTGAATCCTCTGAAGTTGCTTCTTTCTGGTATTGCAACAGCTCGACCATATTGGGACAGCGTACAACATGGCCGGTCTGAAAATTTGTTTATAAATCAAAAATTTGTTTTTGCAACAAAGTTTTGATTTTCTATTAATAAGTGGGTATAAACACTTAATGTATTTATTGCACTTTGTTTGAATACTTTCTATGTGGTTTTTGAAAGTTAAGTTTTTATCTAGTAAGAGCCCTAGATACTTAACTTCTTCCGACCAATTTATTGGAGTTCCCCTCATAGTGACAACATGTCTTGAGGGTTTCAAATAAAGAGCTCTTGGCTTATGTGGAAATATGATAAGTTGAGTTTTGGAAGCATTTGGAGAAATCTTCCATTTTTGCAAATAAGAAGAAAAAATATCTAAACTTTTTTGCAATCTACTACAAATGACTCGCAAACTTCGCCCCTTGGCTGAGATACCCGTGTCATCTGCAAATAACGATTTTTGACATCCCTGTGGCAAATCAGGTAAGTCGGAGGTAAAAATATTGTATAAGATTGGTCCCAGTATGCTGCCTTGTGGAACACCAGCTCTTACAGGTAATCTATCTGACTTGGAATTTTGATAGTTTACCTGAAGTGTTCGATCCGATAAATAGTTTTGAATAATTTTAATAATATACAGTGGAAAATTAAAATGTTTCAATTTTACGATCAAGCCTTCGTGCCAAACACTATCGAATGCTTTTTCTATGTCAAGAAGTGCTACACCAGTGGAGTAACCTTCAGATTTATTGGCACGAATGAAATTCGTTACCCGTAAAAGTTGATGAGTAGTCGAATGTCCATGGCGGAATCCGAACTGCTCATTGGCAAAAATAGAATTTTCATCAATATGAATCATCATTCTATTTAAAATAAGCTTTTCAAAAAGTTTACTGATAGATGACAGTAAGCTAATTGGACGATAACTAGAAGCTTCGGCAGGATTTTTGTCAGGCTTCAAAATTGGAACAACTTTAGCATTTTTCCATTTTTCAGGAAAATATGCTAACTGAAAACATTTGTTAAATATATTAACCAAAAATGATAAGCAACTTTCTGGAAGTTTTTTGATGAGAATATAGAAAATTCCGTCATCACCCGGAGCTTTCATATTCTTAAACTTCTTTATAATAGATCTCACTTCGTCCAAATCAGTGCCCAATGAATTGTCGAAAATGTTCTCACGATTGAGAATGTTTTCGAATTCGCGGGCAACCTGATGTTCTATTGGGCTAGTGAGACCTATACTGAAATTATGCGCACTTTCAAACTGTTTGGCAAGTTTTTGTGCTTTTTCAGAATTAGTTAATAATATTTTGTTATCCTCTTTCAGCGCAGGAATAGGCTTCTGAGGTTTTTTCAAAATTTTTGTCAATTTCCAAAACGGCTTAGAGCCGGGGTTTAATTGAGAAACTTTATTTGCAAAATTTTTGTTTCTCAATTCAGTGAAACGTTTTTTAATTTCCTTCTGAAGATCCTGCCAGATTACTTTCAAAGCAGGATCTCGAGTTCGTTGGAATTGTCTTCTTCTCACGTTTTTAAGACGGATCAGAAGTTTCAGATCGTCGTCAATAATAACTGAGTCGAATTTGACTTCACACTTTGGTATTGATGCGCTTCTAGCTTCGACTATAGTACTAGTCAAAGTTTCGAGGGCATTGTCAATATCAAAATGTGTTTCCAATGAAACATTAACATCTAAATGGCTATCGATGTATGTTTTATATGTATCCCAGTCAGCTCTGTGATAATTGAAAGTAGAGCTGATGGGATTAAAAATCGCTTCATGGGAAATTTTAAATGTTACAGGAAGATGGTCAGAATCAAAGTCAGCATGAGTAATCAATTGGCTACAATGCTGACTTGAGTCAGTTAAGACCAAATCAATTGTTGAGGGATTTCTAGCAGAAGAAAAACAAGTGGGGCTATCGGGATATAGAATAGAAAAATATCCTGAAGAGCACTGATCAAATAAAATCCTGCCGTTTGAATTGGACTGAAGATTATTCCACGAACGGTGTTTCGCATTAAAATCACCAATTATGAAAAATTTGGTCCTGTTGCGAGTTAATTTTCGCAAATCAGATTTAAGAAAATCTATTTGCTGGCCAGTGCATTGAAAAGGCAAGTAGGCCGCAATGAAAGTATGTTTACCAAAGTTTGTTTCAACAGAAACACCCAAAGTTTCAAAAACTTTGGTTTCGAATGATGAAAAAATTTGGTGCTTGATGCGCCTGTCAACGATGATAGCAACTCCACCACATGCTCCATCTAGGCGATCATTTCTATAAATGAAATAGTTTGGGTTTCGTTTGATTGAAGACCCAGGTTTTAGATAAGTTTCAGTAATAATTGCAATATGCACATTATTAACTGTTAAAAAATGGAATAGCTCATCCTCTTTGCCATTTAGAGAACGAGCATTCCAATTTAAAATGTTCAAAAATTTATTTGGATCCATTACCAAAACGTAATCCAATTACTATTTTATTTGTAAATTTAACTCCAACCTGGACTGCTTCAGCCATAGTTTGAGTTTTGAACATTGCATCAATCATTTGTTGCAATTGTTCAGATAAAAAGTCAAAATCGGAAGCAGACATGCCTGAATCACGTGCATTTTCCGAATTTGATGTTTGGTGATAGGAATTATTTGAATTTTGCTTACCCGCAGCTACATGGGCATAGGTAGCTCGATTCGTTTGAACAAAATTAGAAACATTACTCACTCCACTGGTGGAGGGTAGATTATTCGCTCGAATGTTTGTTTGGTGGTTAACTACCTCCGGCGAATAGGTACGAGCGGTATGAAAATTATTCAACCGATCGTTGATGGAAGAATTTGTGTTGTTAGAAATTCTACCTGCAGAGTTTCGGGTACGACTAGCGTTCCCATTCATCTGCCGGGCACGTGATTCGACAACTTTTTTGCGGATAGGGCAATCCCAAAAGTTTGACTTATGGTTGCCACCGCAATTCGTACATTTAAATTTTCTGGTATCTTCCCTTACCGGACAGTCGTCCTTGGCGTGAGAAGAACCTCCACAAATCATGCATTTAGCATCCATGTGGCAATGTTTCGTTCCGTGCCCCCAACCTTGGCACTGACGGCACTGAGTTGGGTTCTGGAAATTTCCCCCAGGCTTACGAAAATGTTCCCATGTCACTTGGACAAGAAACATTTTCTTCGCCTTTTCCAAATATTTCAAGTTATTTAGATCACTTTTGTTGAAGTGAACTAAATAAAATTCTTGAGAGATACCCTGCCGAGGATTCTCAGAGCGGGTTCTCTTTTTCATTTTTATTACTTGGACTGGAGTGAATCCAAGTAATAAGTTGAGTTCAGTTTTGATCTCATCAGGTGATTTATCATCACTAGAGAGACCTTTTAATACGACTTTGAACAAGCGTGCAGACCTGTCGTCATATGTGAAAAATTTATGCTTCTTCTCAGTAAGGTACTTGAGAAGAAGATCCCGATCTTTCAGGGTTTCCGGCAATACGCGGCAGTCTCCTTTCCTGGCAATTTGGAAGGAAACCTTGATTCCCCTTATGGAGTTCAAGATCTCCTGCCTAAAACCAGCAAATTCACAGACGCTGACCACGATTGGCGGCACCCGTTGTTTTTTAGCAGAAATTGAAGTACCTGGGCTAGAGGCATCTTCAATTTGCTGTTCCGAAAAATTGTTCAGCGTTTCATAAGGATTACTCATTTCAACGAAATTTTCATCCGAAACAATTGTTTTAGTAGAAGGAAGCGGAGAAGCTGAAAGTTCTCCTTTCCTTCTAACTTTGCCGCGTTTAGCGACAGTTTTGAAACCGACTTTTTTGGAAGGAAGCGGTGAATTCAAGGATTCACCCTTCCTTTTGTTCGATGATGCAACCATGATTTAATTTGAAGCGACCTTCCAGGAGGTTTTTTCCCTAATCGGTGTCCAAGTAGGATTACCACCGTTTCACGGAATTTGACTTCCGTAAACGGGTCCAACGAATAATCGAAGGCACGGGTCCAGGCAAGGATCGAAAAGGAATCAGTAGGTATAAATTTAGCGCTGAAAAGTGCTATTGTGGGTAGTACTGAGAAGTACTGTTGAATTGCTTTAGGTAGTAAAACTTCCTGCAGCAGAGAGAGCTTACGTCCGCACAGCACAAGAGTACGATGCGAACTCTCAAATGACCACTGTAATTTGATCAACTAGTTATGTATCAGTGATCAACATCTGGTAAAGATCGGAAGATTTTGCACGAAGTTATAAAAATTCTAAAAAAGATATAACTATTAGATAGGAAACTTTAAGCTATGGAAAACTTTTGACTAACTTAACATTCCTAACGCGAGAGAAAATATAACGATAATAATAATTAGATAACGATTAGATTATTTTTCTAGTAAAACACCAAATTTTTCGAAACTTTAACATTGTATCAAAATTTAGGATGCTAATAGTTCGTTCAAATTTTCTCTAATTGACTTGAATATATAAATGTTTTGTAAAATAATAAGTTGAAGAAGTAATGGGATGCATATTAAGAATAGACTAATTTACTGAAAAAATATAAAATAAGTTAAATTACTATAACTTTTTTTCTTGATATTAATTTTATGTTATGTCGAACGTTTTTAAAAGGTTATTATATAAGTCATAGATGGTCAAAATTTCATCGCATTCTGTTCATTGAATCCGGAGATATAACAGCTCCAAGTTGGCTATCTAACAATTATACCTTTTTCTAGAATCTTTATAACTTCGTGCAGAATAAAACGGTTTTTTTCAAATTTTGACCACTGATACATAACTAGTTGATCAACTTACAGTGAGAATTTGATAATCTTTAAGGACAGACTTGTTAGAATCCCAAAATGACCGCCACAATGGCTGACTTTGGCACCTACTCACGATTTTGAGGGCACAAATCTCTTCGTAAACAAAACCAGCGCCTTCGAATATTTTTTTCATTGTACAGTGCGAGAAATAAGTATAAAGACGGAGCCGTTTTCCATACAAAATAATCATGTTTAGGGATCAAAATCTCTTTTTCTAGCGGTTCGATTGTTATGGAATTTTGTCTGCAACCTTAAAATAACTAGAATTTTGGCTAGAAATATAAATCATCATCCATGAAAACGTTTATATCGACTTTTCAGATTCAAATAAATATAAAGACAGTGGAGCGGATCTGGTGTGATGGTAAAACACATGACTATCACGCCTAGGACCTGGGATCGAATCCCACTCCCGACAATCTCGCAAAATGTGAGTTCTTCCTTCGGAAGGGAAGTAAAACGTGGGTCCCGAGATGAACTAGCCTAGGGCTAAAAATCTCGTTAATTCAGATAAAAAAAAAAATATATATATAAAGACACATTTTTATATGGAAATAAGTGCCTTTATATTTATTTGAATCTGAAAAGTCGATATAAACGTTTTCATGGATGATGATTTATATTTCTAGCCAAAATTCTAGTTATTTTAAGGTTGCAGACAAAATTCCATAACAATCGAATCGCTTTAAAAAGAGATTTTGATCCCAAAACATGATTATTTTGTATGGAAAACGGCTCTGTCTTTATACTTATTTCTTGCACTGTATTGGTGAAATTGAAGGGAAATTGTCATATCATTCAATCATAATATGGAAATAATGAAAAAATATTCGAAGGCACACGGTGAATGGAGCCCCCACGGTGAATGGCGCCTTGACGGTATAAAAAGAGGGAAATTTATGCATAAATTATGTTTGGACTATAAGCCGCGAATCTAGTTCGCGAGAACAGGTCTTACTCCTGGGCATTTGAGGTGGGACTAACAGGGTTTCCAGAAAGTTCCCAGAGAGCTCAAAAAAGGGGCTTCCAGGGGCTACAGAGGCGTTTTAGGAGATTTGAAGAGATTTTAAAGGGCGTTGTGTCAGGATTTGTTGGCGTTTTAATGAGACTAAGGGAAATTCAGGGGCATTTCAATAATATTAGGGGGGGTTTCAAGGACGTTTCAATGGGCTTTGAGAACAATTCGGGAGTTCTCAGGAGCCTTTAGAAGGCGTTTCAAGGTATTTCATAGTAATTTCAAAGAGTTTCGGGGTACTTCAGGAACACGGAGGTTTCTGAATTTTCGTTAATTTGGATGTTCGAGGTTGGTGTATTTGTATTTTCTAACTGTGCTTAGAAACTTTTGTGTACTGCGGTCCACCCAGACAATGTTCGTGTCCAACGACGGCTGACAGAGAAGAAGGAAGATCCCTGTGAAGTGTTCGTTGGGAGTACTGTAGACGATGCGACTCAAAGAGAAAAAACCGATGGGCAACGAAGAGATCTAGGTGGAGTGGGTCAAGCGGGCGAGCGTCCGACGGCTCATCGTGACGCTGAACATGCTGGGGCATTGATGTCGACGCACTTCATTCTGCCGACCGGAAAAGGGCAAGCGGTTAATGAAGAAATGATCTAAGAAACTGCGCTGGATTTTGATTTCAATCGGGGAAAATTCCAGCCCAGCTGTTTGCGGCATATCAAGAAAGAATGGGTTGCCTGGCCTTCCACGACGAAGCTGTTTTAAAACTGGTGAGATTGTTCCGTTTATAATTATGTCCTACTAATTATTCATTTGTCGGTTTAACAAATTATGAGTTAAATCTACTGAACATTATAAAACCAATTTGGGGAAGGAGGGTTATCAGAGCCGCCAGTCGATACATTATATATGGTTGGAAGAGTGGAGATGCCAACTTCCCTTTAAAACCGTTATGTAGAGAATGACGTACTCTTCTTCTTCACATTCATTGGGGCATCCTCCAATGCGATGGCTTGCATTATATTCAATTTTATGATCTTGATTTAACAAAATCAAGTTGAGTATAATTATAATGTTTTGCTTGATCAAATCGCACTGGGTGGATAGCCCACTGCTATCGGGCTTAGTACCGTGCTACAATGAATGGAGACCTTATCATCATTATCATCATCATCACTTCAGGAACACGGAGGTTTCAGAGGGGTTTCGATGCATTTCAGGTCAGGGTCGTATCTGGGGGTTTCAAGAACACCTTTAAACCGGGAGCGGTCGTGTTTACTGAGTACACGCACCACGAAAAAGGCACACTTGTGATACATGCCGTGGGCGTGGTGTAGCTGAGGGTGGTCGAAGACGCGACTGCTCGAAGGATAAGCCAAGATCTGCCTTATCCCCCAAACCTCCAAAAACTCCTACGTAACGCCTCTGAATTCCGTCGCCGAAAATACTCTGAAACTTCCTGAAATACCTACAAAATCCTCCTTAAACCCCACAGACCCTATGTAACACACATGAGACCCGCGGAAACCCCCAAAAACGTACCTGTAACGCCTTCAAAACCCGTTAAAAATCACCTGAACCTCTCTGCAATGCTTTAGAAAACCCCCTGAGACCCCCTTAAACCACCCTGCGATCTTCTGGTACCCCGATGAAACCCCTTGGGACCCCCTGAAACGCCCCTGTAACCTCACTTTGCTCTTCTCTATAAACACAAACACCCCCTGGCCACCGTTGCAATAGCTCAAATTTGAGGCTTTTGTGACACCTCTAAACCTCCATATTTTAGCTCGTAATCAGAGGTTTCTCTATTTATATGATTTGAATCCACAAGAGATACAAATTCCAGATTTCAACAACTTTTAAAATTAGCCACAACCTACTCTACTCATTTAAGAATAACTCACAAAGTTTTGTTTCAATTAAGTCATTTGAAGCTTTCTTGAAACCCTCTAGTGAGGTTTTTGGGAGTGTTGCTGAATCAATCCCCAGAGAAATTCTTTAATAGATCAAGTAATAAGCAAATATCATACAAATCTATGGAGACTTAATTTTTAAACCCTCAGTATTAAACTCGAAATTTGTATTTTCAAATCGTTAGTTAAATGATTTTTTTCATATTTCTTACAACATTTTTCCTCCAAATTTCGAAGTAGTATATTGTGAATTTGAATGGTGAACATCTATAAAACATCATGGGGAAAAATTTTGAAAATGTGGTTGAAACTGTTATTAGTGAATCATTTTTTGAAGAATCATAAAGACGATTCGATCAAAGAATTTCTTCAGAAAAAAATAAAGAAACTTACGCACAAATTATTAGCCTCACTTTTAAAAAATATTTCAGGAA